>NW_026606096.1:782500-1237500 GCF_029834395.1 Sorex fumeus | reverse complement strand
GGCGGGAACAAGCTTGAGCTTTAGGGCACAGTCGGAAGGATTTTCTAACAAATGCAGGGGCAGGCATTGGGAAGGGATGGAGAAGGAGATATCGGACTTCTAAGTTGGGCAGATGGGAGAGGATGGGATTTCCTAAGGATTTGCTCTGTGATTTGATTTGTAGCCTAAGCCAATGAGGCTCATTGCCACGGGTTCTCCTTTGGTAAATTCCTCATTGATTTCTACCTTGAAGAGGGAGATGCAGTTGATGGGACTTTCAGTGGAGATCCCTCTCTGTCTCTCTGTTTCTCTTTCTGTCTGTCTGTCTATCTATCTATCTATCTATCTGTCTGTCTGCTTCTCTCTCTCAAATTTAGACGTGGTGTTTTACAATATTGTAAATGGAACTTTCTGGGTTTTTTTGGTCACTTGCTGCCCTGCTATGTTTCTTTATATTTCACATATGAAATATATTTCATATATTTCACATATGAGGGAGATCATTCTGTCTGTCCCTCTCCTTCTGACAAACTTCACGCAGCATGATACTCCCCAGCTTCATCCACATAGCAGCAAATGTATGATTTCATCTTTCCTTACAGCTGAGAAGTAGTTCATTGTGTATATTTACCACAGTTTCTTTATTCAGTTCCCGGACACTTAAGTAGCTGTGAGCAGTGCTGCTATGAACATAGGAGTGTAAATGGCTTTTCTGAATAGAGTTTTTGAGCCCTTAGGGTAGATGCCCAGGGAGAAAAAAAACTAGGAAGCTGAATTTCTAGGTTTTTTTTTTTTTTAGAAACATCCATATTATTCTCCAAAAAGATTAGACCAAATTCTGGCTGTTGTGAATAGCGCTGCAATGTACATAGAAGTACAGATGTTTTTCCTGCAGTGTGTTTTTGTGTCCCTGGGGTATAGTTCCAGAAGTAGTATTGCTGGATCATATGGAAGCTCATTTCTATGTTCACTGAAGCACTATTCACAATGATCAGAATCTGGAAACAAATCTAGTGCCCTAGGACAGATGGCTAGATATAGAAACTATGGTATATTTACACAACGGAATACTATGCAGCAACCAGATAAAATGAAGTCATAAAATTTGCTTATAAGTTAATAGACACGGAGAGTATCAGGCTGAGTGAAACGAATCAGAAGGAGAGGGGCAGACACAGAATGAGTGCACTCATTTGTGGGCTATAAAGATACATAGTATGAGACTAATAATACCCAAGGACAGTCGAAACAAGGGCCAGGAGGGCTGGTCCATGTTTGGAAGCCTGCCTCAAGTGCTGAGGGAGAAGGCAGACAATGATAGTTGGAAATGATTACTCCGGATAAGAACTGCATGCTGAAAGTAGGTTAAGGAACAAATATGAAAACCTCTTCAGTGTCTGTATTGCAAAGCATAATTCCTAAAAGGAGAGAGAGAGAGAGAGAAGGGAGAGAGAGAGGGAGAGAGAAAGAGAGAGAGAGAGAGAAGGGAGAGAGAGAGGGAGAGGGAAAGAGAGAGAGAGAGAAGGGAGGGGGAGAGAGAGAGAGAGAGAGAGAGAGAGAGAGAAACAGAGACAGAGACAAAGACAGAGACAGAGAGAAGTGCCTGCCATGGAGGCAGGCTGGTGGGGGAAGGGTGGCAGGAGGGAAAATGGGAACATTCACAGTCACGGTCCTCCCCTTGTTCATCGATTTGCTAGAGCAGGCCCAGTAACGTCTCCATCGTGAGACTTGTTGTTACTGTGTTTTGCATATTGAATACATCACAGGTAGCTTGCCAGGCTTTGCCGCGAGGGTAAGATACTCTCAGTAGCTACCAGGCTCTCTGAGAGAAGAAGGAGGAATTGAACCCGGCTCGGCCGGGCCGGCTGTGTGCACGCCTTACTGCTGTGCAGTGTCGGAACATTGTATGACTGAAACCTAATCATGAACAACTTTCTAACTGTGTATCTCAAGGTGATTCAATTTTTAAAAAATCCGACCAGCCGGCATTGTCTTCAGGAGTGAAGGGCATGTACCACCTGAAGGGCATGTACCAGGTGGAAAGAGGCCAGGCACTGCCAGGCAGGCAGCTAGAGAAGGACACTCTGCAGTCACCGAGACATGCCCTTTCCCCACATCCCCTCCAGCACAGCTGTTGTTCTCTGGGTCCTGGGTCGAGTGCCAGTCTCTGCAATGTGAGATGATGCTCCTTGTTGGTTTGATTTGCCTTTCCTGGGTAAGAAGTGATGCTGAGTGCTTTCTCATATACCTTTTGGCCATCTGTATGTCTTCTCTCAGGAAGTTTCTGCTCATCTCTTCCTGCCACTTTCTGATGGGTGCCATGACAGATGTTAACCAATGAAAGGGTCAAGAATGCGGTACTGAACACGGCTTGGTGTGAGGCCCTGTCTCCTCAGCTTGCCTCAGGCCATTGAAGACGATCCCATGAATGTTGGCTGCCAAGGAGCAGCTGGGAGAAGGGCGATAGGGAGATATCCCTCAGGCCCAGGGGACCCCATCCTCATGCCCACCAGCCCTCAGACCCACCTCCACTCCCTGCCCACAGTGTGCGCTGCTTGTCTCGGTGACTGCAGTGTGTCCTTCTCTAGCTGCCTGCCTGGCAGTGCCTGGCCTCTTTCCACCTGGTACATGCCCTTCAGGTGGTACATGCCCTGGTATATGCCCTTCATGTCTCCCGGCATCCCTGCAGTCAGTGATCATAGACTTGCTTCCAGCACGCACACCTTCTGCTCGGCTGGTGTTTCTCAGGGGGAAACAGCGGCCTTCTCTCGTCTTAGACTTAGCACCATCACTTGGTGAGCAAGACAGATTCCTTCCTCCAAGCACCAGAGGAGATTATAGTCAGCTGCAGGGCTGGTTTGAGTTTTTGTTCGTTAGTTTGGGGGTTACACAGCTCAGGGCTCACTCCTGCCAGTGCTCAGGGGACTGTATGTGATTCCGGGGATCAAACAAGGCAGCTACCTTACACGCTGTATCTTCTCTCTGCCTCCAAATTTTTATAGTGTCCAAGTAAGGCATGAAATCTGGGCGCTGAGCCTTTAATGCCTGAAATTCAGCACACCCCCAAAGCATTAGCACTGAGGCTGCAACCAGATGCTCCTATCTGAGGAATTCCTGATTAGGAGGGGGGGTGCTACTGGGGACGAGGGTGAGGTGGCGGGGGGGGGGGGGGACACTTCCACCTGCAGAGAGCTCTAACCTGCCTCAGGAAGCCCAGAATGAGAGTAAATGAATCAGCCAGTAGCTGTGGCCACTACTGGCTTCTATTCGTGGGTGGGAGAGCAGGAAGTACAAGGTGAAACTGCCCTGTGGTCCCAGTCCCGCCCAAGGGGACCCAGGTCAACAGCAGATCTCACACCAGGTGCCGGAGCAGGGAGGGAGCCACCCAGTCTGCACAGGCTAGGCGTGCCGTGGGAGAGAGAGCTCTGGCGCCAAGCAGGGCAGCCAAGGAGAGGACCACAGTCAGCCCTGAGCCCAGAGATGGGGCAGGACGTGAGGTGCATGTACAGGCACATGCCTGGGAATTGGGTCTATAAACTGGATGTTCACAGGGGAGCAGACTCTTGCCCTGGAACTGGAAGAAGAAAGGCAACGAGCGGCCTTCGGGGCAGAAGAGACTGAGAGGGGTCCTTTCGAGAGGGCAGGACTGAGGTGTTGGGGGACTTGGAGGAAAAGGAAGGCAATTGCTCAGAGAGAGCTGGACACTTAAGAGCCACACGCACGTGCACATGTGTATACACATGCATATATGCACATACATGTGCACACGTAGAGATGCACACATACACATGCATGCACATATGTGTGTGCACATACATGCAAACACATGCACTCGTACATATACACAACCATGCACACGTGTATTCATGCATATACACAACTATGAACACAGGCACATGCATAGACACACACAACCTACCCAGGTGCGTGCATGCAAACACATGTACACCTACACACATACACATGCATGCACGAACATAAGCATGCACAGACAAGTGCACACACCCCACGCCTGGCCTGGGCCCTGATCCCCTCTGCTCTCATTTACAGGGTAGAAAGCTGCTGCTTTGTCCCTGCCCTCAATGGGGGGGTCAACTCTGGAACCAACAGACTTCGGGGGGATAGCGGGGTAGGGAGGACCTACAGACCTAAGTACGGCTCTGCTACTGAGGGAGAGCAAGGGCAGGGATCTGAGCCCCGTGACCATTCGGAACAGAGGCAGGTGGGGGAGGATCGCTGAGCAGAGACAGAGGTTTGGGGCTGTGAGAGGCGCAGGGTGCTGTGGAAGACAGCACAGGGCAGCCTCACCGTTGTTATGGCAACACAGACACATCCAACTGCGCAAACCCACGTGGTGTGCATGTGTGCGTGTGTGTGTGTGTGTATGTGTGTGTGTGTGTGTGTGTGTGTGTGCTGAAGCCAGAGTCCCCAGAATGAAAAAAGAATGAAGACCATGGCATTCAGGTGCAGGATCACCCCCATCCTGGCTGGGTATCGCAAGGGGCAGAGCAGGGGGTCCAGGAAGCCCCTACAAGGAGGCAGGAATGAGCCTTTTCTAAGGACGGTGATCCTCTGGGGCAGACAGAGGTGTGCCTGCATGTCGAGTGTTTGCCCCAGAAAGAGGTGATGGCCTTGCTGGGGTCAGGGCCAGGAGTGACCAGGTTGCAGGGAGCAGGCCGGGGGTCTCCTTCGACTCTGTCCTCACATATCCCAGGAAGCGCCAGGCCCCACCCCTCTCCATTGGAAGGGACCTGGGCTCCCCCTGGGTGAGGTCCAGCTGGTTGAGCTCTCAGCTGGGGCGCAGGATCTGGGGCCTGCCCCTTATGCATTGTCCTCTCCGCTGGGACCATCCCCCCAGCTCTCATTTCCTTCCTTGCTGGCTGCCCCTTCCCCCCACACCAACCATTCGTTCCCAGCCCTTCTCTGCGTTAGTGTTAGTCCGTCTCCTTCTCCATCCTGGCTCACCCCACCTGCCTCTCTCTGTTTCAATCGATACAGGAGCCAGAGGAGCAGGTGGAAAAATACCAGGCGGGGCCTGCAGGGAAGAAGCTTCAATGGGAGCCATTTCCCGCCTGCCCTGTGGAGACAGGGCAGAGTCCGAGGGGCTTCACACAGGAAGCAGGTTCCCCAGGCACATGGGTGTGGCCACTGCAGCCCCTTCCTGGCAGGGGGACAGAGCTCGGGGAGAGAAAAAGGGTTACACAGTGCCCTCGGTGTCCTGCCACAGCTCTGGCCCCAGCCCGGGGAAGCCAGGACATGCTGAGATGCTGATTATCTCCCCAGGAACCCTAGGGTGTCCCCACTGTGGTGGAGCTGGAAGGAACCGCCTCCCAGAGTCGTGCTGGGGGTTCGCGTGGGCAGGGAACCCCCGCCAGACCTGCTCAGAGCCGGGCCAGGAGGAGGAGAGGTGGGGGCATCGGGGTGGTAGGGCTGGGGGGTCAGGAACATTTTGTTCAAAATGGAAACTCCAGTGGGCGGTGAGGAAGGGCCTCTGCTCTCCCTGCTGTCTGCCAGCAGAGCCTGCTCTGGCGTCGACACCCCACGGATCAGAGCGGAGGCACAGCAGCAGAGGGGGTTCGAGGGCTGAGTGCACACTGCATGCAGGAGCCGCGGCTTCAACCCCCAGCACTGTGTGACACCCCAAGCAATGCTGGGAGTGACCCCCTTAAGCACCTTGCCAAGAGTCCCCAAGGAAAACTTTAAAAAATATAATAATAAAACTAAAGACCCAGAAACACATTCCTAGATGCATCCCTGACCCACATTTCCTTGTGTCTAGGGGTCACTGCCCACTGAGGACCCCTGACATGGGAGTAGCTTTCCTTCGCACAGCCTAACCAAAGGGTGTCTCAGGATGCGCCCCAGGGCTCCTAAAAGAACTGTGGGCTCAGGAGAGCTCCCCAAAATACAACCAGATTTATAACCCAAATCGCCTTCTAGTGTGGGTCCCAGGTGGGCTGTGGGGTGCAGAGTAGGGTTGTCACCCCAAGAGTCTTCACTCTGAGGCCAGCGCCCCACACTGGGAACTGGGGAATTCGGGGGTCTAAGCAGTGAGTATAGTCAGTCAATCAGTAGCAGCTGGACCTGGGACTGTGAGCGCCTGAGTGTGTGTGAGTGGGTTTAAATATGTAAGCGTGTCTGTGAACATGTGTGCCAGAATGCAGACAAGAGCAAGTGTGCACATATGTGAATGTGTGCATGTGTGTGAGTGTGCAAATGTGAGTGTGCAAATATGTATGTGTACATGTGTGCTGCATACACATGTGAATGCACATGTGAATGTGTACCTGCTGTGAATGTGAATGTTCATACCTGTATGTGAGCATGTGCATGTCAGTATATAAAAGGACTGAGCCGTCCCCAGAGTGGAGAGGGGAGGACTGGGCCGGCATGCTGCAGAGAGAGCAGTGACCTGGAAGGCCACTCCTGTCTGGGCTCACTGCTGTCTGGGCCTCTGGGCACAGCGGCTTGCAGTGGCTGCTGGAGCACTAGTCATTGCCACACACTTGACTCTTCAGCGCTTTCAAGTCTCTGATGTCATTTGATCAACCCATCAGCCCACAAGTTCTCTTCCCTGACTCCCGAATAAGTGCTCTGACTCAGAGATGGTACATGACTGCCTGAGGTCACACAGTGCATCAGATCTGACAAAGAATGCCTCAAAATGTTTCCAGCCAGTCGGAACGCCTCTCTGTTGGTGTTCAGTGAGAGGTGTCCCTGAGGAGGAGCAGAGTGTGTGCTTTGTGTGTTCAAAGCTCAGCAGAGTATGTGCTTTGTGTGTTCGAAGCTCCACGTTCAGTCATGGGAAGTGACACCTTCCTTTGTAGTTCAGGAGTCTCAACCCCAGCAGGTCCAGCCTTGGTCCAAATAAGCCCCGAAACTTGCCCCTCTAAGACCCACCAACTTGGCTCAGGCCAGGCGGGAGGCTGTGGGCAGCTGCCCTGTAGGAGAAGAGAATTAAAGGACGACTGAAATGCCGCACGGGAAAGTTGCCTCCCAGATTCATGATTGTTGCGTAGCTATAACCCGTGTCAGTTCACCTGCTCTCAGGCACGCATGCGATCACACACATGCATGTGCACGCACACATGAACACACACACACACACACACACACACACATGCACACACACACACTCATGGCTGGGGCGCTCACTCTCTGCCTCCGGCGTCTTTGTGGTCAGGTCTGCACCCAGAGAGAGATGACCAACCCAGAAGGGGAGACACTCTCCCCGCTCCCAGACTCGACGCTGGAACAGAAGCAAACCCATAGCCTTGCTGGAGGGAAGGTCCGGCCGTGCCAGGGCTGGGGACAGGAGCTGGCAAACCCCTGGAGGTGCTGAGCCCCATTGGCCTTTCAACCTGCAGCCTGTGCTGAGCACTGTGGGCTGGACTTGAGACTCTCAGGCGTGGGTCCCCATCAGGTATTCGCCATGCCAGGGGGAGCACGTGGGTCGGGCCGAGTCACCCTCACCCGCGGGCTTCTTCCCCACTGAGGGTGCAGACACACGCTCTGGGCATTTTGGACCTAAGCCAACACCTCAGGCCTCCCCCCTCCCAGCTCTCCTCCCGGCTGGCCACATCGGAGATCTTCCGGGCATTGAGCTAAATCAAGCTCGCGCAGACCCACCTACCTTGTATCCCTGGGTTGATGTTCCCTGGGCTCCAGTTTCCAGCTTGTAATTTGGACCGCACTGAAAAGATATAAACATCTCTCCAGTTTGAGGAGCCTCTGAGGACCTGCAGTTGCTCCCGGCCCTCCGCAAGGAGAAACAGCACCGGGGGTCAAGACTCCCTCCCGGCACTGCCCCCTGACCAGGGAGGGGGCCTGTCTGCAGGGTTGGATGCTGGGAGGCCTTGGGGCGGGGGGTGCTGCTCCTCACCGCTCCCCGGCTTCTGCACTTTACAACCGGACACCTAATTTATAAGCTGTTTTTACTGCTGTTGTCAAACAGCCACAAACCAAAGAAATAAAGTAGCCAGAGCAACAATGCCTCCCGTCCACCGGGGCTGGCCCGCCTGTCTGCCGCCAGGACCTCATTTCTTCTGTGATAGACTCCCCAGGGGACTGCAGGGGTGGGGGCCCCCTGAAGCTCTTGTGGGGAGCCTGTTGCTCCCCGGCTCCCCAGAGAAATAATGGAGACCTACGGAGGCCTCATTGCCCCCTGGCCAGGCAGGCCCCGACACGCTCTCCAGCCCGTCAGGCAGCTGTTTCTGATGCTGAGTGGAGAAAAGCCAGTGCTGGGGCCATGGGACTGCCCACGCCAGGACACCCCACCATTATCATGCACCCCTTCCCACCAAACCCCTCATCCCCACCCTCCTGGTAGCCTCTGGGTTAGCGCTGAGCTGGACGAGGCTCTCCTTTGTGGGAAGTGGAGCCAATGGCCAAGCTGCCTTCCCACGACTTTGGTGCTGCCTTTTCCCTTGGGTAGGGCCTTGGTGCACAGGGGACAGAGATGCAGAAGAAAGATGGATAGGTTGAGGGAAGGGGGTGTTTAGGCCTGGAGGGGGGTTTCAAGGGGTAGCATGAGGCTGCTCTGGACTCTCCCGCCGGCCTCAGGTCCCTGCCTCCTTGGCAGGAGAAACGTGGAGGTACAGCCATGGAGCTCCGGGGAGAGGCACCCAGGAGCATGGCACCGTGGTGGCGGCCACCAGGGGCTGAAGAAATGAGATGATTGTCCCTGACCAGACAAGAGGAAACGGGAGTGTGAGGCCACAGAGGACTAGGGGGTCAGCGCTGCTCCAGGGCCAAGTCCTGTCAGCTGTGGTTCAGCATCAATGGCCACAGGCAACCCAAGGCCAGTCCGTCTCCAAGGCCTCCGGAGCATAGGCTCACCTCAGCCTCCTGAGTCCCTCTCCTCAGAACTGCCCACCTCAGCAGCCGGTGCCGCTCAGTCTAGGTGCCAACGAGCCATAGAAATCCTCACCGGGGGCTGGAGCAATAGCACAGTGGGCAGGGCATTTGCCTTGCATGCAGCCAACCCAGGTTCGATTCCCAGCATCCCATATGGTCCCCTGAGCACCACCAGGAGTAATTCCTGAGTGCATGAGCCAGAAGTAACCCCTGTGTGATGCCGGGTATGACCCAAAAAAGCAAAGAAAAAATATAAGAAAAAAATCCTCACCAAGCCTTCCCGGCTCCCTGAGCCGTACCAGGCTTCCCCTGTCCCAGCAAAGCAACCCCTTCAGCCCCCCACTCTGCACCATGCCTCTCTATACACAGCCCAGATCTCCACACATAGGGCACCCAGGGGAGGCTGAGAGTCCCTCAAGAGAATGCCAAGGTGGAGCTAGACTATAGAACTGTGGCGACCGTTGTAGACCGTGTGGTGACATGCAAGGACTGGGACTCCCAGCCTGCACCCCTCCACCCCAGACCTGAGTCTCAGCTCCCTCAAGTTTGAAACAGGGGCCCAATGTCTGCAGGCTTCTTGGGCATGGCACGAGTGAGTGTCAGTCAGAAGAGGAGTGGAAGTGGGGCTCAGAGCGGAAGAGCAGAGAAGCGGCTCACAGGACCCTCCGCTGCGGACGCTTCCCTCGGTTCTCTTGAAGAGCAAGACTCCAAGAAAGCAGGTCACTTGCCCTAGGGTTGCTGCTCTCCCCGGGCTCTCGAGGCAAGGTCTCTGATTCTCAGGCTCCGAGCGGCTCTGGAGGCCCCGGGTACAAAATAAGGTGAAATTCTCACTCTCCTGGAACTCACTCTTTGGGAAGCAGGACAGAAATAAGTAGATATATGACTGTTCGAGGCAATGTCAAATAAGCCTCAGGTGTGTTCCAACCAGGAGGGATCATCAAGTTGGAGTACATCATGGAAGGCTTCACAGAGGAGGCAGAGGGGCTCCCGAAGGGCCTTGAAGAACAGGAATTTTATTTTATTTTATTTACAGGAAAGATAGGGAAAGCCATTCCAGAAGGCAGAAATAGTACGAACTCACTGTGCAAGGAGACTAAGCCCCACATTTACATCTTTTCTCTCCCTCATCTCTTTATTAGCCTGATCACTCACAGTTGGAGGTGGGGGAAGACAGGCACCAGTTACCTGCCAAACACGGTCTAAAGTAAAGGGAAGAGAATAGAACCCTGGGGATCACTGGAGTGGGGTGAGGGAAACTGTGGACCAATGAATCAAAAATGCTTCCCATCGCATTCCAAACCAGGACCGGCAGAACGGGGACCCTCGAACCTCTCCCCACCACAATCCTCCCCAAGCAGGGAGTAGTTAGCAGGAACTCATGGTACTTCAGATCCCAGACTTGGTGCCCAAATCAAACAGCAGCAAGTGCCGAGCTAATTAAATTCAGGGCGCTCCTTAAACGTGAAGGTGAAGCTGATTGCGCTCAGGATAATCAAATAAGCAAAATAAGTTTATAGTTCTACTTCACAGAGTAGGTAATCCACTTAGCATACAATACCCTCGGATGAGGCAGAGGCTGGAAATACAGTGAGCTCCCAAATGAGATTAGAATGTTCTGGGGAAATAGATTCATTGTGCGCAGGTTAGGAGAACCCAACTGTCTGAGAATGCTGAGAAAAGCTGACCCGCGACCCCACCTCGACCCCGGGCTGCGGGCTCAGACCAGCAACTGGACACTGGGTCAGCCGCGAATCAGACCCCGCCACTGGACATCGGGGTGATCCACAGAACTAACTCCCTGAATTTCACCAACAGTCCCACACTGGTGTGTGTGTCTCTCTCAGCACATGTGGGCGGGTGTAAACACAGCCACAATCCAGACCCCACACCACCCTCAGACTCGAGTCAGACCCACCCCTCCTCCCCATGCCCTGGAAACTGCTAATCTCCATCTGTATGGTTTTATCATTTCAAGAATGTCTTATAAAGGGAATCACGCAGTAAGTGACCTTTAGAAATTGGCTGTTTTTCTTTGTCACTCAGCTCAACGTCCTGCGATCCCTCCGAGCTGCCCACACCAGGAGCTCGTCCCTTTTTCCGATTCGGTGGTCTCGATGGACCCAGAGACCACCACTCACACACTGATTGGGGTTGTTTCCTACTTGGGGCTACTACAAATAAAGTTGCTGTGGACATTCAGGGCATTCTGTGGGGATCTGAGTTTTCATTTCCTTGGGATGGTGAAGGCTAGTGATCATGAAGGCTAGTGGTCAGTAGAACCTTTTTTGGTTTGTTTGATTTGGGTTTGGGGGCCTCATCTGGCAGTGCTCAGGAGTTACTTCTGACCCTGTGCTCAGGGATCACTCCTGGTAGAGCTCAGGGGATCATGTGATGTTGAGCCTCATTTGGGGCTCAGTCATATGTAAGACAAGTGCTATACCCACTGCACTATCCAGCCCCACTGTGGGCACTATCTCTCTAGCCCCACTGTGGATGCTCCATTTTCAAGAAACTGAGCATGGAGCCAGAGTGATAGCACAGCGGGTAGGGCTCTTGCCTTGCACGCGGTCAACCCAAGTTTGATTCTCTGTCCCCCATATGGGCCTGTAGGTCTGCCAGGGATGACTTCTGAGCACAGAGCCAGGAGTAATCCCTGAGCACTGCTGGGTGTGGCCCAAAACCAAAAATAAATAAATCTTTGGAAAAAAAGGAAAAAGAAACTCAACATGAACAGAGTGTCCATCAATTCTAGGCTGGGACTGGGGCTGGGGGAGCAATGACTCCGAGGAACCCACCACACCTGAGGTCAGGGGACTCGCCTTCCACTGCATCAGAGGCAACTAGAACAACTACCCCACGGTCAAGACTGCTCAAAGCAGTCTGGGAGAATGAAGCTTCACTCCTGAGAGCAGGAGGGTGGGGCTGCGCTCATCAGAAGAATTTAGGGGGCTCATCCCATCCCGTGTCTCAGGAGCGTGATGAGAGCCCCATGGACTGTTGCTCCAGCCCCGCACCCCCAGGCTCACTGGGGAAAGGTGTTGCCCAGGCAGAGGGAGCTGCACCCTTCTCCCCCGTCCTCACAAATCTGGTGAGCCCTGCCGTGCCGTGCATGGCCATGCCAGGGCTGTGACCCCGCCAAAGTAAGCTGGCATCTGGACAACCGGTCACCCCCAGGAGCCAAAGCAAATTCTGCAAAACAAGAGGCCCATGAGGGCTGTGAAGGGATGTGAAAGCAAGCTCTCCACCAGCTGCAGGCAGGGGAGAGGCAGGCAGCAGGAACTGTGGAGTGTGGAGGTGCCAGGGCCCAGGGCCCAGCTCAGTACAGAACTCCTGGTGACCACACTCGCAGTGCATACAACATGTCTTTCCTGAATTCCCCGCTGGGTTCCAGGGTGACCACACAGACATGGTTCTCTGTGAGGGTGACTTGGACAAAATACATGTCGGCCCTTGCGGGGTCACAGAGATCGTGCAGGGGTTTAAAAGCCTGCCCTGAATGTGTCACCAGCCTGGCTCGCAAAGCTGGGAGGGGCCCCATTGGGAGCCCGCTCCACAAATAAAAATTATTTTAAAAATTGTTTTAAAATTTGAGATCCTTGAGTGGGAGTGATGGTATAGTAGGTAGGAACCTGTGGCCAGCCTGGGTTCCATCCCTGGCACCATATGTGTCCACTGAGCCCCACCAAGAGGAGGAGGAGTAAGCCCTAAACACAGCAGGTGTAGCCCAAAAACAAACAAAATACTTTTTTTAATAAATAAAAAGCAAAGGAGTTCCTTGGGGGTCTGCATTTGGCATGGCCAATGCTTTTCTGAATTGATGAGTATGAGGGCTGTGATGTGGGGGTTCCCCAGCAAGGAGGGGTGAGGAGCTTATTCTCCAACCTGAAATCGAAAAGACAGATAGAAAAGGAGCACTCAAAATGATACTGTACTTTCCCATTTAAATAATAAATTGCCTTATTTGGGGGAGGGGTGTTATTTGGCCACGCCTAGTAGTGGCCTACTTACTACTTAGGGCTTACTACTCCTGGCTCTGTGGTCAGGGATTACTCCTGGCTCTGTGCTCAGGCAAACATATGCAGTGCAAGGAATTGAATGGGGGTTGGCCACATGCAAGGCAAGTGCCTGAACTCCAGTACTATCTCTCTGGTCCCCAAAGTTGCCTCTCTTTTCTGTAATGACTCGATTAAGTCAGGCTGATAAGATGATATGAGCTAGTGCAGACAAACAGGAAAACTTACTCAGTGAGGAAAACATTCAGAGGCAAGACCGGCAGAATCACTGAAAGCGTGTGAGCTACGTTTATACTTGTCACAAGGAGACAGTGAGTCAAAGGGAAAGTGTTTGAACCCCTAGGTAAGGAGTTGCCATGTTCATGGGGCCCCACCTACGTTCATAAGTGAAAGAAAAGACCCTCTTCCCAAGTCACACTGGGGCCTCAGATGTCCCAGCCCCTTGCTCCAAGATGCCCTTGGGGACAGTAACTGGGTCCCCCTTTCTCTGGAGGTTGTGCTAGGAAGAAAGCAGTCCCTCTCCTTCCGAAAATGGGTTGGAGCCAGCCCTGGCTGGCAAACTTCTCTGTTGGTGAATTTCTCAGAGGCTGGTGAGGGTCCTGTTCTGTGTCAGTTATACCCTTGGGCAAATCAAATAATCTGGGGTCAGAGAAAGGAGGGTGTGGGAGATGCGGGGTCTCCATCACAAACCCCTCACTCCATAGCATCTGGTCGCCCTGAAAACGCTCTAGACCTCAATCAGTGAAAAAGGAGCAAGATCAGCTTCTTTGTCCTTAAGAAAAAGAAGAAAAAAAAAACATACATTCCAGATAATTTCGCTGTGATGAAAGAGAAAGAAGAGCTGAAGTAGCAAAGGAAATAAATTAACGCCATCTCAGCTAAAATCACACACAATTAAAACCTGGATCTGAGTGTACTTTCCTGTGCAGAGAGAGCATCTTGAAAATGACAGGCATTAGTCATCCGCCCCAGCCCGCCCAGTGCCCGGGGTGGAGAGCGCCCCTCTGCCACTGTGTGGGGGGATCTAAGGGGGTGTCAGACCCTGGGTCTCCGCCTCCACTTCCTGGAGCCTGAGAACCACCCCCTCCTCTGTGATAGCGCTAAGCCCTGTGGGAGATGCCTCACCCATAGCCTTCCATGTGGGTCCCATGAAGCAGAGGCCAGGGAAGGAATATGGGGAACAGGAGAAGACCCCAGACCATGCACACCTCAAGGTAAAGGTAAGGCTGAGCCCCCATTTCTTGCCAGAGTTGAGCCTATAAGGAGCCTGAAGGGGCTGGAGCAATAGCACAGCGGGTAGGGTGTTTGCCTTGCATGCAGAACCTGGGTTCTATTCCCAGCATCACATATGGTCCCCTGAGCACCGCCAGGGGTAACTTTTGAGTGCAGAGCCAGGAGTAACCCCTGTGCATCACCGGGTGAAAAAAGGAGCCTGGAACTGGGGTCCTCCACCAGAGCATGGCCCCCTCCAAGGCGAGTTCTCACACTTCTCCTTTCTCTCCTTTTCACTCTTCCAGAAAGAAAGGAAACCCTCCACCAAAGCAGGAATAGGACCCAAAACACTGCCTGTGACCCCGTTACCACACACAGGGGACCGGGGCCAGGCTCACCCTGTCTTCAAAGAGGAAGGTATGTGGCTGGTGGCAGGGGCAACAGGGATCAAACGGAAGGACGAGCTTGCTGACAGTGGAGATTTTAATCCCTTTGACAAGTGGCTGTTAGTGTTGTGGAGTCGCTCTTCCCTGAGAGGCTGAGGAGGGTGAGGAGGGAAAGCAAGGATGGCACCCAAAGCAGTGAACCCGAGACCTCTTAGCCGGGAGACTCGCCACTGGGGACCCCCTAGGGAACTCAGCTCACCCCAGCTTACCCAGCATGCAGGACAGGAGCTGAGGATTAAACTATAGGGACAGGCTGCCCCGGCCTGAAGGACCATTTCACCCGGGAACAGGATGGCCTGGACACCTTTTCCCCCTCTCTCCCTCGGGGAGGGTTAATCAGGGCCCTCCACAGTGTAGAATTGGGGAGGCAGAGTTGGGTGTCACATGGGAATGTTAAGACCGCCCCAGGGTCTGGTGAGGACCAAAGCACCTACCCCTAGGTCTGCTAGGGGCTAGACCACCCACCCCTGGGTTGGGTGAGGGCACAATTGAGGCAGGGGGTGGGGGTGGGGATAGGGGGGAGACATGAGACTTCCAGATTGGTCACTTGTGTATGACTGGCTAGTCACCCATCCGCCCCAATGCCCCCTGTGTTTCTAGATGAGAACAGAACAGCCTTAACGAAGCTGAGTCCCCCGGGGGTCATCTGGACTCATTAGTTTTTACCGATTCCCTTCTCCTGAAACCCATGGAGGTGAGACGGGAGGACAAAATCAGATAGAACCGAAGCCCTCAATCGATAGCGCAGCTTGAGCCAGGGCCGACTCAGACATTTACGAAGCCTGAGCATTGCGGGAGCGTTCTAGGGCGCCCCCACACACACACACATACGCGCTGGGGTGGGAGGATTGTGCACTGGGTTTCCGGGGACCCCCAGAAAAAGTTACTTTTCAAAGTGTGAGTGATTGCAGTAAAGCAGTAAAGCAGACCCTGTTCCTGCAGGGAAGAAATGAAGTAGATGATCAACACCAGAGGAAAATTGGGGGCTGGGGAGCCCCTGGAAAGGTGAATTTTCTTCATGGCAGATACTATTCCTGAAAGCACGGCTCTCAGCATCACATGGAGTGAGGGGTGGCTGGTTAAAATGCAATCAAGAGTCCCCTTTGTCAGACTTCTGGGTGGGGTTCAGGAAAGGGCATTTGGACCCTTTGTCCAGGTGTTTCTCTGCACAGTCTCGGAAACACAAACCCAGAAGGCAAAAATAGTCCTAGGTGGCAGCTGGGTCAGGCTGAAGGATGATCTTTGGAACCCCTGTGAGTTCTAAGATCTGGCTTGGCGAACTCAAAGACCAGAAGTAAGATCATAAAAAGTCTTTCTCTGGGGCTGGAGCAATAGTACAGCGGGTAGGACATTTGCCTTGCATGTGGCTGACCCAGGTTCGATTCCCAGCATCCCATATGGTCCTCCGAGCACTGCCAGGAGTAATTCCTGAGTGCATGAGCTAGGAGTAACCCCTGTGCATTGCTGGGTGTAACCCAAAAAGAACGGCACTGTAGCACTGTCCTCCCGTTGTTCATCCATTTGCTCGAGTGGGCACCAGTAACATCTCCATTGTGAGACTTGTTGTTACTGTTTTTGGCATATCGAATACGCCATGGGGAGCTTGCCTGGCTCTGTCGTGTGGGTGGGATACTCTCTTTAGCTTGCCGGGCTCTCCAAGAGGGATGGAGGAATCAAACCCAGGTTGGCTGCGTGCAAGGCAAACGCCCTACCCAATGTGCTATCACTCCAGCTCCCCAAAAAGAAAAAAAGTCTTTCTTGGAGAGAAAATATTTTAAAAAAATAAACAAACAAAACAACAGGACCTGAGAGATAATATAGGGACTACAGCTTGTGCCTTGCATGTGTTCAACCCTGGATCAATCCTCAGCACCACATCTGGTTCTCTGAGCCCGCCAGGAGTGAAGACAAAGAAAGAAGAGTCTATGAAACCTCTCCTCATCCCTCTGTGCCTCAGTGCTGCAGCCAATGGTTCAAATCCTGGCTCCACTTATGGCCCCCACGCATGGTCCCCTGAATACAGAACCAGGCATGGTCCCTGGGTACCACTTGGTGTGGCACACAAAAGGTTGTTTTGGTTTTGGTTTTTGGCTTTTGGGGAAACACTCAGCAATGCTCAAGGGTTATTCCTGGCTCTGTACTCAGGAATTACTCCTGGCAGTGTTCATGAAATGCCGAAGATCAAACCCAGGCCAGCTACATGCAAGGCAAATGCCCTCCCCGCTATCATATCACTCTGGCCCCACAAATGATTTTTAAAAGAAAAACAAAGACTCAGACAATGCGACAAGAAAGGGACAGGATTAGAAAACACGGAATCCCCATTTCCTTGCCCTTTGAACCATTTCTGAAATGAAATGTTAAGAAATGAATAGAGTCTGATTGGAAAGGAAGATAATCTACAGAAGCAGTGTTAAATGAAAGGACTGGATTTGGGGGATTCTAGTCGTAACAAGTTAGACATTCTGTATCTTAGAGCCAAGCTTTGGGGATAGAGCGCCAACCTTTGATGAAGCCCAGTGGTCTTACGTTGACCCCTGACCAGTACTCAGGGACAGTCAGGCACCTAGAGCAAGAAGATTAGTGTAATATGCTCTGTTCTATTTCACTCTTTTTTTTCCCTTTTTGGTCTACCCCTGGCAGTGCTCAGAGCTTAATCCTGGCTCTGTACTCTGAGATCACTCTGGACAAGACTCAATAGACTGCATGACGCCAAGGATTGTGCCCAGCTAGGCCAAGTGCAAAGCAAGTGCCTTACCTACTGCACTATCTCTACTTCCCTGCTCTGTTTCAGTTTTTAAAAAGTTCTTGGTGTGACAGATGAATGGATGGCCACCTGCAGTTTGTAAAACATGAGAATGGATGCCAATGACATATCCTCTTGCCAGCCCATCTGTGGGTCCCTAAAGGGTGGGCACCATCACGTGCAGAGGCCCTGGTGTGTCCCTGAGTCTACCCTTCCCAGGACCCTTATCATTATTCCTTCCAGCCTTCGAAGTCTTCAAAATTTTGTTCTTCCAGGCCCGGATGGTGAGCACAAAACTTGCCTGTGGTTTAGTGGTTTAATCCTTGACAAGGGAAACAGAATTTCCTCCTCTAGAAAGCCTTTCCATTTCAGTCCACCAAACCCATTCAGAGGCTCCCACTTTCTGGAGACACACCTACAAATGATGTGCCCATTTGGTGTGCTCTCACCTGATCCTGGCCCAAATGCCGAGAAGAGACCTTTGGTCTAATTTCAGGAGCCGGGCACATACCCTTGCCGCCAGCAAGGCCTTCATCAAGGCTCTCTGCTGCTCAGGTTCTGTTTGGGGGCAGCAGGGGGCCTTCTGTTCTCTTCAGGGCTCCCTGCTTCCAGGAAGAATTTCTCCCCAGAATCCCTGAATATGTAACAGGATGGGATCTGGTTACCATATTGCCCAGTTGAGCTGTTTTTATGTACTCGAATTCAATTGAACAAATACAGATTGCAGGTGTATCATTTACAGTTGATCAAATATGGTGTTTATACTGATTCCTTTAAAAAGTTGGGCATCAGGACCTTGGTGGGAAACATCATTGCTGTGATCATGTTGTTTCTGGGCAAAAACAGATTCAACCTACGTGCTTCTTACCTGCAGTGTCTTTTCCAGGAATTTAACATGAGAGAAATCGGAGGACTCCCTGGGGTGCCACACGGCAGCGCCATCTGCAACGCCCTCTGCCTCTCTGGTACCTTGTGCTCGAGGGTGTATGGGTCCTGAAAGCACCATTAGGGCCAGGGCCAGGGGAGGTCCTGGGGCTTGCAAGGAAAAGAACAAACAACAATGCTGCTTATTTTGTTAGGTTTTTTTGTTTTTTATTTGCATTTTTTATTTTTATTTTTTGGCTATAGTTATCACTATAGTGCTTAGGTCTTACTCCTGGCTCTATGCTCAGGGCTCCCTCCTGGTGGGCTCAGGGATGAACCCTGGTGGGTTGCATGCAAGGCAACCTGCGGTACTCTCGCTCCAGCCCCATGCTGTTGTTATTATTATTATTATAACTAGAAAGATCACAATTTACATGAGCCTTAGAAATTCTGTCCTTTTTCTCTATCGTTTCTTAGTTCACTTTACTATGATTGCATAATGTTAGCTTTCTTGGGTGCAGAGATGAAGGTACTTGCTTTGCATGTGGCGGCTCCTGCAATGATGGTTTGAACTCTGGTACCTCATAGGTTGCCCCAAACACCACCACTCATGCCCCACCTCCCTAAAACTTGCCCCTCTTGGGGCTGGAGATATTATATAAGAGGGGACTCTGATTTGATCCCCAGCACCATTGGTGTGATCCTACTGGTTCCCTGCACTGAGGGGCTGTTCAACACTGCACCCAAAGACCCTTGCATTGACCTCAGACGAGTATTATTGAGAGAAAATCCTCCCCCATCACCTCCCCCCCCCCACCTCCAATTCTTCTCTTTATAACTGGCCTCCTCTCCCCTCGGGGTCACTGTATAACTCTCTGCTCCCCAAGCCTGCCTTTCCCTCAGCACGTCCCCCAGCCACCTGACCATACAGCTTCATGAATGCCAGCATATTCCCCTTCAGTTGCTCCCCTGTTCTCCTTTTCCCACACCCCCCCCCAACTGCCAGAGAACAGGCTCTGCACTCCACGGGTCCAGTGGAGGGGTTAGAGGGTGCAGAGTATCCCAGCCTAGAAGCACAAAGCTAGTCTCTAAACTGGGCAAATCTGGAACCTGTCTAAGGGTGACCTGGAAGTTGGAATAGTGCCCTGGATGCCTACACTGAGGGCCACAGCTTCAGGCCACACCCTCGACCCACTCAGGTCACTGGTAGGACAACTGTCCTCATGGCCAACCCAGTGGTCAAACAGACACTACATCCAGCCAGGGAGTGGACATGAAGGTGGGCATACCACGCCCCAGCCTCTCTTCTATGACGGGGCTCATGTGCCTTGCTCCCCAATCCATACCCTCAAGTTCCCACAAACATCATGTCCACATTGGGCCCAATGGCACACATCCACCAGCTGCATGTCTTACCCAATAGCCTGTCCACCAACTCCATGTCAGATGTGACAGCAAAGAGTGCCACTGAGATGAGGACCACATGTTGGGGGACACGGAACCCCAGAATCCTTCTCCCAAGACACCCTTGGTCCTTGAGATTGCTTCCTGGTGGAAAGCCACACACAGGACCAAGCTAGTACATAAACTCTGTTGGTTACAAGGTTATTTAGTCCAAATAGTATCACCTAAGCACTTCCATAAAACTGACACGTCCCCATCTCTCCCCAGGATAGCTTCTGGGTCAGACTAACAGCCATGGGAACTGGGCTAAGAGGGAGGAACAAGAGAAGGGGACGAGACAGAGAGGAGAGGGAGAGCAGGAGAGGAGCGAGAGAGGGAGTTTTGCCCAGATGCTGCGTGTACTAGACACCCCACTCGCTCACGTGAACCCCTGTTAGAGTTTGTAGGAACTGCATGCCTGGCATAGCACCTTGTTATCTGTCTCAGGAAGGGCTGCTGGGCTGGACTCCGTGCTCGGCCTCTGCAGGCAAAAAGCCTGGGCTGGGCTATCCACCCCACTGTGTCCAGCTCTCTGGGGCTGGACTTCTCGGGGAACAGGAACAGAAACGTGCTTAGCATGTATCTTCCATGTAACAGGTCTTCAACAAGTATAACTGCTATTACCTGAATTATTATTTTCCTAAAGCAAGCTCAAAGAAGTAGAACCCTTTCCCAAGGCAACGCAGGACTGAGCAGAGTTTCACACTTCCGGTGCTAAATCAACGTCCCTTCCTCAATCCTACCAGGCTGGATATTGGGGGGTCAGCTCTGGAGCCGACTCCCCCATCTCTCTCCCCACCGGCTGTGCTCTCCCCCTACCCCATACCCAGGCTCTGTGACAGGGCTCAGAACTCAGGACTCAGCCACTTGACAAATGTCACTGGGCGCTTTCATTCTTGGTAGTTCTCTAGGAAGCACCTGTGTAAGTTTATGATCTAGACTCAATGCAGAGGGGAAGGCAAGTCCTCCCACCCCAAAACTGCCCCTCTAAGATTTACAAGGCACCCCTCACAGGAGGAAGATCTCTGCCCTGGTGCCGGTGAAGTATGGAAACAGGTCCCCCTTTCCATGATACGTCTGCACTGTGACATCAGTGCTCAGACGGCTCCATTGAATTGACCCATTCTCCAAAACATAGATGCTTTCATTCCACCGATGAGACTCAGTGGCCTGCTGAGTGTCAGGGAAGGGAGCTTCACAGGGACCTCTTCTCCCTCCCTCCTCTTACGGTCTCTTCCTTCCCAAACCGTTTGTGCACTGGGTTATGACTTAACTCCCTAACTGCCACTCTGCCTATCCACTGTCATGATAGAGAAGAACAGTATGGGCCCAGAGAATGGGTTTCTAACTCTGCCTGTAGATCAGGCACTCTGTACACTCTCCTGCTTGAATGAGGAAGAACTGGCACCCACCTTGCAAGCCTCTGGTCATGAGAGCAAATCCTGGCTGTCCCACATGCACCAAGCACCATGCTAGCAGCTCTGACGTTGGAGCCTGATAGCTCTGCTGTCTGTGATGCGCTGGATCTGCGAGCCGTTTCTGCCGGTACTGCAGCCAGGGCTGTGCAAGCACCGTAAAAGCCGAGTGTGAGCCTCTCGTGAGCATGCGCACAAGCACAGGGGCTAAAGGAAGCTAAGACTGGAGAGACAGTGGGAGACGGTACAGTGGGGAGGGCGCTTGCCCCGCACCTGCCCCATCCCTGGCACCACATATGGCCTCCTGAACCCCACCAGGTGTGATCCCTAAGCACAGAGCCAGGAGGAAGCCCTAAGCATTTGTCCCAAAGTAAAATTAATTTTAAAAATAATAATCAAAGAGCACTGAGCCTGGTGAGCACCTCGTGAATGCCACAGCTGTGAATGTACGAGCACCAGGCATGTGTGACACCCACCTTGCCCAGAGTCCCAACAATATGAAAGGAAGAGAGAGGGGCAGGGAAAAGAAAAAAAATTAATGATTGGGGAAAAAAGAAGAATCAGCTCAGAGATGAGCTGTGGCCTGGCACCTACCAGTAACTCTCCGGTACCCTGCCCTGCCCCTGCCCCGCAGATGGTCCATACTCCCCTGCTCGCCTCCACTTCCCAGCCTCCGCGGGGCCCAGTTTTCTCTGCAGTTCAAACCCCATCCCTCCATCTGGGCTCAGCTGGAGGCTCAACTCCTCCATAAAACCTGCCACAAATAACCCGGGGCCCATAATGGCTTTTTCTTTCTGTATTTCTATGGCACTTTCATTGCCTTGAAATGTTCAAGTGTTGTTTCATAGAGTTCCAACTAGTCTCTCTAAACTCCTTCAGGCCATTATGCCCCTCAGCACGGGAGAGGCAGGGGTGCCAGGGCCGTTTGAGAGGTACAGTGGGAACTGAATACCTGCTTCTAGAACACGCGGAGGTGAGAACCCCTCCTGCAGACCGAAATCACAGGCCACAGAGCCAGCCTCACAAAAGCCCCCAGGCATGGAGTCTCCACGAGCTGTGCCCTTGGTGAAAGCTAAGGAAGCGCTTTTTGGGTCTGGGCAGAGCTCAGAGGAGTCACTGAGCTCAGATCCCAGGTGGTGGAGGCCCCTCCTGGCACCATTCCCCATTCCCTGGGCTCCCCTTGCCCACACCCTGGATGTGGCTGTCACGGAGCTCAGCAAGCGACACTGTTCCCTGTGGTTCCCTCAATGCCCGGCTAAAGCATGGGGTCCCTGAGCCCAGGCCCCATAAGGACCCATTCACTCTCCTAAGTTCCAAACAATGGCAACCAGACTTTCCCGGTGCCCCTCATGCCAACCTAGTCCCCCAAAGCCTTGTCCCTGGGTGGCTGCCCAGTTCCTACCCGACACTTGGAGATTCACTTCCATTGCTGAGGGCCAGGACTGGGCCTTGCCCAAAGCCAGTGCTGCCCCCCTGGGGGGGGGGGGGGGCAATGCTGGGATGACCCGCCCCATTCTTTGAGGCGCCCAGAGCCCGCGGAGGGGAGGGTGGGGGCCCGGTTCTCAGCCAGCTCTGCGCTCTGAGTCTGGGAACTGTGGCCTTAGGTGCAGGTCCCTGGGCCTGTGGACCCCTCCAACCGACTGGTTCCCCATCCGTCCCCCCTGGCCTTTGCAAAAGGGGGCGAGCAACGCCCGAAGGAAGGGCACCCCCATTCTCGGCTCAAACCAGGCGCAGGGCCCCTCTCCTGCAGAGAAGCCTCGCCAGCGAACACCCCCGCGGCCGCCCCCTCCCCAGCCGTCCCTCCCCTACAGCTTCAGCCCGGGCCCCGCCCAGCGCCGGCCTCGGGGTGCGTGCGCGTGGGGGGAGAGGGGCCTCCGGCCACTCAGGAGTTAAACGGCAGCGGGACTGGAGGGGGTGGCGTGGCCTGCAGACGGGGCGGAGGCGACCGGAGCGGGCTGGAGGCTGGGAGAGCCGCGGAGCAGCGGGCGCCGGCGAGCGGGGCGCGGAGCGAGGGGGCGCGGGCCGCGGGGGGCCTGCTCGGTGCCCGGCGGCCGCAGCGCGCAGAGGGGGCGCCCAGCCTCGGGCCACGACGCGCGCGGGGCGCGGGCGGGGACGCGGCGCCGCTGCCCCCGGCCCCTCCCAGGACCCTTCGGGGCGGGGCGGGCGCCCCCGACCCTCCGGGCTGCGCCGGCGGCGGCGCGCGGACCTGCCTCCCGGCCCGGCTGCAGCGAGCTGGGGCGCGGCGGACGGCGGCTCCCCCGAGCCCAGACGGCGCCCGCGGGGTGAGTGTGCGGCTCGGGGCTGACCCCCACGGGCCCCCCGGGGGCCGCCTGCAGGGGAGCGGGGTGCGGGGAGGCGGCCGCAGGGGCGAGGCGCGGCGGGCAGGAGCCGGGGAAGGGGGGGGGGGGGCTGGCTGCCTGCAAGCTCCCGACTCGCGCGCGGGGGAGGGGCGCGGGGCCTCCATCCTGCCCGGAGGCCCCGAGCACCCCAAACTGTTGCTGGGCAGAGATGCGGAGAGGTGCGGGCGGGCGTGACGGGGGTGGGCGCCGTGGCCGCGCCGCGGGGACGGCCGCTGGCTCGGAGCTCGTGGTCCTGCGCACGGTCAGGACGGCCTTGGCGTCTGTCCGAAGTCTGGGACGCCGAGGGACGGCGGGGCGCGCGAGGGGACGCCCGCGGCTGGGGAGGTGGCGGGGGCGGGGCGCCCAGGGCGGTCGGGGCGGTCGGGGCGCCGCAGCCCCCCACCCCGGGCGGAGGGCGGCAGCCACAGGTGGGCCGTCCGTCCTGCGGGCCGAGGGTCCCAGCCCGCCCGCTCGCGGGGCTGCCCCGCAGGAGATCCGTCCCCTGGACGTGTGTGCGCCCCCCCAACCCTGCGCCCCCCTTCTCCCCACCCAGAGCAGACGGAAAATGCCAGCCGGGCTTTGTGCGCGGCCCGGGGCTGCCGCAGCTCCCATCTGTTGGAGCAGTGGGCAGGGGAAAGGGGACCCCCGACACCGGGCAGGGACGGAGAAGGACCAACGAGGGACGCGGGAGCCGTGGCTCCCTGCCAGCTTGGCCACCTCATCCCAGTGAGCTGGGGCTCCCCCCTTCCCTGCCAGCCCGGTCCCCGTCCGGGCGCCCCTGAGAACAGAGAGCTTGGGGCAGGGGCAGGGGCGTCCCTGTGCATAGCCTCTTGTCAGAGATTCCCCAGCAGGGTCTGACCCACTTCCTGCCTGGCCAGGTGCCCTGGTGGGGAGATGGGGAGAGAAGGCTGGGGGCGCTTCCCTGCGGGGGAGGGGGGCTCTGCTGACTCCTCCTCCCCCCACACCTGGGAGGGTACCTCAGGACTTAGACCTGAAATTAAGGCCTTGGAGCTTAGGGGACTGAGAGCTGCCCAAGGACTGGCTGACACCTGGTGTCTGGGAGCACCCTAGGACCCCCAGGACACCAAGTGGCCACGGAACTCAGGGCTCCGGCCTGCAGAGCAATGTGCCCAGGGACAGCACAGCTCCCCACGCCCTTCCTCAGGCTGCCCTCCTCCTCTCTCTCCCCAGCCCTCCTCTCCTCTCCCCTGCCCTCCTCTCCTCCTTCTCCCCTGCCCTCCTTTCCCTTGCCCTCCTCTCCCCTGCCCTCCTCTCCTTCCTCTCCTCTGCCTCTGAGCCTCCCTTCCCTGCACACTGCCCTCCCTCCTCTTTCGGCCTCCCTGGCTTCCAGGTGTCTGTCCCTACGTTTGTCCCTTCTTCTCCCTCTGCGTCTGAAGCCACAAGCTGAGCCTGTGTGTCCTCCCTGGCCTCCGTGTGGTGGGCACCCTCTCACCAGTGGCTGTGCTTGGCAGGCCTCGCAGTGGCTGGCCTCTGGTATGGCCCCTGAACCCTGCCATTTGTCCCCCTCATCCCCCCCTCCTTGTTTCTGTTTGTAAGGGAAAGAAAATCTATTATTTTTATTAAAAATTCATTCTTTCATCCATTTCACAGTTTACTGAGCACCTATACAGTGAGCTGAGAACTATTTGGGGAGCAAAATGTACAGCAAGTAAACCCACTACATGAGAGCAGAAGTAAAATTGAGTCTGGACTTTAAACCTGTGTGTTCTGTGTCTGCCAGGCTGTTTCCAAAATCAGCTCTTTGGGGGAACTGCATGTGTGTATATGTGTATGCATGTGTGTCCAATCCAAGCGAACCTTCATCATCGTTACAATGATGCCATGATGAATTCTAACATCACAGTCCCATCTTGCACTGTCCCAGGTATCTAAAGCTTAAAAACACAGGGTCATCCTGTCCTTAAGACACATTTGACCTGAAAGGAGGGACTGGACCAGTTCCTACTTCACCCCTGACCTGGGGTGTGGAGAGTAAGCCAGAGCTTTAGACAGAAGGAGCAAGACATGTGTCATTGAGGACCCCCTAAGCATCCAGAGAAGTTTCCCACAAATGGCCTCTTTCAATCTTGCAGGCACCCTGCTAAGATCTAACTGAAGATGTTGGAATGGAGTGATTGATCTTACTGTGGGGAGGGTGTTTGCCTTGCATGTGGCCGACCCGGGTTCGATTCTCAGCATTCCACCTGGTTCCCCGAGCACCATCAGGAGTAATTCCTGAGTGCAGAGCCTGGAGGAACTGCTGACTATTGTTGGGTGTGACCCAAAAAGCCAACCTTCCCCCCCAAAAAATATATATATATATAAACGAATAACTGAAGATGCCTACTTTAGAGCTGAGACTTTTGTGAACTGTAGAAGAAAAAGCCACTTCGCAAGTCCCTAAGGTCTCCGTTTCAAAATCCCAGATTCCTGCAGGTCATTTGGCACTGAACTGTCTGGCTGTGGGCAGCCTGTCCAGGCATCTGTAAATTTCATGGTAGCCACATATTTCAGGAGCTTCCTGAGCTTCCTGATCCTCCAGGTGGAGTATGTGGCTATAGGATCGTGCCTAGCTGTCCAGGAAGATTTCTCAATGGTCAGAAAGGCTTCCTGGAGGATCTGGGAGCTGGGAGAGGAGGCAGGAAGGCCGTGGCTCTTTCTGACGTGGCCACGTTGATCTATGGCATGGCACAGGCAGGCACCCTCATCCCACACCAGGTGGGGTTACTGTGAGCCTGCAGTTTCCGGCGGGTTAGGCTTCGGGATTTTGGTCCTTGACCAGTAATGAGTCAGTGCCCTGGTGTCCTCAGCCTCCACAGGCAAACCTGGGCTCTTTGGGAGCTCCAGGGCCAGGGCTGGGCTGGGGGACTTAGAATAAGAGCAAGCAAAGAGGCTGGATGGGGTGGGGAAGGGGGAATTGGCTCTGGAACACAGAGGGAGGAGGATAAAGGCAGATTCACCGAGGAACCAAAGCCAGAAGGCAAGAGGCTTGCAAATCAAGGGATGCTGGACATCGAGCAGTGGGGTGCGGCTGCAGGGGGCACCCAAGAAGGCACCCAAGATGGGGGCACTCAGTCCAAAGTATTCAAACCCTGGCTGGTTGGACAGATCAGATATCGCCCCCACCATTCAGGGGTTCAGAGTAAGAACAAGGATTGCTGAGCCACACAGCTGGGGTGACCTTGGGCGAGTCACCTGTCCTCTCAGTCTCCTCATCTGAAAATGGCTGAGTAATAGCATCTGCAGGGGGGTGAGCAGGAAGTCAGCTGACACACATGACATAAGGGGCTTGGGCGAGAGTCTGGCTGGGGCTTGGGCGAGAGTGAAGCACCACTTTAAGAATCGCTGTTCCCGGTTGGGCTTGGAAGTGTCCTGTGGCAATGACACGGCCCTGTACTATGGGAGAATAGAGGGGCACTGTCTGTCTGTGGATCTGGGGGACAAGGCTAGAAAACTCGTCAGACCTGGCAAAGGTTGGGGTCAGGGAGCTGAGGGTATCTGGAGCTGTGGCACCTGCAAAGCAGTGCTGTTGAGTGGGGGAGGGGTTGCTCTTGGATGCTACCAGCTGCACCAAGCTCATGTGCCCCCCGCAGCTTTTGTCTCCAGTATAGCAGAGTGTCCAGTCCCCTGGCCGGGGGACACCTGGGGGAGAGCTGCTGTTTAGGAGGGGAGTGGAGCCAGTTTGGTTTGGAACGGCGATTGTCTACACGTTGCGTCCACCCACGCCTTCCCTGCTGCTCAGCATTTGATGGGTTTGAAGTGAGTTCCCAGATGAAGAGCAGGTGCAGGGTGTCTGGGTCGGGCCCGTTCTCAGCTGCACCTCACATGCCAGTCACAACCCCCAGGCATGCAGCTCGTCCTGGGTGCCAGGAGTTGGGCCAAGTGTTCTACTGCTTGGTCCCAGCTACCCTCAGGAGGAGGAGCCTTTGAAGGCGTTCTTGTACGAAGATGTTTTGTTTTGTTTTGTTTTGTTTCACTCCAGCTTCCAAGTTACAAAGATAATTATGATTGAGTTTCGGGCGTATATTTTTCTAACACCAGTCCGTTTACCTGTGTCCACTGCCCACACCGGTGTCTCCAGTTTCCCTCCCACACCCCAGCCTGCGTCTGTGGCAACACTTCACCCTCCACTATCGTCCTCTGTTCCTTCCCTAACTTACCCCTTCACTCCTGCCCCTGCCTGCGCCAAGCTTCCTACTGAAGTCCAGGTCTCTGCTCTTCATTTCTTTTGCCATTGGGCATTTGATATTCCCCTACGAGGTTTCTTTAGCTCCCACATATGCGAGATCATTCTGCATGTGGGAAACCCCTCTCTGACCCCACGGTTCTGTCCCACCCTCCGGGGGGTGTATCTCATTCTCTACCCTGAGTTCCCCTGAGCCCTGTCCCAACCGAGGGTTCCTTCCCCTTCTGAGGACCTACAGACAGGGCTCCCCTCTTCTTCCTCGGCTCTGTAAGCCAGCGCCTTTCCTTCGGTCTCACTTTGCTCCTGTCTCAGGACCTAGTGGCCTTGGGGACACAGGACCAAGAGTCAGTTGCAGGCCCCTGTCGTGGGCTCTGGGCTCTGAATAATTTTGGGAATGAAGTGAGCAGAGGGCAGAGTCCAGATCCACTGAGGGAGGGGTGAGTGCCACTAACGGAGGGGTGTGTGCTCCTGGTGCCTGTGACAGAGTAGCTGTGTGCAGTGGGGCGGGGGTGGTGTCACGTCCACAAATGATGCAGGAAGTAGAGCCTTTAGTGGGGACCCTCGGGCCTGCTTTTGGGGGTGGAAGCAAGAGGGAGGCAGAAGAAGGGCAGGAGGGGGCCTGGTTGGCTGTGGGGGTCTCATATTCCCAGATGGGCAGTTATTAATGCCTAGAAGGTGCAGAGCCCAGAGAGGGGCAGCGGGTGGGTAAGATAGAATTGTGAACGCAGGGCATGCGGAGGAGGTGACGCCGTGGTTCCTGCAGTTGCCCCCTACTTCTGAACGCCCTCTGAATGCCAGAGGTGACGGGAGCGGGGGTTCCTGGGCTTCCCAGGGAAGTTCAGAGAAGGTCAGCTGAAGGTTCAAAAAGGTTTGCCTTCTCCATAATCAGACTTGGGGTGTGCCTGGGGCCTCTTCATCCAGCAAGAGTTTCATTTCTTGTTTGCTTCAGGTTTTATCTTAGAGGCCGGGGACCCTGAGGTGCCGGGAATCATACCTGGGACCTTCTGTGCCCCAGTCAATTATGCCCACTGGGCAACAAGGATTTTTTTCAGGCTGCAGCTGGGCCAGGCCACTGGGACTTGAGCGACCAGGAATGTCCCGTGGACCCTGCGCATCCGTGGATTAAGTTCATTATTACCTGGGGGCTGCTCCGGTAAACCTGATGCAGAGACAAAAATGAGCAGGTGGGGAATGTATGAGGAGAGAAGTGTGGGGAACCTGGCCAAGAAGGTTAGTTTGCAAGTAAAGCCTTTGTGGGACCAGGGTGCAGGGGCCCTGCTGGAAAGCCCCAGAGTTGGGGGAGACTGTCTTTCCTTAGGGGCAGCTGGAGTCAGGGCAGGGTTTGGATAGGGGACACCATCTGACCTTGCCAAGCCCCAGGGCCGGGTCTCTGCCCCCGCCACTCACCCTACTGCAGTGTTCTCAGCCAGCGAAGCGAGTTGAGTGGGTACTTGGCCACCAGCACCTCCCGAGGCGTTGGGGGTTGGGGGCCAGGGTGCAGGGGGTTTGGGGACACAGAGAGGCAGAAGATTCCGTCTTTACTGGTAAGCAACCTGCCGATGGGCTGGGGAGGCAAACCTTGTAGTCCCAAGAAAAAAGAGGGAACAATACAGACAGTATTTAAAACCAAGTGCTAAACTGTGTGATTCCGACTATAAATGTTAGCGGAGCTGTGAGCTGTGTGGGAGGATATGGGGAGCGCTTCCCCAAGGAGGTGCTGCGGGTCTGGCCTGGGAAACAGGGTTGAGGAGGGGGAGCTTGGACTGGCAGAGGGATTTTCCCCAGGGAGCTCACAGGCTGGGAGTGAGGGGGGTGAAGGGTGTCCAGACTGGGAGGGGGGCACGGCACGTGCTTGGCATCAAGTGGGTTAACCTCCAAGGACAGCACCTTTATTACTTGAGCACCCCTTTCCCACCATCCAGGTTTCTGGGCCCCCTCCCCCGGATTCTCTTGGGGTGGGAGAGTGACCTTTGAGGGCGGAAACCTGCTTCTCTGTGTCTGCAGCTGGGTCAGCTGGTTGCTGCCCTTTGAAGCCCTTTGGCCCCCTTCCCAGTTCTCCAGGTTCCCCCTCTCTGCATCCCCCACCCCGCTGCACCCCTCTGTTCTCAGCAGACGCTCTAACTCCACTTCTTCCCATTCTCCTTTCTTCTCCCTCTCCCTGACTCGGGCTTCTCTTTGGAGGCAGGGGTGGGGCTGTGGGGGGCGGTATTCACTCCCAGGACATCCCAGATAGAGTGACTGGAAAGACAGTGGCCCCAAACAGCTCCTCTGTCACTGCCCACAGGACAACTCTGTCCTTTGCAGTGGCGCTGCCAGAGTGCAGCCTTTATGCCTGCTCCCGAGGTTGCGGGGAGCTCCCAGCAGAGTGGGTGCCGTGGATAGTGTCTGTCTGTACCCAGGGAGGCCCTCCCCATCTCTGTCCAGACCCAAGGGTCAGAGGAACAATGTCCGCAACACAGCAGGCTTCTGGCTTCTTTGGCCTCCCCCCACCTCTGCCCTGAGACCCCCAGTACAGTCACCTCGGGGACACTGGTATGGAACCAGCACATCTCTCCTCCAGGCTCCCTACCCAGGGGTCCCTCAGTGGGAGCTGCGGACAGGCCTCCTGATTGGCACGTGGGCATTAACTTGGCCTCGCTGGGCCTCAGTTTCCTCCACCATAGAGGGTTTAACTCTACAGTTGGGGTTGTGAGTATCAGTGCTGATACCATTAGTACCTAGAATGGGACCAGAGCCCTGGTTGTGTTTATCTCTCAGACCCACAGGAGAATCACAGGGCATCACAGAGAGCCGAGGAAATGGAAACTGGGTGATGTTAAACAAGCTTCCCGGGCCCACACACATGGCGGAGCCAGAAACCAGCCCTGTGGCTGCCATGGGACCCCGGCCCTCACCCCACATCCTCCTAGCTCGGCTGTGTGAATGCTGCTCCCAAGTACGAGTTCAGTGACCGTTCCTTCCTTCTCTGCCGATTCCCCTGGGCCACTCCTCTGAAGAATAGCTTTCCCAACACATCACATTTCTTCCCCAGGTCCCCTGGGAGGTCCCGTGGAGCAGAAATGGGAATGAGCTGCTGCTTTATATGGGGGACAGAAAAATAAAGCGGAGCCATTTGCATAAAACCATACACACCGAGCCGTGATTACTACCTGGGCACCTTTCTCTGGGTTGTGTCACTAAGCCCATCCAGCCCAGGTGGGTGCCACAGGGCCTCTGTAAAAGGGCCATGATATGGGGGGAGTCGGGGGTCACCGAGTGAGTCCCACAGGTGCCGTACCACAGGAGCTGGTCTCTGTGGACCCGGCAGGGTGAGCTGGGGGGTCCTGCAAGCTCTGTGCTCTGCAAGGTGCCAACCCCTCTCTGAACTGGGCAGCAGCACCGTGGTTGGCAGGCGAGGAGCTGGGAGAGGAGACCGGGGTCTCTCGCTCGTGGCGTCAGGACGTGCCTGCAGCAGCAGCTGAGTCTGGCGAGGGAAGAGGGTGCAAAGGGAAAGAGGGTCAGGCTCCAGTCGGACGCTCGAGGGGTCCTGCATTCTCTGTGAATGGCACTCCTGCGAGTGAACACATCATCCTCGAACCTGTCCCGCTAATGGCCCGGGATCACTGATGCGAGGCTTAACTGACCCTCACCCGCTTTAGAGATGGAAGGAACCAGGATTCAGTGCCTGGGGATCACTTCCAGGGGCAGGGAGAGGCCGGGAGATATTTTCTCCTGGACCTTCCACAGATGGCACAGCCACGCCGAGACCTTGATATAGCCCAGAGAGATCCATGTGGGACTTTGGGCCTCTTGGCTGTAAGACAGGAAAATTTGTTTGTGCAATGCATCCCAGCTGCAGTGGGCAGTGAGTAGAAGCAATTATGGTGGGAACAGAACCCCCCTGACCCCACCCCAGCCACAAGCTGTCACTTCATCCCTGCAGGCCCCAAGAAGGCCCATCTGAAACTGGCTTCCCAGGTGACAGAGTCCAGGCCCTGGGAGAAGTGGGCAGGCCACGCCCTGGCGGCTGCTGCTTCACCAGGAGTGCCCAGGCCTGAAATGTATTCTCTTAACTCAACATCCCTTTCTAGCCATGGCCCGCGTGTGTCCCGTCTACAAAGGTCTGGGAGGAAGCGAAAGCACCTTCTAACCTCAGGAGCAGGGGGGTGAGTGTGGTAGGAGTGTGGGCCCTGTGCCTGCTCTTCTCTGGCCTCAGTTTCTCAAAACACAGCAGCTTTAGCCGGAGCAGATAGTAGATCGCAGGGGACGTCATCCCTGCTGTCCAGCAGAAAGGAGACCGGCGGGGGGGGGGGGGGGGGGGTGTGGTCTCTGAAGTGGGGTGTGGGCCATTGTCCTGTAACCCGGCTGCCCCGATCACAGCTGACAGTGACAGGTGGGAGCGTGCAGAACCCGGGATGGGGGATGGGGGTGGGAGTGGAGAGAGCCCCGCCCGCCTGGGATCAGCACCCCAATACAAGTGTGCAGTCTCTCCTCTGCCAGCTCTTCCTGCAGCACACCTGAGCCACGGGCCAGCCCCCGGGGCTGCCAGCTCCCATGTAGGTCTCCATGGCAACCCCACATTTGCCGTTCTGGTTTCTAATGACTTATTGGCATGTGTCGTGATTTGCAGAGCTTGGCAGCGCTGGCTGGGGGAGCTGGTAAGGATGGGGTGGTGAGAGGGGCTCGGCAGTGAGGCCAGGATGGGGGTTGGCTCAGCCCCTCCTGGTCCTGGCTGATCAGTACTCAGTGGAAGAGGCTCCAGGCCCAGGCCCCTCTGAAGAGCTTTCTCCCGGGCCCTGAGAGGCAGACAGATGGACAGACAGATGAGAGCACAGCTGCTCACCTGTCAGGCGGGGGCGGGATAGGGGCTGACAGCCGTGGGCACTGTGCAGGTGGGAACTCCCGGGTTCAAACCCTTCTGCCTGCTCCCACGGCTGAGAATGGGGACCCCACCGGGGCCAGCAGCCTCTGCACCCCGGAGAGGAGCAGAGGAGTCCTGGCAGCTCACCAGACAGAGCCCAGCCCAGCAGCCATAGTCTCAGGGGTGAGGGGGCGCCCCTTGCCTCTTTGTTAAAGTTAACCCAGCCAGCTCCCCGGGGCAAAGGGGGAAACCAGAGACCAAGCAAGGACCCCCCTTAACATGCAGAGCTGGGGAGGGTGCAGACAGCCCTGCCTGCCTGGAACCAGCACCCCATGCAAGTGAGCTATTTCCTCCCTGCCAGGCTTGTGGTTATTCCAAGGCTCCCTGCTGTACTCCTGAGCCCTGGGCCATCCCCCAGGGCTGCTGGCTCCCCTCGCTCATGCTCCCTCTCTTCCATCTTCTGATGATGCTGTTGTGAGACACACACACACTGACACACACATACACACTTCCGTTCACACGTGCACTCACACCTACTCACACATACACACCATTACATACACATACACACTCACACACATCTACAGACACTCACACACACACATTCTCATACACCTATATATATTCACATTCATATGTGTTCATATTCATACTTATACACATGTGCACTCACTTGTTCACATGTTCATACATTCGCACATGTACACACACACACACACACATACACACACCCGTCGGTCCTGAGAAGAGCCTTCTATACTGGACAACGTGGCTTAGAACCACAGGCCATCAGCTCTGTGGCCATGAAAACCTCTCCTAGCCCCTCTGAGCCAGTGCTCATCCCAGGGCTGGGGAAATGACAGCAGCTCTCCCTGGCCACATTCTTGGCACAGAAGAGGCAATTCCTAAGCTAATCTTAATCACCTACTCAAATACGAGCAGTGGTAACAATCCTGGTGGGCTCGGCAGGGCTTTCTTCTTTAAATATTTAAGGAGCCGCTAAGTCTTCAGTAAGTATTTATTGAGCATCTACTTAGTGCAGATGCTAGCCCCATGTGGGGTCTGTGCCACTTCTTAGTGCAGAGCTGACTGATAGGGCTGCATGCCAGTCTCTAAGCACATAGGTCAGGAAGAGGGAGCCTGCCAGAGGGGGTGGCCCAAGGTCAGTGGTATGGGTAGGCCTGTCCTGAAGCTCTGGGAAGGGGCTGGCCCCAGAGAAAATGTGGAGCAGGCCTATGAGAGGAGCATACGAGTGACCGTTCACTCCTCAGAAGGGGTAAGGTTGTTTTCAGATCGGAGAGCTGGGGGTCTGGGGGCTGCAGTGCAGGGGAGCAGAGCCCCTCCTCCTCTGGGCCTTGAAGCTCCCTGGGAGGAGGTGAAAACACGGTGGGTCAGGGCATTCTTCTCTGCCAACGAGTGGGCTTTGGTCTGCATCCAGTGTCTGTCTGTCCCCTCTGCCTTGCCCCAGGTGCCCAGGGCAGGCCTGGGGACAGGAGGGTCCTAGTGAGCAGCATGGCTACTGCTTTGCACACACACACCCTGCCTTCAAGCGCCTCGGCAGGAAGCTGCAGCCCAGCCAGTGACTGGTGTCCTCTCAGCCAGAGAACACAGGTGGGAGAGCTGGAGCGTGTGTCACAGGATGGTCGCTCCTGCCTCTGACATCTTCTCATGACCCTCCCACTGAGTTCCCGAACTTTCACCCTGGGGACTCTGGAGTGCAATTTCTTTCAGAGCGACTCATGCACAGACACCCCTAATCTCGTGGGACCCAGCACCCACCGGCTCCTCCTCCTTCCTGCCACCCATATCTGCCTTCTCTTCTCTGCCAGGTGCCTTCTAGAACTCTTCTGCCAGCCCTGAAACTCCCTGGGACCTGGCATCTCTGCAGTACCCTCATGTGAAAAGCCCCAGTTCAGATTAATCACTGTCGGCAAGCAATCTGTCCGCATCCAGATAACAGAACCTGCTAGAAAAAGACACAAAACCAGGCAGATTGGTAGCTTTAAAAACCCACCACCATCAATGCAACGAATCCTTCAGAAGTGCCTGGTGTTCCTGCCACTTCCCTCTCCTCTTTCCCACCACCTCCCCCAAACCCCACTTCCACCCTCACTCTCAACTGAGGACCTCACTTCCCACTTCACAGAGAAGCAGAAGGATCTGGAGCATGGGCAGTTGGTCCCCACTGCACTCCCAAACCTTCCTCTGCCCCGCGTCTCTCCCCTTGCCCATTTCAGCACAGAGGCAGTGTTCCGTTGCAGGTGTGTGTTTAGGATCCTTCCCACCCCACGCAAATCTCCAACAACCTTTCTCAAGTCAGACTCCACTTCCGGTCCCCACCATCTCTCTTCTCAGACAAGCCAAATGTCTTTCCCTTTGTTCTTGCCGCTGCAAACATGGCCACAGTCTCCCGGGGTGGTGCGCATCAGGGGTCGCTGTGACACTCACCCAGTGTTCACACGCACACTGGAGCTTGTACCCCCAGCTCACACCTCTTTAGTGGCTGTGCCTTTGGTTGTGGTGTTGGCTAATAGTTGGCTGTGGTGCTCCTGCGACCACACACATCATTGTACCACCAGGAGTTCCAGAAGGACCTTGCTTGGCGCATGTGGGTGGCATCAGGGATCAGATTGGTGGTCTCGTGCTTATAAAGCAGGTTCTTTTTGCCATTCATTCCCCAGCCCACATGCCAGATTTCTTGAAACAGTTGGCGGTCCTGGCACTCTCATTTCTGCACCTCCCACTTCTCCTCTGCCCTCTTCTCTCTGCTGTCCTCCCCACCCTCACTGCTGAAACAGCTCCCCACATCACCACGTTGCAGCACTGGGGGTGCTCAGAGCCTTCTCCCTCTTCACACACCCTTTGTCTTGGCTTCGTTGACCCCATGTTCTTGGCTTTTTTTCATTATTCCTAAGCCACCTTTGCTGACTCATCCTCCCCCGTCCAATCTTGCAGCATGGAAGACCCCCGTGGTCTGGTTCAGGGTGTTCTTTTTCCACGGGCTTGACCCAAGGCCATCTTCTGAGTGACTCCCATTATCAGCTACATGTCCATGACCCCCTAATATACACTGAGCTTTTCATCTGTGCTGCACAGTTTTGCACCCACCTGCCCAGTGTCACCAGATGTCTCAAGAAATCTCAGAATTTGCATGAAGATAAGATAGTTGTGATGCTTCTTCTCTTCCTCCTGCCTCTCCACCCCTCCAGAACTTTCTCCATCCAGGCTTGCTGCTGGGTGAGTGGTACCACGTCCAATCAGATCTGTCTGCCAGGGTCATTGTCCACTCTCCTCTTTAACCCCATGTTCACTCTCTTACCAGCTCCTGTCTTCAGCACCTCACTTCCTCACTCTTCCCCATATTCAGAGCCTGCACTTCAGGTACCTTAGATCTTGCCTGGGCCACTATAACCATCTCATGTGGTATAGTTATTTTAAAAGAAAGGAAAAGAAAATCAGGTCTGTGAAGATAGTATAGTGGGTAGGCACTTGCTTTGCATGCAACAGACCTGGGTTCTATTTCAGCATCCCACATGATTCCCCAAGTACTGCCAGGAGAAATTTCTGAGTAAAGATCCAGGTCTAACCCCTGAGCATCATCAGGTATGGACCAGAAGCTAAAAATATTAACAAAAATCTCACGGGGAAAAGCTCAAGGGAAAAATCGAGTAGGTGTTGGTAGACGAGATGACCAGAGCAGTCAGTGTTCCCTGTGAAGAGGCTCCTCTCCTTGCTTCTCACTCTACATTTTCTTGTACAGTCAGGACTCTGCATGAATTTGGTGGAGATTAACTATGTTTATCAGAGGCACAGATTATTCCACTTAACTGAGGGTGCTTTGGGGAACAATAGCCATCATCTTCCACCTCTGAGTTGTCATCATACCCTGTAGAACAGCTGCTTGGTGATTAGTCTCTTGTGTCCTTTGGACCACCCAGTGAAGAAACTGGGGTATGTGTGTATGAAGACTTTTTCTGGCAGCTCAGAGAGGTTTAGTGACTTGCCTGCAGCCCTGGGCTGACAGCCAGGAGCTCGCTTCATGCTCTCTGTACTCACGTGCCTGAGGAAAGGCTGCCGCAGGTTCGCACCATCTAGCAGAGGAAGGAGAAATGCATCTCAGGATGCCCAGATGGGGTGGAGGCAGGTGGGCCTGCTGTGTGCCACCCGTGGGTGCCACCCATGGAGTGCTGGAGGAGTGACAGCCTGTAGGGCTTCTGCTTTCCAGCTACGCACCAGAGTGTTCAGGCTGTCCTGGGATGCCCCCGGGAGAGTGCCAATGCATCATAGAGATACAATCAGACAAAAGCAAGGATGGTGGGGCTCATGGAGCACACGAGTCCCACGAACCCCAGTCCCTGCTACCTGGGGATGGTGTTGGAACTTTGAGATAGCCTCCCTGGATCAGCTCTGCCCACTTTGACAGCCTCTCCCCCACCCCTCCTTTGCCTCCCATGAAGCCCGCTGCCTCAGGCTCTTTGGCCAGCCCAGGGGTTCCCGGTTCTTGAGAGTCTCTGGGACCTTCCTTGGTTGTACCCCTTCATTTTCTTCTTCCTGAGCCTCAGGGGTGGGTTCTGCAGAAGGCACTTCCAGGAGCCTTCCATGGAACTGCCCTAGCTGTTGGGTACACACATGCCATGGACTTGGTTTCAAGTCTCTGGGGTTGGGTCCTCCCTGGGCTGCACTGCTTGCTCCTCCAGGTCAGACTGACAAGTGTTCTGCTGATGCTCCTCATGCCTGGCACAGAGCAGCAGCCACATAGAGTGAAGGTTCACTGTGCACATGCTGGGTGCTGTGTCCAGTGCTTTGTGTGAACTCATCCATCCACAAGGAACCGATGTTTGTGGCAACTAGAGCCTGTTCCCTTAACTTTGTCCTTTAAAAAAAATTGTATTACTTATTTACATTTTATGTTAAGCACTATAGTTCACAAAATTGTTGGGTATGGGGCTGGAGCGATAGCACAGTGGGTAGGGCATTTGCTTTGCATGCGGCCAACCCGGGTTTGATTCCCAGCATCCCATATGGTCCGTCGAGCTCCACCAGGAGTGATTCCTGAGTGCAGAGCCAGGAGTCAGCTCTGAGCATCGCTGGATGTGATCAAAAAAGCCCCCCCCCCCAAAAAAATGTTAGGTATGTATGGTTTCATGCATAAAGTTTCCATCACCACGTTCTGACCTGGGTGTCTGCTACCCTCCACCATCATCCCAGTTCATCCCTACCACCCCCACCCCCAATACAAATCTTCCCATTTTCCCCTAGGGGAATCTCCCTACTAGAAAGAGTGAGTGTTTGTTTCTCTATATCCTTGTTTCTACCTTGTTTCTCTGTGTCTCACATCTGAGAGAGACCATTTAGTGTCTGTGCCTTTCCTTCCAGCTTCAGTCTGATATTCTCCAGATCCATCCAATAGCAGCAAATTGCATGATTTCATCTTTCTTATAGTTGAGTAGTATTCCACTACTTGAACGTGCCACAGTTTCTTAATCCCACCCTCTGTTCTTGGACACTTGGGTTGTTTTCAGATTATTGCTACTGTGAATTGTGCTGTTATGTAGCTAGTGTAGCTCTTGTGGATTGTGAATTAGCTATAGTGTCTTTTCCAGTCTGGCTTTGTCTTGTAAAGATAGATTCACTGGAAGGGCAAAGAAATGCTCAAGGGAGTCCTCTGCACCCTTTCTCTAGCCTCTCCCAGTAGAAATCTCTGTCCTCACCAGAACACAGCCTGCTGCCAGGATGGACTTGGCAGGGCCTGTCCCAATCATTCATCTCCGAGAGCCTACCAGCACATACTAATCTTTTTATCCAGGTTTCCCCCTCCTGGGCATCCACGGACCAGTTCTCCCTTTGCTAGAATGATTATATTCCTTCACAAACTTATACAAGAGGAGTTACACAACTTTTTGCTCTTGGCTCTTTTTTCATCAGCATAATTTCCTTGAGGTTCACCCATTGCTCGTTCTTGAGCTTCTTTCTTTTGTAGCTGAGTCAGAATGTGCCAGTTTGGCTAACCATTCACCCACCCAAGTATATTTGCATCATCTCGGTTATAAGAATAGTAGTTCATCCAGGGTCGCACAACTGCTAGGGGCACTACATGTTTAAAACAGAGACCTACCAGCTGTTCCTTGTACCAAGCTCAACCGAAGGAGGGTTCTTGATTTCTGGTGGGCTAAAGTTGTGCTTAGACCCCAGCATGAGTAGTTGGCCAGTCGGTGTTGGCCAGTAGGATATAGTGAAATACCATCACTGTTTACCCAGGTACTAGCAAAACATCTGATTTACCCTGTGCCGACACATCCACTAGAGAAAAATAATCCCTCCCAATATCTTACATAACTGCACTTTCTATTTTACTTGGAATATCAGAAAAGCAAAATTGGGACAGTAAATATGATCACATACAGAGCTGTGTTTTAGTGCCGAAAATGCCCAAAGCTATTGTTTCCAAATTAATATATGCCATATTTGCATGGTGTTTTGCATCTGACTTGCAGGTGGCTCATTTTATCAAAATGCAGAGAAACCCTTCCAGCTCCTGCTTCTTGTCACTGCCACCCCCCTTCCCAGCTGTCACTGGTCTGGCTGTGCCTGCTCCCGGCTGTGGAAATGCTTCTCCCCCACCGCCCCCCAGTGGAAAAGCCAGTCACTGTGTGTGCAGTGGCAGACTTGCTGAGCTCCTGCCCTCCGGCAGGGACCTGGGGAGATTTCATTAAGGAGGATTTGTGGCGCTGTTGGAAATTCTCAACCTCAGGTGTGGAGAGCCAAACACGATGAAGTGATTTGAAAGTGCCACAAGCTGGACTGATCTCTATGCTGGGCACAGCGCCCAGGAGATCCAGGCGCCTCTGCCACCTCTTTGCCTGGAGAGGGGAGTGATGAGGGCCAACCGCATGGCCAGCATGGCGTGCGGGACACCCAGGGGGAAGTGTCTTCCAGGGAGAGTCTGGAAATATGTCCTGTGGTGTTCAGCCAGGCCAGGGTTCCACCAAGGGCCGTGCCAGGGAATAGATAGGAAGGGCTAGAGGAACTGAGTGGCCAGGAATTGCTCCAGGGGTGTCCCACCTACAAATCATGAGCAGTGAAGCAGCAAAGTCAATTGGTAGTTGTCTGACAGAGGGACTAGGGGTGCTGGGAAGTGGCCTGGCCTGGGGGACCAGAAATCCTTCAAGGCCTGGAGGCATGGGCTCAGGAGCACAGGGAATGTTCGAGACAAATAAATCATCATCTGGTAGGAATGGCACAGAGGGTTCAGACAAACTCGAGGGTATTTGGGACCTCTCCAACCTTGGGCTGTGCTCTCCAACTCTGAAGTTCGAGTTCTCTGTGATCAAGGTTGCAGCCAAAGCAGAGTCGGGAATTGTCCCCTGGGCTGAGGGCCATCTGCCTGTGGCATGTCGCCCTGTTGGCCACCAGTTGGGTGCAGCTAGGCTGCAGTGTATGCTCCTTCACAGTAGGGGTCTTCAGGTGAGTGTCGAAACTGCCCTGCCCCACTAGACCCTCTTGACCACTCTCTAGAGCCACCTTGCCCTGCAGGGAGGGAAGCCAGGCTACACTGTTGGAGAAGGGTCTGGTGGGCACATGGGGGCACCTGCGGCCAATGTTGGGGAGAGGAAGTAACAGGTCTGGGTTTGGACCAGTGTTCTAAGGATTCAAGAGGAAGTTGGTCATGGGAGGAAGTTGAAGGGAGAGAAGGTGAGTGCAGGAGATGGCCACTGGATTCCACTGAAACAAGAGGCTGGGTGAGGGCATGACAAGCCCTGGGATGAGACTGTGAGTGCTGAGGAGGAAAAGTTGTCTGTGTTTATTAGGGACCACTCCTGGCTTGGCAATGCCAGGGATTAAACTGCGCCTCCTGCATGCCAGGCCTATGGTTTACCACCTGAGCTGTCTCCTCAGCCCTAAGAAAGAAGGACTTGGAGCTAGCTGATTTCATCAGGAACTCCTGGAGGTTAAAGGCTGAGAAGCAACTCACAGGGCTAGGAAAAGCTCAATCTGCATTTAGAAGGGCGCTTTGATTCTGATCCCCTGGTAGTGGCAGGGGATTGAAGCCTTGTGCACACGAAGCGTGTGCTCTACCTCTGAATGACCTTCCTGGACCTCTGCTGTTTTTCAGTAGAGGCTACTCTGTGTCATGCAGGTGGGCGATGGGTGCCAGGACCATGCCCCGAAGTGTGCTGTAACCTGCTGGATCCTGGATCCTGGTGTGCTGCAGGGAAGTGTTGGGGATGGAACTCAGGGCCTCAAGTATGAGCTTGAGCCTTATTCGTGGCCTTTTAATTATGGTTCTTAAAGGTGGGGCGAGGGCAAGAATAGATCTAAGTCTCCTGAGGAGGAGGAGGGAAGGGAAGAGATCATCTTTGTAAAGGGGGCCGCCTGTTTCTTGAAGTTACAGGAAAGGAAGAAAAGGGCCCACTGAGCAGAGGTGGGGAGGGAGGCCGTGATGGTGAGCAGGAGAACTCATTCGGCCCTTGAGGTCAGCAAGGTCGTCTGTCCAGGGACAGGGTGCAGATGGCAGCTGCATCAGAAGCACCTAGGTAAAGACTCTGCAGAGGGGACCAGGCCAGAGGGAATCAAGGGTCGTCTTGGTGCAGTTGGGACCGGAAGCCCATAATAGGCTGGTGTCCTTATGCTTCTGTCTTTCCCCCTTGCAATGGTCTGGGAGAAGCACTTGAGACCAGCCATGACCTCAGTGACCTTTCTTCCTGGAGGCTGAGCACCCCGGCTGTCCAGGGAGCCCCTTCTTCAAGGAGACCCCCAGCAGGCAGGAACTACCCAGTGAGGAGGTGGGTGTACCTGGCCTACAGCCGGGCTGGGAGCGCTCCCCTTTGGCCAGCTTGAGGCCATTCCTTCTCAGCCTGACTTATCAATGATCTGCTTCTAGAAGAGTCCCATTTGCCCTCTGCTGCTCTCCGTGCACTGTTTTCATTTTTCTCCCCTCCTCGATCTTGCAACAGCAGCTTAATAGCCTGTGAGAGGGGCAGGCTGGGGAGATGGATGCTAGCCGGCAGGCACGGCGGCCTGCCTCTCCATTAGGGGGGTGATGGAAGGCGGGGAGCGGAGAATGGATAATCTGGGGAAACACACACAGACACAACAAGTAGCTCACAGAATAATCCAAACGGTGTTCCCATTTGTGCCTGGAGTATGCGGCGAGGACTCGAGGGGCTCCTGGTTGCAGATTAATGAGGGCGGACATGGGCATCACAGGGACCATTGCAGAGAGGAGAAAGCAGGAGGAGCTAAGAACGCTTGTACGGAGCAGCTGCCTTGGGAAGACCCCCGAGCACATGGCAAGGCAGACAGGGGGCCCTGGTACTGGTGCCAAGAGCCCCCAACACAGCTGCCCCCTCACATTTCTCCCACATGATTTGTGGATCTCAGGGGACTCCACAGGCAGATGCCAGGGCAGGGAGTCAGTGTCCATTCCCAGCTTGCTTTCTGCAGTCACCCAACCGGACTTTGAGACAACCAGTTTCTACTCACCATGAGTCATTCTGGTGGTGACTCCAGCATCTCCAAGACAGGACAGGGACAGGTGGTGTCCAGATGAGGGATCAGAGCCAACATAGAACCATACAGCTGGTGCTAGAACCCATTTCCCAGCTACTGATTTCTTTATTTGGTATTTGGGTCACACCCAGCTTACTCCTGGCTCTGAGCTCAGGGATCACTCCTGGCAGGGCACAGGGTGCCAGGGATCGAAACATGGGCTGACCACATGCGAGGCAAGCATCTTACCCACTGTTCTATCACTCTGGTTTGCGCAGATTATTCTTCACCTGAAGGTCAATTTTTCACGCATAAAATGGAGCATACACCAAACCCAGTGTGCCTGTGTGAGACCAATCAGATAATGTGTGAAACAGCGTTTTCTATATTCTCAGTTAACCTGTCACTGGTGGGTGGGAGGGGAGGTGGGGGAGAAGTTGTGGGGGATAGGAGAGGGCTGTGGGGTTCAGCCTTATGGACCTGAGTTAAAATTCCAAGGGTGAGTTTGTGGCCTTAGACAAGTTGGTCTGCATCTTTGCAGTCAAACAAACTCTTGTTGGAGAATCATTGCGAGAATCACATGCGTTGGTGTTTGCGGGGGGGCTGGCAGGCAGTCGATGGCCCCCAGATGTTGCTCCCTTCCTCCCCCCACACCCCCTACTTAGCTCCCCACTTCCTGTGTCTCAGTCCTCCCATGCCCACACTCACACACTCTCACAGCCACGCTGCCTCCGTGGCATTTCTCTCTGGAAATGCCACCGCCTGCCCCCTCTGGGCTCTCCTCTCCCACCACATCTTCAGCCCTGGCTTTCTTCTTCCTGTCCACTCACGGGGGCTGCTGGAGGCGTGCAGAGGACCACACCTGTCTCTGGCCAGATCCAACTTTCTCCATCCTCAGCCTGTCCGAAGCAGGAAAGCACCCAGTAGGGCGAGAAGGAGCTTTTGCTGGAAACTCTCTATCCCATGAGATCCTAGCCTTGTCCTGATCCTGCTTAGCCCAGAGTGGACCCCGCAGTGCCCACTGCCACGCACCCTGTTCCAATGATGCTTACTATGGACTATGGCATAGCCACCCTTTAGCCTTCCCTGCCAAGGACATCTGGGAGCCTTTAACAACCAGCTGCCCTTCCTGGTCCCCAGCAGCGTGGCACTTAGCCATTCCCTGAGGAAGCACCAGTCTCCCTGGGGAGGAAGAGGATATTAAAAATGCAGATTCCTGGACAGACTTCCCCACAACACACTCACCCCAGAGTGGCCCAACCCCTGCCTTTGGAAGTCCCCGTGGGAATCTGATGCACAATCACACCAGAAACCACTGGTCTGCATCCTTCGGACTGAGGTCCCGCTCACAGTGACAACGGCAAATTCTAAGTGTGCACTGTGATAAATTAAGCACGGGGCATAACTACAACCCCCCACCCAGACCAACTCTTACCTCCCACCCCCATAGGTTAAAGACCCCCATCCCACAAGAGGTTCAGGAACTTGCTCTGCATTTGCAGTTTGAATTTCATACAATGAAGATTTATGACATTGTTCCCAGTCTGTCTGCACCTTACTCGTCTTTTGTTTGTTTTTTGGGGGGTAGAGGGCACAACCAGCAGTTCTCAGGGTTTACTCCTGGCTCTGCATTCAGGGAATCACTGGCGGGAACTATATGGGATGCTGAGGATTAAACCCTGGTCAGATGTGTGCGAGGCAAGTGCCCTACCCACTGCACTGTCTCTCCGGCACCTTCACCCAGCCACTCTTAAAGCCCATCGAGTCAGGCCCTGGCCCTTGCAGTTGGAGCAAAACAGGCATGAGGGAGCTGGTGAAGGAGGGAGGGAAGGAACTGTGTCAGGCCTCAGGAAGCTTTCTCATCACAGTGTTCCCCGCAGGCTGTGGAAAGGACTCGGGTCACCCCCTCCCCCAACACACACACACACACACACACACACACACACAAAGCACTCCAGAGCCTTTGGGCCCATCCTGGGGCTGCTAGCACACAGGGGTCCTCCCCCCCCCCCCCCCGCACTGTCTCTGTCGCAGCTACTGGGGACACTGATTTGTTGTGTGCGCTTGCCAGAGTCAACGCACATTCCCCATGAAATTGGCCAATTTAGGCTACAAATGAAAAGACAAATGAGATGGAAATTGCACAGAACAAGCGCACTTCTCATCAGTGGGGATCAGTCCTGACACGTCGCCCCGTGCTACCTGCTCAGACTGCGCAGCTGAGGCCCCGGGCTTTCCCGGTGACGGTGAGGGGGACCTCTGCTCCCCCTACCCGGCGGCAGAGATGCACCCCCGAGATGCCTTTTTAAGGGGCAGCTGGAGAAACAGGGCGACACAGAAGGAATATTCCAGCATTCCTAAAGGAGGAAAAACAGCCACTGAGGGCCAGACTGGTGGGAAAATCCCCCCTGTAGAAAGAGGAGTTCTGGCCCAAGCTTCTCCAGCCCTGAAGCTCTATCTCAGCTGATCTTTGAGCTGAGTGAGGGAGTTGCAGGGAAGGAATGCAAATTTGTTTTCATAGGGACCCCCGAGCTAAGTGCAATTTCGTGCTAACAATAATAGCAACACTTAGAGAGCACTTAGCGCGAGCCAGGCCATTCTAAGCAGTTAGCATGTATTAACTCATTTGCCTGGTAAAATCTATTGGAGGGAAATACGTATGTGTTCTGAACCAAACACAGGAGACTTTGGAATGGTCCATCTCCCCACCCCTCCTCCCTCACACTCAAAGTGGACCCTGAGCTTTGACCGCGGAGCCCAGCCACCTTGGGCCAGCCCGGAGCTGAAGTGTAGGAGCACTTGAATGAGTCCAGACAAGCTCACTGTCCTCCCTAGTCCTTGAGCAAGCCAGGCCTCCTGCTGGCGCTCAGGGTGACCCGGGAGACTGCCTGAAGGACAAGGTTGGTCCCTGAGGCGCTTCAGCCCTCCTGGGGACCGCACACTGCCCATTACTGGAGCCTGAGCCCACGGGCATCACACCACTGAGATGTTGCTAAGCCCACTGTCACCAGGGAACTGGTTTCTATGGCAACAGAAGTACACTAGACCCTTGACATTCTCAAGCGATGCATCATAGCTTTGACGGATCCGTGCATTGCAGACAGACGACCACATACTTTGCCCCATAAAACACAGCAAAGTGCAAGCCAGTACTGCTCCCTTGGAGAGGTGGGCTGTTCAGCCAGGAGCCACTCTCTCTACCCCAGAAACACTGGGAATGCCAGTTGTCAGGGCCTCTCGTACCAGGGGTCAGGACACAAAGGTCCCGTGGTTCTCCTGAAGGCACCCTAACAAAGGGGATGGAATTTAAAAAGCAGCAAGCCACAACGTGGAGAGATGCACAGAGGGTAAGGTGTGCTCGCCAGGCAGGCGGCTGACCCTGGATTCAACCCTGGCAACCACCAGAAGTGACCCCTGAGCACCACTGGACGTGACCTAGCCCCCATTTTCCACTCCCTCCCCCTCCAAAAGAGGTGAGCCTCGAGACCAAGGGAGAGGCCGGACTGTCAGTGCTATGGAACCGCCCCGCAAGTGGAGGAACAGGCTTGGTTTGATAGAGAGGAAAAACCTCACAGGAGAGCTGAAAGAAACACATGGATTCCTGCCACAGAACCACAGCCAGGCGTCTGGAGCTGGGCCCAAACAGGACACTGGCACCCCAGAGAGCCCTTATTCCTGTTCACTGGCTTTGCCTAGACATCCGAGGGGACCTGTCTTCTCTGGGTGACTGAACCCCATCCCACAGCTAGGGAACATGCTTAGGGCAGAGAGAGGACAAGCAATTGGGAAACGGACTTGCTGAGTGGTTATAAATGGAGGGGGGGGGGGGTTCCTCTGAACCCTCCAAGCAGAGGGCCCACTGAAAGTTGTGAAATGCTATCCTATGAAGATGAGCCACTAGCCAAGAATGTGGAACTTCTTTTGTTTTTGTTTAATTACTTTATTTAAAGACCCTGGATTACAAAGTCATTGATAAAACAGTCATTATGGGCTCGCAATATTCCATCACCAGTCCTGCCTCCAGAATGACCTTCTCTCCACCATTGTCCCCATTTTCCCAACCATGCCCCATGCCTGAACCCTTAGCAGGTACACGCTAATTAATTTTACATTGCTTGTTACAATTAAATGGCTAAAAGAATTATTTAAAAAAATACTTCGGTAAAAGAAAATTTGTGAAAATCGTCTTATCTCACCCAGAGGGTTGTTAAGTGCTTGTCTAAGGATTTACTAGCTGTTCATCACTAGTTGAGTCTTCTGTGTTCTTAATTGTGCTTTTGGAGTTTGGTTGGCTTCTATGCTGCTCTCCCATCTAATTTGGTGTGCTCCTATTGGAGTTTCAGTATCGTGGAATATGGGGACCATGCAGTCCAGAAACTTCGGGATCTGTAGAACTGGGCTGATCAGTTGACACAGTGGCAACTGTGCAAGGAGGGTCAGGCTGCCTGCCCCCACTTTGAGAAGACCTCTCAGCTTGAACACAGAGTACCTGGAAGTTTCACGGTTTGGTGTCTCTGCAGAGATTCTTAGTGATGCAGTGGAGTTGGGCCGTTGGTCTGGCAGCAGCAGTGGGGTATGGGTGCAGCTCTAAGGGCTTCAGCAGGGTGGAGACTTGGCCAGCACCCCCTCCTGAGGTCATCCCAGAGTTGTCAGCCCGGGGGACAGGTGTGTCCATGAATTTGAGCAGATTGGCTTGCATCTCCTCTGAAATTTAGTTCATGACTCTGAAGAGCACCCTGTGGGTGAGTCAACATGGCAGGAGCTGTGGGAGGTGGGCGTGGCTGTCAGGGTCATATGGGGGATCAGGGAGAGTCTACCCACCCTCACTCTAAGAAGACCCCAGAGTTCTCAGGAACATGGCAATTTTTTGAATTTTGTTTTGTTTTTGGTTTGGGGCCATACTCAGTGGTGCTTAGAGCTGACTCCTGGATCTGTGCTCGGGGATCATACCTGGTAGGGTTTGGGAGACCATCTGGGGTGCCAGAGGTTGAAACCAGGTTGGTAGCATACAAGGCAAGTGTATTACCTGCTGAACTGTCTCTCTGGCCCCTGAGTGATTTTTAAGGAAAGCATCTAATATGGAAAAAGTAAAACAAGCAGAAAAGAGCTGGAAGAAACAAGTTCTGTTGCGGAGGCCTGGGAAATACTCTGCCATCCCCACAGGCTGTCCCCAGGGGACAAGCACTGAGTCCTGTCTGGGAAAGCTGAGTAACACAGGGGCTGCTTTCATACTGTCTGCACCCTTTCTAACATCTCTAACGTCTGCTAAGGCGTATCACCATCACCATGTTCTAATGCTTGGAGATTTGCATCATCCCCAGGGAAACCCCGTACCCCATACCCGTAAGCAGTGGGGTAACCCCTTCCCTCCCCAGCCCAGGTAACCCCACCCCACCGATCCATAGACAGTTCAGTGTGCCCCCCCCCCAGGGGGCAGCTATGAGGTTTGCAGGCCGTACCTCTCCTCTTGCGACCAGGATGTGCAAAGGGCCCTTTCTCCACGGCATGTATTAGCTCTTCATTGCTTTTTATGGCTGAATAATAGCACGTCGTATGGATATTTCACATTTTATTTAGACACTTATCCCTTGATGGGCTCTTGTTTTTTAAAGCAATGCAGAGAACAAACGGGAGCTTAGAAATTGACGCTATATTCCATTTTCTCTCCCGAAAACAACTGCTTCCCACACCGCAGGCTCCACCGGGCGTGGAGCACAATTAATGACAAACTCACGAAGACATAATGTTTTGAAATTTCAAAATGTCAGAGATAAAGTGAAAATTCCACTAGTATCAGAAACAAGTGCAGGCTTTACGCTAGCAGCCAACTTCTCGGAGGAGCCCTGGAAGCAGAGAAGGGAGGCTTCCAGGGAGGGGGGACATTCCTTCCCATCTGAAATCACATTTTCAGCAGACTCACGGATCAACTATGGAGGTAGAATAAATACATTGCTTCTTGGGGCTGGAGCAATAGCACAGTGGGTAGGGCATTTGCCTTGCATGCAGCCGACCCAGGTTCGATTCCCAGCATCCCATATGGTCCCCCGAGCACCACCAGGAGTAATTCCTAAGTGCAGAGCCAGGAACCCCTGTGCATAGCTGGGTGTGACCCAAAAAAACCCAAAAAAGACATTACCTCTTTATTCCAGGCCACCCAGGCAGAGATGAACATGTCTGGCCACAGGATTGGGTCAGAGAGGAGAGGCGCCATGGTGAGGCCAGTGTAAACCCCGGGCAATGGAAAGGAGATTGATCCGTATCTCGCCACATTTTTAGTCGTCACTAATAACACCACTTTGTACACAACCACACCTCAGTGCTCACTCCTGGCTCTCTAGGCAGGGATCGCTCTTGATGGTGCTCAGGGAACCACAGGGGGTACCGGAGATTGAACCCCACATCCCTGACACCCTCTTTGTCCCAATTCACACCTGTCCAGAAAATCAAGAGGTGCGATAGAGGTCAGGAAAGGCCATCAGCCTTGAGGCGTCCCTTGAGGTTCCCCAGCCTGGCCCCCTGGGGTTCTAAGCACCCAGACACAGTGCTGTAGAGTTGGGGGTGCTCCTGCACTCTTCAGATCAGAGGGAGCACCCCAAGTTCCACCAGTCACTTTCCCAGTCTAGATCTTGCTGCTGCCTTTAAAAAAAAAAAAACTGATAGATTTGGGAACCCTGTCCAGCTCAGACAGAGGGACAGAGATGAATAAAAAAGTGAATGAAATAGAAGTGTATTGGGGTGCACTCCCGGGTGAACTCCATGAACTTCGGATGAGGCTGGGATAGAGCCGTGCCCTGGGAGAGACTAAGGGGGTTTTAAGTCTAAGTCGTCTTGGGCAGGAAAGGGAGTGAAGGGAAAAAAGACCAGTGGAACAGGTGTGCTTGGTCTGGCCTGTTATATATAGGGGATGGATATGAGGAAGCATGGGATGCAGCTTGGGGGCTTCCGGCCACCAGGTGGGCCATCAGTGCTGTCTTCCTCTCTGGGGACAGGGTAATCTCTGATTCCGGGAATGTTGCTGTCTCATCAACCAGTTGCCGTTTCGTCCTGGTCGCCATTTTGTCCGAGCAAACCTCACAAAAACCAAAGCAAGTTCAATGACCAACTCTGACCTTCGAGGCTCCATGCTGCCCCAGAAGGCCTCAGACTGGCCTTCTCAGGTGTGCCGAGGCCCAGGGGGATGGAGAGGGGCCCGCAATGGGCCTGGGGCACCTCCTGTCTACAGAACACCTTCAGAACCACCCGCACTGTGTGCCCAGCTCTGCTCCCCTTTCCCCTTGCTCTGCGGGCAAGAATCAGCCACTGGTTCCCTGGAGAATCAGGGGGCAGAGCTGGAGATGGGGCACACATGTGCATGGTGACAACCGCTCTGGGCCATCCCTGCCTGCACACAGATTCATGCATGCGGTCGGGTTAGGGGGGCTGGGATTGGAATGGGAGGTGCTCTAGTGGAAATCACCCCCATTTACCCAGCACCTAGGCTTTCTCCGAACATCTCTGATCTTTCTATCCACCGTTTTGCAAAGTAGGTATTATTACTCTAATTGTCCGGAAGGAAAAACTGACCCCCAGAGCAATTAGCTTGCCAGACATCACACAGATAAGGAGACAAAGAATCAACATTTTAACGCGGGTGGGTGCTCTGCTCCCACTCCACAATCCTGGGCTGCTCTCCCTGGCTCGGGTCCTGTGGCCGGCTGAGCAGGGAGGGGTGAGCCATGTAAATTGGGGGGGAAGTGGGAGGGGGCATCCAGGGTCCCGTGGGGTGCAGCTCTGCCCTTCCCTCCCCCTCTGAGGCTTTCCCCAGCATTTAGGAAGCTGTCCATACCCTCCACCTTTCCTCAACCCCAGCTTCCCATTGTCTCACTAATTAAAGACCTAATTCCCCCTGCTGGCTGCTGGCAGGGTGCCCGCCTCCCCGCTGGGAAAGCAGGGCTGGCACCTGCACCTGGAGGCACCCAGGTGCCAGTGGGGGCAGGGAGTAGGGCAGGAACCTGGAGCCCTTTATCTAGAGACTAGATTTAAAGAGCCCTTTATCTAGAGACCTGGGGGAATCAGCACCTGAGCTCAGTCTACACCACCCTGCCCCATATGCAGTGACTCGAGCAGGGCTGCAGGGCCGCTTCTGGGCACCCACAGGACTGAGTTTCCCGTCCGGCCTCATGTCCTCTGCAGTTCTGGTGTGAGCCCCTCCCCCTCCAGCCGGCACAGCCCTCCGCTGCCTAGGCTCTCTCGCTCTGAAAGACATGTGGGGTTAGATAAGTGACACCCCTCACCTGCCCAGCCTGCGTGACAGTCGGTCCCTTCTGGTGGGGGAGGTAATGGGGGGAGTACGTACTGTGCCCCATGTCCTTCAGCATCTTCAGCCCATGCAGCGTGACTTACACGTTTATTGTCTGTCCATTTGTGACCCCAATCCTTCACAGTGCCCAGTGCCCGGGACACAGCGGGTCAGCGTGTTTGTTGAATGAATGTTATAGTGACCGTGAATCTGTGGAAATAGGGGTTCCTGACAAGTCCAGGGACGAATTCCCAGAGCCCCACCCCGTTCCCAGCAGGTGGCACCTGCTGACGAAGGCACCTCCTCCTGCAGCCAGGCTGGAGCCCCCCACCCTGGGGCACGGGCTTCTGTCCACTCCTCCCAAGCCCTGCCTCTAGGATGCCAGCCTCATCTCTCTACCGAGGGCCCCAAAGGGCAGGAGCCTGCGTCTGGAGGTAGAGAGGAAGTGAGGGCACGAAGCTGGGATGGCCTGGACGAAGCGGAGTTCAAAGCCAATCCACCTGGGACTTCAAACAATTAATTTCCCCAATCTGTGAACCGATCAGCGTCTGAGGGAAAACAATTAGCCCACTGCAAATTGTAATTGTCATCTCACTCCTGATTTTAATTTGGACTAATGAGGGCTAAGTGATTCCAGCTTCCCACCCCACCCCCACTGCCCCCCAGCCCTGGGTCCTCACCTGCCAGGAGGCGTTTTAACCGTTGGCTGCCCATCTTGTGCAGAACAGACCTTTGTGGGCTGGCACGGCCAGGCTGGGAAAGACACCTGACGGCAAGGGGGTGGTTAGAAGAGCGGCCTCGGGCCCCAGGGGAGCTGCCGGTTTACGAGGCTTCTGGGCAATCACAGTTTGATGGAACAGAATTGACTACTGGCTCTCTCCTCTGTCACAGCCTGTTACCTCCACTGCGCCATCTCCGGGGACCCAGCTTCCAGGAGCATCCCTCTACCTCTCTTGAGGCAGGGCACCTCTGCCAGGCCCCCTCTTTCACCCTCTGTCACAGTGCCCAGAGTGGTGAGGCTGATTCTGCGCAGCTGGGAGATGGCTCAGGCACCCCATAATCCAGTCATCAGTGTGGTGTGTGACCTTGGAGACTAGCCCCTCCCCCACGCCACCACACACACAAACTATCACCACTAACCAGATGAGCTAAGGCCCAGAAAGGGAGGGGACTTGCTCAAGGTCACTCACATGGCGTCCAAGCAGGAATGCACAGCCCATCATTGCTTCAGTGCATTTGTCTGTAGACCACCCCCCTCCCTCCCCGACTTGTGCCCTCTGACCTGTGGCTTGCACCCAGCAAAACACATGGACAAAGGAAGGGAGGAAGGACAGGAGGGAAGAGAGGAAAGGAAAGGAAAGGAAAGGAAGGAAGGAAGGGAGGAAGGAAGGAGGAAGGAAGGAGAGTCCTCAGCCTTGTGCATGCTTTTTATACTCTTCCTCGCTGCTCTCATTTCCACTTGGGTGGGTTTGATTTCCAGTTGGGTGGGTTTGAGTCACTCCTTTTCACTTGCTTTCCTTGAGGCAACTGGGGTGGAGATGCTGATCAGACCTCCCTGCCCTGAAGCACCTCACAGCCCACTGGTTCATGAGCTCTTCCCTAAATCCCGCACAGCTGCCGGTGAGGCACCTGAGCCCACTCCTCTCTGCTGCTGTAGCTTGAGTCCTCGGGAGCCCTGAGTCCTGATTCTGCCTCAGTGACTTCTGCTCGTTCCGTCTTCCTCAACCTCTCGGTCTTGTGACAGGCAGGAACTCCTACCTCCGCAGGTGCGTGGGGGCAGGCTGGCTGGCAGAAATGGATAGCAGCCTGTGTCCTTGGCCACCATGGCCTCCACCGTGACTGCTGATACGGTTTTCGTGTGGGGGAAGGACTGGTGTGGTGGCTCTGGATTACCTGCAGTGTCGCAAAGCATGCTGGGTAGTTCCAGCGGCCGGCTTCACAGTGGGGTAGTCAGCAGGGAGAGCAGAGGGTAGCGTTGTCTCAGCCATCAAGCCTCAGGGGTCAGGAGCACTGGCATACCCCATTTGGGTCACGGCTGCTGTTCGCCTCTTGCCCTGATTCAGGTGAGCTCAGATGTTCAGCTTTGGGAGCCCTCTGCTGTACGAAGTGGTTCTGAAAGAGGTGGCCCCCACGTGTGGCTTATGTGAGGCGGAGAGGAGAGAGACGGTCGCTCTCTCCCCATCCGCCTCTGAGGTCGTCTGGGAAGGGTAGGACTGATAAAGCTGCAATGACCCCCTGCACGTGGCATGGGCCAGAGTCCCGCCAGCCCCACCAGGTGGCCGTCAAGCCACATCTGACATCTGATTGGTCAACTCGACACAGAAGTTGATCCCCGCCACCCGATTTCTCGAGGAGCCCTGGACTCAGTTTGGAGAGAGGAATTGCTCTTTGCAGGAAAGTCAGTCCTAGACCTTACCTAGGTTATCAGTTTTTGTCTCACCTTACGGAAAAGAATTTCAGGAGTAGACCAGCAGTAAAGGTTATAGGAGGGTTTTAGGAAGGGGAGGAGGGAGGGAAAAGGAGTAGAGTAAGGCGCTCAAGAGAGAACATGGGCTTCTCCAAGGGTGGAGAGAGCTCCTATACACACCCCAGCATTAGACCTGAAAGCACACATCTCAAGAGGGGAGATGTGGGCACAACATGTGCTTGGCCACGTGGGCTCTAGCAGCATCTGTGCACCGTTCCTTTGGTCAAGGTGGCATTTAGAGAGTTTTCCCAAGCTGCCCCCATGCGGGGCTTTCTAGCTAGATAAGAGTCTGCTGTTAAGTGGGTAGAGTTGGGAGTGGTCGATAATCCTTTTTGAAAACTTCTTTTCTTACCTTTGTTCCTGCTGGATCTTCTCTCAGAGCGGGCCAGGGGTGGAGGGGGCAGCATCCTTCTCTGGTCTGGGCTAGCTGAGGGTTAACCAGATTAAAGGAAGGAATTGAGGGTTCTCCAGTAATTTCCTCAGGCCTTTTCTGTAGGGAGGGATCCAATCTCCTCAGGGTCGGCTGCTGGAGAAGGTCTTATCACGTCTGTTTTCTGTATCCACAAGGTGGGTCAGACTTAGGACTGGTAGCTTTCTTACTTCCTAGAAATGTCATTGCCATGGTGTGTGTGTGTGTGTGTGTGTGTGTGTGTGTGTGTGTGTGTGTGTGTTCCTGGTTCCCTAATCTGCCTGCTGCCTACATCAGTCTCACTTTCTCTGAGCTCAGAGGTCTTAGGAACCAGCCAGCAGCTGCTTAGTATACGGTTCAGAGAACATCCAGGCCTGGGCCCAGGGATATGTGTGTGTGTGTGTGTGTGTGTGTGTGTTAGAGAAATCTTTATTGATCATCCAGGTGGCAGGCATCATACTCGCTGCTTTTCAGGTACCACTGACCTCCCTACAGACCTCCTGCCACACACACCTGTATTTTCCATTTGACAAGATGAGGGAACTGAGGCACCAACAGGTGTTAAGTGGGAGAGAGGGAATTTGAATGAAGTCTTTCGGAGCTGGTCGGTAGAGTCAGGTGATTCTCATAATCAAGTAACTACATTATAAAGTAAGAAGAAAAATGAAATTGGGGCTGGAGAGATAGTATAGTGGGTAGGGCTCTTGCCAATATGGGTTCAATCCCCAGTATCCCATATAGTTCCCTGAGTCCCCCCAGGAGTGATACCTGAGTGCAGAGCCAGGAATAAGCCCTGAACACTGTCGGGCGTGGCCCAAAAACCAAACAATAAAAGTAGAAAAATGGAATGAATAGCTATTTAACCTAATATATCCAGAATATTATATTGTGAAATATCATCAACACAGCCTATTATCTCCGAGATATGTTTTCCCTTTCAGACGTTCAAAAGCCAGTGAGCATGTACACCTACTGCCCAACCCACTTTGAACTGGCCCGGTTCAAATGCTTGCCAGCCACATCCAGGCCCCCTGTTGGATGCCGGTCTGTGTTCCTGCCTTGGCTCCATTGTGCTGAGTCACCCAGTGACTCAGCATGAGACTCACCCTTGGCCTGCCCTGGGCTTCCTGTTCTCCTCAGGGGCCTCTTCCCAGCTCCCTCCTCAGCTCCTGCAGTTAGATGGGAAACCTTTAAATAGGTGAGATAGAGGTGACAAATGTCTTTCATTTGCATTCCAGTCCCTCTGGCTTTGGAAGCCCTGGTGAATGGCACCTCTATCAAAACATCTCATGTGGGAATGTCACTGTGGCTTTGATGAGGCATCAGTCCCTAAGGTGGCAGCAGCAGAGCATGTGGGGCACTTATCCAGTCAGCTGCCCCGAAGGAAAGAAACCTGTCACCCTGCCATAGCCCTCTCCCCATGTCCTCTTGCCCCCATGACTTGCTGACCAGGAGGCCATGTTGTTCCTCTCCTCCCTGGGTCAGAATCTTCCAGCAGGCAGGACACTTGCCTTTATAGGTGGCGGACCCAGGTTCAAACTCGGGCATCCCATATGGTCCCCTGAGCATCACCAGGAGTGATTCCTGCATCCAGAGCCAGGAGTAAGCCCTGGGCACTGCCAGGTGTGTTCCCCCCCACCACCACCACCACCAAAAATAACCTTCCAGTCCTCCTGGCCAAGCTCCTGGGCACCTCGGCCTCCCATAAAGTCAATCGTGACCCCTTGACCACCCCCCCCACACCTGCACAGGAAGCTGAGGATGTTGGGATGCGCTCCAACAGGGAGTAGAACCCCTCAGGGAAGAAATCCCAGTTCCTGCCAAATAATGTCTCTACCTCCACCCCCAGAATACTGTCACCCCATGCCCATAGACTCTGCTGACCTGCTGCTTCTCCCTCGATTTCAACAGAACCTGAACCTTTGTCCAAGTCTCCATGTGAGAAACAACCCAAAAGGCATAGTAGTGAGTCCCAGCATCTTAGTCCTGTTTCTTCTGGTCAGAGATAAAGAGACTCTGAACCCTGAGGAGGCGCTGGTTCTCCCCTCAGCTCTCCCCTTCTTTCCTCGCCATGTGTGTCTCTCTCTCCTCTCCCCACTCTTTAGCATGAGCCTTTGACCACGTAACCTCGTGGAGACAAAGGCCTGGGTGGCTGGTGAGTGTGGGAAGAAGACGGGATGGCGCTAGCGTAGTCCTTCTCCTCAGGAAAGCAACATGACCTCTGTCTGGAGGGCTGCCTTGTGTACCTGAACCCCCTAACCCACACCACATCTTGGAGGAAAGGCTGGTCTGTTTGACCGTGCTCCGTCCAGTCTGTCATCCATCGCTCATACACACTGACAGGAGCTTATCCCCATCCCTGTCTCCTCAGGGTGTCCTGGGAGGTTCCCTCACACACTCTGACAGGAGTCTGTCCCATCCCTGTCTCCTCAGGGTGCCCTGGAAGACAGGAATCTGCCCCATCCCATTCTCTTCAGGGTGTCCTGGGAGGTTCCCTCACATACTCTGACAGGAGTCTGCCCCATCCCTGTCTCCTCAGGGTGCCCTAGAGTTTCTCTCACACACTCTGGGGGGAATCAGCCCCATCCCTGTCTCCTTGAGGTGCTCTGGTGCCTGTTCTGCAGGCACAGGTTCCCAGAAAGAAGGAAAAGACTCATTCTAGAGCCAGTCCAGTGGGGCCTAGAGGTGCACTACAGGTGGCTAATTTGCAGGCTTTGAATGGGGGAGCCCTGGCTTCCTTCGCTGGCACCATATGGTCCCCACCACCACCACCAGGAGAGAAACACCCACTCCCCACCCACCACCAAAGCACTGAGCCGAGAGTGTCCCCTGAGCAATGTCATGGGTGACACAAAAGCGTAAGCACCAGCAGAGTACAACCAGTCAGGCCCAGTGCCAGCCCCCATGACCTGTTGTCTGACTGACGAGTCAGGCACCTCCAGCCTCAGTGTCCCCCCCTACTGCCAGCGTGAGCAGAGAACCCCAGATTCCCTAGGCAGGCCGCCCCTGCCGCTGCTCCCCATGCCGTGGTCCTGGCCACCACTCTCGGACCTCTCCCGCTCTCTGGACAGGTGGAGAAAGTTCCGGATGATTACAGAGCCCCCAAAACTGTCACCTGGTGTAGAGCAGTGGTCTTCAACCACCAGGCAGTCCACAGGTGTAGCACTGTCCTCCTGTTGTTCATCCATTTGCTCGAGCGAGTACCTGCAATGTCTCCATTGTGAGACTTGGTGTTACTGGTTTTGGCATATTGAATACGACACGGGGAGCTTGCCAGGCTCTGCCGTGTGGGCAGGATACTCTCGGTAGCTTGCCGGGCTCTCCGAGAGGGACAGAGGAATCGAACCCAGGTCGGCTGCATACAAAGCAAATGCCCTATCCGCTGTGCTATCGCTCCAGCCCCCACAGGTGTAGAAAAGCTGAAAACCATTGACTCACACCTTAGTTGGTCTGTTGGCTGTGGTGCAGGTTCTTGGGTGTGAAAGTGTTGAAGATGGCTGGTGTAGGTGAGTGCAGAGTCAGGCCTTCTAAGTCACCTGTGCATCTGGTCTAGACTGAGGTAGGCCTGACCCAGCAGCACCCAGGCTGGTCACCCTGCAGAGGCACCCCCTGCTACGTTTAAAGCAACAACATCTTTGGTGGAGGGATGGTACTCGATCATTGTATAACTGAAACCCAAGCACAAAAATTTGTAAGTCTACAACTGTACCTCATGGTGTTTCACTAAAGGAAAGAAAGAAAGAAAGAAAGAAAGAAAGAAAGAAAGAAAGGGGTGGCAGATAAAAAAATAATAATAAATAAAGCAACAACGTCCTTCTTCCCCCGGGCCCACATTCTCAAGCACCCTTGCAAACTCTGTGCAGGCTGAGGGATTGGGGGGCAGAGGATAGGGGTGATGGAAATGAGGGCAGGACCAGCCCTGCCCAGAGAAACAAGTGCAGGACCACCCGCCCCTCCAGGGTTCCTGCTAAACTTGGTTGCGGGGAGCAGGAGTGGGAAGGAAGAGAGGAGGTGGAAGTGGGGGGCTATCAAAAGATAAAGCAGCACCCCAAGGAGAGAATGTTCCAGAACAAGCTTGAAAGGCTGAAAGTACAAGAGAAGAAGCAGTCAAGTCTTCTTCCGGCACCGCAGTGGAGGGGCAGATGGGAAGAACGGTGCGTGTCCTCCCCACGCCTGGCGGGAGAGAGCCCCTCTCCGTCCCATTAGGGCTCCCCCATTTCACAGTCCGGGAGCAGACTCTTGAGACTCGGTCACCCACTCAAGGTCACACAGCCAAGAGGCAGATGCGGGAGTCGAACTCGTTCTTAGCTTCTCTAAAGGCTTGGTTTGCTCTTTGCAGGGGGCTATGCACGGCCCCTGCCTCTCACTCCCTTCTCCCGAGCTCCACGTAGCCCTGGGCTTCGGGAGGAATTTCTATGACATTGATGCTCCCTTCGCAGTTAGAAGGCTGTCACGGGGGTGACAGGGAGCAGGAGATATGGGGCTGTCACACTGGGAAAAATGAGGTGCCAAGGAAGACACTTCATCACCGCCCCGGATTAGAGGCTCCTCGGCTCTGCCCGGGAGATGGGCCTGGTTCTGCGGCGGCTGTACCCCAGCCCAGCCCAGCTCTGCTCTTCCAAACCCCAGCCCACTGCTGGAATGGGGAAGGTGGTCACAGCCTTTACGGGAAGGGGCCAACCCAGCCAAGGAAGAGACCCCTGCTTATTGAACTTAAGGGGGGGCTGGAGTGATACCACAGCAGGTAGGGCATTTGCCTTGCACCGGCAGACCCAGGTTCGATTCCCAGCATCCCATATGGTCCCCCGAGTACTGCCGGAGTAATTCCTGTGCATTATCGGGTGTGACCCAAAAAGCAAAATAGTAATAATAATATTAATAGTAAAATAAATAAATAAAACTTGGGGGGTCTCAGATCCACAGTGAGAATCCGATAGACGTTTTGGGCCTTCTCTCCAGAATACACCTGTGCACTCACACACACACACACACACACACACACGTACACACTCATACATGCTCACACTTGCACAACGACATTTGCACACAATTGCAAATATCCCAGACTCTGCTGTCTATCTGTGGACTGAGATTCTCGGTCCTTCTCTCTGGAGAGGCTGAGGGATACGTTCATGAGAAAACAGTCCTGCCCATGGCTCCCGCTCGGCCCTCCCTCCTTGCCCCTCCCTTGCTCCCAGAGGAAGCAGAGGAAATGTCACGCAGCCCTCGCCCTCGCTTTTTAGGCCCGTGCCCACGGAGCCCTGTGCGGTTTCTACCCCCAGTGCCAGGGCCTGCTGTGGTCGTCAGAGAGTGTGCTGGGAGGTTGGGGGCGTGGGCTTCCAAGGGCCTCCCTGTATGATGAAGTCTGAACTCCTGCCTGAAAATCCATCGTGTCTGGACTCCCGGAACTTGGGGGTCCTCCTTGCCCAGAATTCTCTGAAAGCCGCATGGGGGGAGGAGTCTGGGCTCCTGGCCCTGAGTCTCTCACCCCCTGGCCTCACGGGGATTCCTTTGTCTCCCTGGAAAGCCTCTAATGGAGCACCCGAGCCCTGGATTAACTGGATGTTTGCAGACACTGCAGAGCCCGCCGGCCTGGCCTCTGAGCGGACACACCGGGCCTGGGAGGCTGTGCAGGCGCAGCGGGCTGTGCCCTGTCCTGCTCCCGGGCCTGTTAGGAGGCAGGGAGGAGGCGAGAGCCCTCTAGGGACCCCCACACACTCTGACCTGGCTCCCACCTGGGCCAGACGGAAGCGCTGGCAGCACTCAGGGCCCAGACCCAGGGGCCGGGAGTAAAGCCAGCAGCCTAGAGCTCTGGGGAGAGAGGCACTGGAGAAATATAAGCTATAGCCACGTTAATTATTATTATTTTTATCATTATTACAGAGGAGAATGTCCCCCCTGTTAATTTCCCTGGAAAAATGTCTGGGAAAATGAGCTGGCACTGCCCAGGCCTAGTGCCCAGGAGAGCCAGCGCTGGCATCAGACAGCTTCCACATTGGCTCCCGTGCTGGTTCACCGGCACCACACGCACACGCTCAGCTACACACGTGCCAACTCACCTTCTCATGTTTGCACATACAGACATGGGCATGATGTGCACGATCGCATCTCTACACTCAGGTACATGCTTCCGTGTACATTCATGTGCATGTTCACATGTACACTCATGCTAGCACCGTACACACATGCTCATGCACACATATGCTCATATACATGCTCACACACACCCTCAGGTGTACATACACCCGTGCACACATCCTCATAATACCCTCGTGGACCCACACACTCATACATGCCCTCACCTGCACACATGCTCATACATACCTTCGCATGCACAAGCACTCATACATGCCCTCATGTACACACACATACTCATGCACACCCTCACGTGCACACACGCTCATACCCTCATGTACACACACACACTCATGCACACCCTCACGTGCACACACGCTCATACCCTCATGTACACACACACTCGTACACACACTCATACACACCCTCGCGTGCACACATGCACATACCCTCATGTATGCACACACTCATGTATACCCTCATATGCACACATGCTCATACACATCTCCACATGTACACACGCTCATGCACATGCTATGTGTGCATATAATCCATGTATACATAAGCTCAGGCATACTGATAGATGCTCATATGCACAGTGCTCATGTACACACACATATATACACATATATACACATGTGTTCATGCAGACACATACTCAAGTACATATGCTCATATACGGCATACTAATGTAAATGCATATTCACACACACATACTCAGACACACATGCACATATGAACATGTTCACATATAGCAGGCACACATGGTCATTCGTGCCTGCATTCATATACGTGTCCATGGGCACTCGTGTACACACCTGCTCGTATGTACATGCTCCTGTATACACATACCCATGCCTATGTGCTTATGTTTACACAGGTTTGTGTACGTAGTGCTAGTGCATATGAAACTCATATGCATACCTGCTCACAGAGAGCCCATCTGCTCCAGCACCAGGAAGACTGCCTTAGCTGTTCTGGAGCTTTCTGGTGGCAGCTGACATCTTTCTGTCAGCAGTCGGTGTGGGTAAGAGGCCTTAGCACCATCCAGGATTCGCCTTGACCATGCCTTCCGTAGTACTGGCTGTGTAACCTTGAGCGAGTCCCTTTACTGCTCTGAGCCTGCATCTACCCTTCATAAACACAGCCTGATGACTTTCACAGGATTGCTGGGTGGGCTCAGTAGGCAAGTGAGCTCTGTGAGAGGCCAGCACAGAAGCACTCAGGCAACAGCACCCGTTAACTCCAGGGCCACTGTTCTCTCCCCACTCTACACAGACAACGTCCCCTAGGTAGGAAGCGCCCTGTGGGCCCTCCCTGCAGCCACTCTCACTGACCTGGCCTCCCTACATATCTAGAGCCTCCTGAGCCTGCTCACAGGGGCTAGCAGAGGGCACCTGCAAGCCCATCTCTGCAGGTATACTGAGGAAGAGGGGCAGGGAGTGGAGGTGCCGAGCCCTGTGGAAGCCTCTGGGCCGCCGTGGGGGCGGGGAAAGGGTGGTGGAGGAAGAGCAGTGAGCGCAGCCTCACAGCCCCATGCAGCCCACCTCACCCCTGCTTCCCTCGGGGGCACAGGGGCCCCCACTGCACCTGCCCCTTCTAGGAGAAGCCCGACATTCCTGAACCCCCTAGCTCCCCGTCTCGCTCGCACATCCTTAAGTCTAGAGGTCCAGCTCTTAAAGCTCTGCTTCTCAAGAGTAGCATGACTAGAATTTTGCTCCATCAACTTATAAATTCTATACTAAGGCTCTTATTAATATATAATTATAACAGCTGTGCACCTATATGCGTCTACCTTGCATTCTATGTTTACTCATGCACGTGCATTTATTCAATTCTGTGTTTGCACATGCGTGTGATATAACTGTGTTCCTGACAGTCCTGAAATATTTCATCTATATTTGAATGTACACACATATATATGGAGAAGGGGCTGATAGTAAAGAGCACTTTCCCCAGCTGACCGTGTGACCTTGGGCCAGAGGCTTATCTTCTTTCAGCCCGTTTCTTCATCCAGACACCGGGGATAATATACTGGAGTTAAGAGATCATGCGAGGGCTGGGGATACGGCTCAGTGGCAGGGCGCACGCCTGGCATGTTTGAGGCCCTTTGTTCAATCCTTGGAATCGCAAAACAGGGAGAGGGAGATCCTGAGTGGCAAGTGCCTGGCAGCGGATGAGTCTTAACAGGCTGGATGGTAGTTCTGGGCTCTTCAGGGCATCTGTCTTTGACCCACTGGAGAATGGTGGAGTCTGGGAGGCTGGCGGGGGAGAGAGAGATTTCCTGGCAGGGTCTGGAGGGCAGCCCTCCTTTCTCCTCTCCTGAGGCCATGCACAGGGCGGGCCCAGGCAGTGCTTGCAGAGGGAAGGGAATGTCAGCCCTTGCGGGCAGAGCTCTGAGCTCCCGTGCTGGCCTCTGCCATCAGGCTGGCTGGCACCTACCAGGCAGAGGAGGCCCCACAGGCCAGGCTGTGCATGGCTCCTCTCTGCTTGCTCACCCAGGATGGACCCTCAGGGTGGGGAGCTGAGGGAGAGGGATGCTGGAGCGGTGTCATTTAGGGTGGGGGGCTCCCATGATGCAATGCCCAGCCCACCTCGCAGGCTGGGGTGGGGGTGTCTGTGGCCCTAGCGTGCTCTGTGGTGAGTCGTAGCTGTCTGGCTGCAGCCCCACTTTTCCTCTGAAGCCCCTGCCCAGCAGAGTCGCCTGTGGTGATCCTCCAGGCGGCCGAGGGTGGGCTTCCCCAAGAACCACCATCCAGATGCTCTCTGTGGGGCATCCGGGAGGAGAGGCTGGGCCTTCTGAGCATGTAGCGAGCTCTGGGGGTGTCGGGGTCAGCTCCAGAGTACTGGAGAGCCCCTATTCTCACCAGCTCCACCCTAGAGAGTGTTTGCCTGATCGGGATGTCTCCTGGGCTGCTCCCTCCTGCAGGGACCATAGGAGGGAGCAGGAAGCTGTAGTAAGCACAGGGGCCACCATGATTAGCCTGTCCCCACCTGCCTCTGTGCCTTCCTAATAAAAGATGGTTGGCAGGGCTAGAGTGACAGTACAGTGAGGAAGTACGTCTCTTGCCTTGCACACAGCCAACCCTGATTCCATCCCCAGCATCCCATATGGTCCCCTAGTATCCCCAGGAGTGATTCTTGAGTGCAGAGCCAGGAATAACCCACGAGCATCACTCGGTGTGGTCCCCAAACAAAACAAAACAAAAAGATGGTGGGTAATAATATCATTCGGCCCCAATAACCTTATCTGTAAAATGGGAATGTTCTGACTCGGAGGTGAGAAGAAGTGATGAGATGAGGTGGGGAATTAGGAAGCCCAGAGCCGGTCCATGAATCTGAGGTGGTGAGCACTGAGGCCTGAGCTGGGGTGGAGCCTGCCTCTGCAGAATGTGCATGCAAGCACACCGTGAACAGAAAACAGGAACCCACACTGGGATCCTTGAATCCACACCGCTGCCACAGACCTTTGCCACGGCCTGGCGTTCAGGCAGGGGCAAGGGGGCATCACAGTCGGGGTCCCCCTCTGCTCAGTGAACGCTTTCATGGAGCAAAAGGGAGGCCGGGAAAGCAGAGAAAAGAAAACCACAGCAGATTCTCTCCGTCCTCCCCCATCTCACAGCTCCTGGGGGAACCGAGCTGCATAATACAATGGGATTTAATAAAATGCCTTTAACTCACAAAGTTTGTCTGCTGCCAGCTCCTTAATTAAATTGCCTAATGCTGCTTTGCGATGGCGGCACAAACTCCTGTGTTTAAAGAGCACGGTGTTGCCATGGCACTGCCGGCAGGGCAAGGCAGCGCGGGGGCGCATACAGATGAGCGGGATCGGCCTGTGCCCGCAGTGTCCTCCGCCACACACACGCTCGCACGCTCTCTCTCTTTCTCTCCTTTTCTCTCTCTCTCTCTCTCTCTCTCTCTCTCTCTCTCTCTCTCTCTCTCTTTCCCTCTCCCTCTTTGTCCCTCTCTCACACACACACTCTCACACACACTCACGCTTGCTTTTTCTCACATATACACACATTCTCACTCTCATACATTCGCACACTTGCACACACTCTCACACACTCCAAAACACATACCTTCTCACACTCACACGTAGTCACACAGGCTCACATACACTCTTCCTCACACTCACACACTCTTAACACTCACACACTCACATACGCTTTCTCACATATACACACTTTCACATATGCACTCTCACACACACATGTGCTTCCACACACACTCACACATTCTCACACATGCTCTTTCACACACATTCTCACACACTCACACACATGCACATACACACTTACACATTCTTATACAAACGCTCTTTCACACATGCACTCGCACAGTCTTTCACACACTCACACTCAACACACTCACACTCTCACAGCCTCTGACACAGATACACGCTCACACATATTCTCACACACATTACACACACATTGTCTTGCACACATATACAACACTTACACACACTCACACATTCACCTATACACTCTCTCACACACATGTTTACACACACACATACACACATTCACACACACAGACACTCTCACAAGACTCAAACACTCACAACCAGATTCACATACACTTCCAAAACACTTGTACTCACTCTCACAGATACTCATACCCTCTCACACACTCTATTACACATTTTCAAGTACACACTCACATACACACCCTCTCACTCTCATACAGAGCCATCTTTGCTCTCTGGTTTTCCTCAGAAAGTATCTCATCCTTGCTGAAAATGCTCTGCCAGGGACACCCAGCTTTGGACAGGAAAGAGCTGCAGCGGCTGTGGTGGGCTGGGGCCCTGGCCGGGACTAAGTCCTAGACTGAGGGGAGCCCTACGGGCCCGGGCACTGGGCAACCCCAGCCCCTGGCTCCCGCTGCTGCAGACAGCGGCCCCACCTCTCCATATGCACAGTCTTTATTCTTCCCCATATCCACATTCTTTCTCACGCTGTCAAAGCTGTGACTGCTGCCTCAGTCTGGACTCCATCACCTGGGTGGAAACTCAGCTGCACTCTCCGATGCAGCTAGAGGAAGAGAACCCCATTCGTTAGGAATTTTCCTTTCTATGCAGGGGTTCTTAGTCCTGGCTCCACCCTGAAACCAGTTGGAGATGTTTTTCTTCCTAATATTTGATCATGCAAAATTCCCAATACACAGGGAAGGCGAAGGGACTCCATAATATGCCCACTAACTAGATTCTCTACCTCGTCTTTTAACTGACTTGCTTTATCACATCTCTCTCCCTCTGTTCACCAATCTATATTGTTTTGTGTGCATTTCAAAGTAAATTGAAAGCATCAATAGAATTTTGTTATCAACAACTATCCAGTTCAATTTTTGTTCAGGGTTATTTTCCCTTTGATATAAAATTTGCATATAAAAAACCCTGGGATTTTTTTTTTTAAATTCAGTACCACCCCTGAGCTTTCGTCCCCCTAGAGAAGGATTTCATTGATCTGAAGCAGGAGGGATGCTTGGAGGTGGAGGGAGTTGTTTATTTGTTTCAAATGAGTTGTTTTTAATTCCAGATGGTACAGAATCCAGCATAGACCAGACCCTGGGGAAGAGCGCATTTTGGCAGCATCTTAAACTGGGTTTACTCTGACCTCACAACCAAGGCAGAAATGACCTCAGTCATGATAATGAAGAAAAGCAGAGTGTGCCCTCATTTTTCGTTTTGTTTTGTGTTTGTTGAGCCAGACACAGAACCCAGGTCTCATGCATGTAAGGTATGCACTCCATCACGAGCCACATTCCCAGCCCTGAACAATTGTTTTTTTTTTTAGTGTAGGAGTACTGCTATTATTCAGCCACTGATTAGGCTGATTGAATTGTGCATAAACTCCACCTTACTTTTTTCATTTTTTATAATTTTATTTATTGAATCACCATAAAAGCAGTTACAAAATTTTTGGGTGTAAGTCTCAGTCATACAATGAAACACCCGTACCTTAACCAGTGCCTGTTCTCCACCACCAAAAACCCCAGTATACCCCCCACCCCACATTCTCCCCACTTCTTGTGAGGCAGATGATTTCCACATTACTCTCTCTCTACTTTGATTACATTCAATATTTTGACACCAGACCCACCATTATTATTTGGGATTATACCCCAACACTCAGATCTGCCAAAGAGGCAACAGTAGACAATTTGTTTTCTATTGCTGGTTATGAATAACCTATGATGTCACATGGCTGCAGTAGTGGCCGCGCGATTCTGAAATTCTGAAATTTTAACAATTAAATCTGGAGGGATTTCTGCCAAAACCTGCTGCATTCCGAGATTTGTTCCTGAGTCTCTGGGATCATGGCCATTAAGCAGCCTGATCAGGAGTCAGAGAGGCCGTTAGTGGACAGTGACACGGAGTCTCGTTGGGATGGAGAGGAAAGGGCCAGCTCCACCCCCATCTGGTGAGGCCCCGTGTGTCTCGTCACTGCAGGCCCAAACCTGACTGTCCAGTGGCCTCTGGAGGATGGCAGCCACCAGGCCACCAGGGGGAACAGGCCAAGGCACAAAACCTATTCCCACCTGAGGTGGCCCGGTGCCAGTAACCTACTGCAGGGACCGGACGCATTTCTGCCAAAAGCCATTGGGTTTCAAGATTTGTTTCTGAGTCTCTGGGATCGTAGCTGTTAAGCAGTTCAATTAGGAACCAGAGAGGCCATGCCTCCAATTATATAGCTGAGCTGGAGGTGGTTTGTGGGTGTGTCTCCCACATACCTAACTTTTGGCCGTTTACTTTCTTGAACAATTGCTTTGTCTCTGGTTTTTGTTTGTTTGTTTGCTTGCTTATTTTTTAAAGTTTATTCTCACATGTACAGCAGGCTCTAAAGCACTTCCTTCTAGCTCTTCTTGGCAGCAGATGTTAAGTGGGGAACCCAGATGTTTAAATACAAATGGAATTTGGGGGTGGATGGCCACACTCAGCAATGCTCAGGATTTACTCCTGGTTCTGTGCTCGGGAATTACTCCTGGTGGTGCTCAGGGAACCATATGGGACGGTGGGGATCAAACCCAGGTTGGCCACATGCAAGGCAAACGCCTTACCTGCTGAACTATTGTTCCAGTCCGTGTAATTATTTCTTAATCCCACCTGTGGCCCAGCCCCTTTGCCACGGCCTCCATTTTTCTGTCTCTGCTGCTCTTTGCTCCTGTTCAAATGCCTTTTCTTCCTCGTCCACCTCCCAGGCTGTTTCTTGGATTCATTTAGAGGCCTCTTGGCAGACATTGGGCCTGCTCCCATTCACCATGCCAGGATGTTTTGAAAGATCTTCATAAGATCCTCATAGAAACACGAACGCAGTCAGAGGCAGGACAAAGGTTCTTATTTCCCCCCCAGTGACTGTGAACACTTCTGGTCACACCACTCACTAGCAGCCATGGCCATGCCTGTCCCTTAAGGGGTCCCTCTTATTCCCATGTGGGACAGGGTGGGGGCGTCTCATGATCCACAGATATTTCCCAGGGGCAGAATCTATGTCTGTTTCTGATTCTTTCGCATTAGTGATGAAGCCATGTGGACCATCCTTTGATGGTTGGAGTCTCAGGTGGTGGAGACAGTTGACAATGATGTAGAGATGGCAGGAGAGTCCTGTGCTCACAGCTGAGGACAGCAAAAGCCCCGGGCATTGCACAGTGACCCAATGGGGTGTCCGAGTTGGGGTGAGCACTGTGCAGGCAGTGGAGCTCAGGAGTGGGCCCGTGGGGTGCTGCCCGCCAGCAGAGGGCCTGGCTGGGAGGACCACTGGCTGTCCTCGCACTCTGGATCCCCACCACTATAACCTCCTCACTGGAGAGCTCTGAGGAGGCCTCAGTGAAGTGGCAGCCACACAGACTCAACCATCCTGGGATCATGGCCGTTAAGGCATCTGCACCACTATTAGGGGTGTTGAGGGTCTTCAGGGGGGTTCATCTGAGGGTGCAGTCTGCGGAACCTGTGCACCGGTCATCGTTAATAAAGATTTTATTGGTTTTCTGTTGGGGCTGGAGAGATAGCACAGCATGGTAGGGCGTTTGCCTTGCACGCGGCTGACCTGGGTTCGATTCCCAGCATCCCATAAGGTCCCCTGAGCACCGCCAGGAGTAATTCCTGAGTGCCGAGCCAGGAGAAAACCCTGTGCATTGCCAGGTGTGACCCAAAAAGCAAAAAAAAAAAAAAAAGATTTATTGATTTTCTGTAATGTTCATGCTTGCCCAGGGCAGAGTCCCAGGTTCCCATCTAACAAGCAGAGGCAAGCAGAACTCCAGTGCCCTGCGCTCAGGGGCACCCTCGCAGCCTCCCCGTGGTACTGGGGCACTGGTGGCAGAGAGAAGCTGAGCCTGGTGATGCACTGCTTCAGTGTGCTGCATTATTCTCAAGAATTGCTGTTTCTACAGGAGAGCAATGGCCTTTAAGGCCATGTCAACCAGTCCTTTTATCTGACAGTGAGATGACCGGGACCAAGTAGGCAGCCAGGCAGACCCCTCACGAGAATGATAATCAGGTCACTTCTCATGGGTCTGATGCCTCCAGTGGAGCAGAGCAGCCACCATATAGACCTGGGAGGTCCTCCTGGAGTGGAGCTCGGGCCAGCGAGAGGGAGCCCACTTTGGGACTTTGTTCCCCTGGTCCCCTACCCCCTCAAGAGTCAGATCTTTTCAGATGTTAGAACAATTCTGCCCATCAGACCCATCAGACAATGGCTCCTGAGAACCCTCATAGAATCTGTGCCGGCAAAAAGCCTTGGCAGTACCCGAGTAGCCTCAGCAGTACCTGAGTAGCCTCAGCAGTACCTGAGTAGCCTCAGTGGTACTTGAGTAGCCTTAGCAGTACCCAAGTAGCCTTAGCAGTACCCAAACAAACAGCTTTGGTGGTACCTGAGTAGCCTCAGTAGATGATGGTGTCAAAGAACCCCAGTGGTACCCAAATAGCCTTAGCAGTATCCAAGTAGCTTCAATGGTACCCGAGTCGCTTTGGTGATACCCAAGTAACCTCTAAGCTCCTAAGGCATGTTCCACAGTCAGGTTTCTCTCTTTGCTTTATCTCTGTCCCAACGATGGAAGGTCTCCTCCCCACCTTCCAGAGCAGGAGACTGAGGCTCACAGAGGCTAAGTATCTTGGAGGCTTGCCCAGTAAGTGGCAAGTAGGAAACTGACACAGCGTCCCTGCATTCAGTTCTTAGGACTGGCGTACCAAAGCACTGCAAGCCAGTGGTTCAAACCCACAGACAAGCATCGCTTCACTTCTGGGGGCTGGAAGTCAGCTCCGGTTTGTCTGCAGGCCGTGCTCCCTCGGAGACCTGACGATGTCTTATCTCTTCCTGCTTTAGTGCAGATCTTCCATCCTCGGTTCAATCTCAGTTGCCTGGGATTTTCCCTGAGCCTCTCTGTCCACACTGTCCTCTCCTCTTAGCGCCTATATTTCTGCCGAGACTCATTTCCACATTCATAGGCCCTTGGGTGTTAGGGTTTGAATAGACCTTCTGGAAACACGCAATTCAATCCCCAGCCCAGTGGTCTCCCTAACCTGCCCAAGGACCCCATTAGAAGCCGCTCACCTTCTCCCCATCTTCTGCTCCCCTGCATGAGGGCTTCCCACCCCTGCAATGCAGAGAGTGGGTCTGGGAGAATCCTTCTGTGCAATTCTTCTCTAATTACGATCAGCACTAAGAGAGAAACATGAAATATAGGTGGGCTTTTTGTCTTTTTTTATTCCCCGACAGTAAAAATCATTAAGACTTGCTCTTAATTAGTTTAATTTTGAAGCTTCTAAATATTGATTTAACCTACACTCCTTTGTACTTGCTGCAGTCGCTGAGTGATGCCTGTTATTGATCACGGATGGAAGCATTTCCATCTACCAGGCTGGGGGCAGGGGAGTCTCTGGTCCCCTGGGTGTGCTGGCCTTGGGGGGCAAGGACGCCTCTGCTGGGGAGTTGAGGGCCTTCCCTCAGAGGACAGTTTGGCGTAGTCCTGGGCCAGCTTCTTTCTCCTGGGTTGGCCCAGGCCTAAGGGAGTGTGGATACAGAGTTGGCTGAAATCTCCCATTTCCTTCCCTTCTGGGCAGGGTGACCGGGCAGTGGGATCAGAGTTCAGAGCACATATTTCGACACCAGCCATAACCAAGCCTGAGGGTGTGACTCTCCCCGCTGAATAGAACAGTAGGTAGCAGCTGACAATGTGCCTAGGGCTGTAGCTCCCAATCAGGACACTGTCCGGAGCCAGGCACCAGCATCACTCCACTACTCTCACGTAAAACCATCAGCTTGGTTGGTCAAGAATCGCCTCCAGGGACTGGAGCTATAGCACAACGGGTAGGGCATTTGCCTTGCATGCAGCTGACCCGGGTTCGATTCCCAGCATCCCATTTGGTCCCCTGACACTGCCAGGAGTAGTTCCTGAGTGCAAAGCCAGGAGTAATCCCTAGGCATCACTGGGTGTGACCCAAAAAGAAAAAAAAGAAAAAAAATTGCCTCCAGTGGCCCTTCAGTGGTCCACTGAACAATGCTTGGGAGCCCCCCACCCCCGATAAATGAAGGGGGCCTCTGATTGAGCAATGTTGTCCCTCTTGGCAAGTAGTCTTGGAAGCATGGTGTCTTCCAGACCTGGCTCCAGGACATTTGCCACATGCTCCTGGCACCCGCCTTCCAATGGGAATGGGGTGCTGGTCCCTGGGACCTACGAGGGAGACTCTGCCCACACTGGGCAGTGGGATGCACCAGCGTTTCCAGTGCAGCTGCCCCAAACCCTCCCAGCATGGGGCCAGCAGGCCCGCCTCAGTTCCCCCCCACTTCTGCTACCCACAGCCCATGCTCAGAACACCTGGGATCTGGCTCTTCACCTCATCACTTGTCACATCCCTAAGGAAGTGATCTAAGAAGACCCACTGGTTTCTTGGATACTGTGTATATTGGCCCAGTTTGTGCCAAATGCCTTCCTCTCTTAGGCATCCACTGAGCCTGAGCCCCTTGTTCTGACACTTACTCTCTTCCAACAACCTGTAGAATTAAAACCTGCATGCCATCAAGTCCACTACTTTGGTGACCAGCCCAGTGATGTTCTGAAGGTGTCCTCAGATCTTTTTGCTCCACTTCCTTAGGCTGAGGACTCAGACTGAAAAGCACTGTCTGTGAGTGGCTGTAGCAGGAACTTTCTGTGAGCTGATGCCTAAGAACCACAACTCCCGGTTGAGCCCCGGGACCCCGAGGAAATACTTGGGTCGAGCAGGGTGTTTTTCTGCGACTCTCTCGCCCCTCACATCCTAGCACTCAAGGCAACAGCATACTGTCTGGGCTCTTAATGCTCCTGGTTGTTTCCTTGTGGCAGACCCGTGGGTGAGGACCGCAGGCGGGACGTCCTGGGGGTGACAGGAGCAAGTCAACAGTCTTGGGTGTTACCCAACGCCCTTAGCTGATGCTGCTGTGAGCTCACAGAATTCCAGCCCAGCCCAGAGGGGCCATGGAGGGAGTCAGCATCACTCCAGCAAACACACCCAGCTGACCCCCACCCTCGAGGCCCTGCATCCTGCGGCACCCAGAGAATCTTCCTCCCACACAGGGAGGGGGCAACCAGGGAGTGCCGGGTCTGTGTGTTCACAGCGGTAAACCCAATGGTCAGGCTGATCTCCTCCAAAAGGAGCCTAAAACCTGCAGTCTGCCCCCAAACAGAACTAGCACCCAGGTCCATCCGCATCCTCACCCATCCTTCCTGGGCCCTGTCCATGACTTCCCAGGGTTTCCGAGAAGTTGAAGGGGGTGGCCAAGGGTGGAGACTGCTGGATGGAGCCACAGGTCAGACCTCATCTGGGACTGCCTGGGGAAGGCCCCCCAGGGACGGGGAGCAGCAGCCAGACCAGGCCTGCAGGCAGTGAGAGGCCTGAGAGGTGACTCCCCTGCTGTCCTCATGAGGGCCAGCAGGGCCTCAGATACACCCATTGGTCCCAGGCAGCAGCGAGGGGGCGAGGCGGGACCCCCATGCGCAAGCCCGGCTCCTTCCCTGTGATTTTTCTCCCTCTCCTCTGGCAAACCTGCTGATGAGACAGTCTCCCCTCTCTCCGCCTCATCAATTTTCATTCTGATTTCATTCTCCTTTTCCGTTAGACGCGGTCTGGCCCTTCTCCGGGCTTAACTGGCTCGGGTTCTCTCTGCCTGCCTTTCTCCTCAGCGCCCCCACGCCCCCAACCTCCTCCCCTCATCTCCTCCACCTGGATATTCCCAATATGTCCTGGGGTCCCTCCCTCTGCACCAGATACTCCGAGAGAGCCCCCCTCCCCCTGACGCCCCTCCCCCCATCCTTGAATAGCCTCTGACCGCTGTCCCCAGAGTGACCACAGGCTGTGAAACTGGTGAGCACCATAGAGAGCTAGAAGATGGAGCAGCAAGTGGGGGGCTGGTTTTTTAGGGGATTCTCAGGTGGGGAGGAGGTGTGGGGGGAGGGGGGACAGCTTCATGGCTGTGGGTCAGGGCTCATGTGGTCTGGGGCTGCCATGGCCCTCGTGGGCTCAACCAAGGGCTGGGCTTCCAGCAGATGGGGCAGGTCCGAGGGGAAAGGACACTCCAAGTGCCAGGTGCCCCCAGACCCCTTTTCTTATAGGGCAGCCCCACCTCCCCACGCACCCCTCACTGGCCCTGTACAAGGCTCTGTCCTGGGGGGACGGGGAGGACCAGCAGAGTGAGGGGCGCGGGGCCAGCAGGATCCAGCCAGTACCCGCCTTAGTCTGCGGGGAGCTGTAGAGGGTGAGAGACATCTGGGGTCATGACGCGTCAGGGGGAACCTGAGCCAGAGGAAGGACCTCCATCCCAGGGAGGGTCCACCGGCCAGGAATGGGAGTGGCACAAAGGAAGCTCTTGAGTGACCCTTGTCCTCTCCAGATACTAGGAAAGAGGCAGACGGGCCAAGCCCCAAGCTGGATTGCACTGCTTCGAGATGAGCAGCCCCTTCCCCTCCTCACCGTGCCCTGTGCTGCCCAGTTCTGCCCTGCTTCATCTAACCCTAGCCAGCTCTGCCCACTTCTGCCCAGCCCTGCCCAGCTCTGCCCAGCCCTGCCCAGCCCTGCCCAGCCCTGCCCTGCCCAGCCCTGCCCTGCCCTGTCCAACCCTGCCCTGCCCAGCCCTGCCCAGCTCTGCCCAACCCTGCCCAGCACTACCCTGCCGTGCCCAGATCTGCCCTGCCCTGTCCAAACCTGCCCAGCACTACCCTGCCCTGCCCAGATCTGCCCTGCCCTGTCCAACCCTGCCCAGCCCTGCCCAGCTCTGCCCAGCCCTGCCCAGATCTGCCCTGCCCTGTCCAACCCTACCCAGCCCTGCCCTGCCCTGCCCAGCCCTGCCCAGCCCTGCCCAGCTCTGCCCAGCCCTGTCCAGCTCTGCCCTGCCCTGCCCAGCCCTGCCCAGCTCTGCCCAGCACTGCCCAGCTCTGCCTAGCTCTGCCCTTCCCTGCCCTGCCCAGCCCAGCCCTGCCCAGTCCTGCCCAGTCCTGCCCAGCTCTGCCCTGCCCTGCCCTGCCCAGCCCTGCCCTGTCCTGCCCAGCTCTGCCCAGCCCTGCCCAGCTCTGCCCAGCCCTGCCCTGCCAGACTGATCTTTCCTTCCCTCCCCCACCTTGCACAGATGTTTCCCCACCACGGCCAGACTATTGGAGGAGCTTAGCTCCTTCCTGAGGGACTCGTGGTGGGCCTCGAGGGACAGACAGCGCATGATGGAGAGTCAGAGGTTCCCTAACTGAGGGTGGCAGAAGCCTGCAGACGCCTGCCTGCCCCACCCCCACCCCTGCAACAGCCTCTGCTGCTGCAGCCAGATAGAAATGGCTTTACCCGCCTGCCCTGCCCTGGTTAAGAAACCCCACGAAGGCGCCCTTTTAAGGGTATGCCAGGCGAGCGGAGGGGCCAGCCAGGAGAGGGGAGGGTAGAGCCACTTCCCTCCTGCTCAGGAGCCCTTGCCGGTGGCCAGGGAAGCACACGGCAGGTGGGGGGGGGGCACCACAAGAAACCCTGTTTCTTGGTTCCCTAAGACCCTGGATCTCAGCTCTGGTGCCAGGACCCTGGGACACGCGGGCATAGGGACTGGAAAGTGGCTCTTCTTCTCCCTAGTTCCTCAGAGCAGCTGCCGCTACACCCCGAAGGCACCTTTCTCACACACTTGCCAGGAGGGCCCTGAGCTGTCCTCCGGGGCTCTGAGGTCCAGCTTGTCCTCTCCACGACGTCCCGTTTCCCTCTGAGACGTGACCTGATATGCTTCCCTCAACCAACAGGAGCAGGCACTGGCCTTACCCAGGGGCCTGGGAGGGTCTCCGCACGTGTAGGGACGTGGCCAAGTGAAGAAAAACTCACATTTCTCTCATGCCCCCGGAGTGTGTGAGAAGCAGAGGGGACGGAATCGTCCCAGAGATGGGCCGGACCAAGCAGGGCCAGCTGCCTGAACTCGAGCAGATCCTTGCCCCATGTGGCCAGTGCAGGGCATGACCCACTTTTAAATGTTTTCATGACCCAGGATGGGCTGCAGTTCTCAGCACGGGGCAGGGAAGCACCCAGCCTTGGGAGTGGGAGTGGGGTGCCCACGGTGGGGGGAGAGAGACCACCACCAGCAGCCAACTGTCCTCTGCTCTGGCCGCTCCCTCCACTGGCTGCCACTGGAGGCCTGTCCAGGGGGTCGGGGGCTGTGGGGAAGGAACACAGCTCTCAGAGGGAACCAGGAGCCACCTGGGGAGGGTTGCCTGCTGAGAGGAGGTGGGGCTTCAGGTTGGAGGAGGGGTTGGGGGCAGAGAAGAGACCCCCGAGGTGTGGGAGCAGAACTCAGGCCTGGTGTGGCAGAAGTATAGAGCACCGAGGAGTTGACGGGGTGCTCCTAGGGGCCACCACAGAGGCGACGGTAGGGAAGGTAAAGGCAAAGGGGGAGGTGTGAGGGCTCTGGGCATAGCCATGCAGGAGGTCAGATGGTGGAGGCTTCCAGGCTGGGCCAAAAGGGCTGAGTCTTGGGGACCTATCCCAGAAGCATGAGGAAGGCTTGGGGCAAGCTGGGCATGAAAAGCCTGAGACAGCCGGGGGGGAAGGGTTCGGGGCATCATTAAAAGTGGATCTGGGAAGGGGTCGCATTAGTACAGCAGGTAGGGCATTTACCTTGCACGTGGTCCCACTCGCCAAAGGGTTTGATCTCTGCCCCACCCTCCCACCCCCATCCCATATGGTTTCTGAGCCTGCTGGGAATGATTCCTGAGTGCAGAGCCAGGAGCAAAGTCTGAGCACAACCAGGTGGGACCCTCCAAAAAACAAACAAACAAACAATTTGTCCTAGCAGTAGTGCAGTGAGTAGGGTGCTTGCAGCCAATCCAGGTCCAATCCCTGGCACCACATATGGTACCCTGAGCCTCACCAGGAGTGATCCCTGAGCACCACCAGGTGTAGCCCCAAACAAACAAACAAAAAAAAAGTGAATGGGGGCCCAGTCTTCGAAGTTCACTCTCGCCCTGCCTTGGGCAGGTAGGTATCCGGTGCACATTCCAGAGACAGACGTATAGGAGCAGGAAGAGGACTTCTCTTCCCTTCCTGGAGAGAAGAGATCAGATCAGGCAGGAGACTCTGGGAAGATCTAGCCCCCTGGAGAATGCAGGAAATGAAAGCAGGAGATGCCAGGCCTGAAGTTCAGGAGCCAGACGCCAGAGTCAACAATTCCCAAAGACCTGCCGTGCCCTGTTACAATAGAGAAGGGTTCTGGTTTCAAAGAGGAGGCTGATGGATGGTGCTACAAGCCCAGCCAGATGGGGGGCTGGGTTTTGAGTGGGAAATACCTAGGAACCTTCTGGAGCACTGGAAAGACAAATCCCTTCATCCGGGCGGTGCCCCACCTGCTGATGTAGAAATGTGTGGAGTTGTGGACCTCTTTCCTGTACACACATTCTGTTTCAATCCAAAGCTTCTTGTGCACGTGAGAGGTGAGGTGTAGTGTTAAGTCAGAAGGAAAAGCAGCCATGAGGGGCAGATGAAGGGAGGTAGCAGGGCACTTCCAGTGCTGATGCCCCAGCGCCGCCCCCCCCCCCCCCGCCACACACACACACACACACACACACACACACACGGTATCCTGAGAGCTGGGTATCGACCTGAGTTCCAGGCAGGCAGGGAGGGCAGGTCACCCACCGGGCCCAAGGTCACAGCGAACTGTGGATCTGGCGCCAACTGTGATCACACAGCCCCCTGCTTCCCCCGTAACCCCCTTGGCACAAGTTATTTATAGAACTCAGACTCTGGAAGGCTAGATAAAAGCTGAGTCTCCTCCAGCTCTGAGATCTGGCATTAAAGGACAGGTGGGAGTGAGTAGCCCTGGACCCTCCTGGGAGGAACTAGAAGACAGCAGGGCCATCGGAGGGTGGCCCCCCCCCCACCACCCCTCCCACCTGCATTTATCTGCCGTCGCTGAGGCCGGAGTTTATCAACGCTACACTCAATTATGTGGCCCATCTGTCTCCACAGCTCAGGGGGACCTGGCATGAGGCAGCCTATGCCAGGTAATCCATCACTGTGGTACTCCATCCCCCCACCCCAGCCTGGGGGGTCTGCCGCAGGGAGGGGAGGGAGGGAACACATTCCCCCACAGTGGAGGAGCTGCTGTGTGGGGCTAGGCAGAGGAGGGAGGGGGAGCACCCCGGCAAGGCTCCTGACTGCAGCTTCTCAAACGGGGATTGTTGAGACAGTACAGTGGGGAGGGTGCTCGCCTTGCATGTGACAAACCCAGATTTGATTCCCAGGACCACTTATGCCCACCCCCCCCCAAAGCACCGTCAGGAGGGAGCCCTGAACACAGAGCTAAGAATAAGCCTTGACACTGCCAGGTGTTACCCTGCCCCCCAGAAAGAAAAAAAAAAAGAACTTGAAGATTTTCCCAGAGTCTTTGTTTAATAAGGAATGTAGGGAAACACTTGATTCTTTCTGCTAAATTCAGAGCAGCTCCCTGGAGGAGCTGGGTCAGGCTGGGTTGACAGAGTTGACTTTTTTTAGAAGAAAGCTTGGCTCCGGAGACCAGAGTGATAGATAGTACAACGGGTAGAGCACTTGTCTTGCACATCGTTGATGTGGGTTTGATCCCTGACATCCCATATAGTCCCCCAAATACCACTAGGAGTAATTCCTGAGTGCAGAGCCAGGAGTAACCCTTGAGCATCAGCAGGTGTGACCCCAAAACAAAATAAAGCTTGGCTCTGATGAGGGCCACCCACTGCCCTGACTGGCCAAGAGTTCTTATGTCCTGGAAGTCTGGGATTGGAGAGTGGTACCCCCTGCAGCGCCCGGTCCAATCGGAAGGCAAGTGAGGGTCAGGGATGATGCTGAGTAGTACAGCACGTGCCTGGTTCCAGCCCCACATCTCATGGCCAGGTATAGCCTGATGGTCCTGAACATAGCTGGCAGCAAGGTTCCCATAACACAAATGTGTGTCCAGAAGGCAGGCTGGGTCAGGGCCAGAGAAGTAGGCCAGCGGATAGGGCATTTGCCTTGCATGTGACCAACCGGGTTCAATCCCCAGCATCCCATATGGTCCTTGAGCCCCGCCAGGAGTAACCCCTGATCACAGACCCCGGAGTAAGCCCTGAGCATCACCAGGAGTGGCCCCAAAATAAAATTAAATTGAGAAGAAGCCAGGCTGGGTCTGTGTGCAGCCTGCTGGTCGTTTGTGCCCTGGCTCCTGGCCCAGTCGCACTGGTGTGGCAGATGTGTTTCTCATACAGTCACCTGAGGAGGTCCCTCTCTGTTGGCTTTTGGTTTGGGGGCCACACTCAGCAGTCCTGGACCTTGAGGTACTGAGAATCAAACCTGGGACTCCTGCATGTGCTCGGCCCCAGAGCCTGAACCGTCTCCCTCATCCCCATATAGATCACTCTTACCAGGAGTCAAGAGATGCCGTCCAGGGCGCCCAGCAGAGGAGGGGAGGGTGGGAGGTTCGGGTCCTCTCAGAGGCATCTGCAGTGCTGGGTGGCTGAGCTCCATCCCCAAGGGCAGGCACCAGACCTTCAGGTAGCAGCGGGACCTGGAGTTTAGGGCATGGGTTCAAATCCTGCTCCCCTACACAGAAAGTGCAACCTCCACAAGCCACAACTGCAGAATGAAACTGAGGAACCCGCCCCTGGCTGAGGGGAAGGGCACGGCTCACTCTGTGATCCACTCACCAGCACCTCTGCATGAGTATGTGCCTTGCAGGGTGAGGAGCAAAGCACACATGCCGCGGCCCCACTGCATGGAGCTTGAAATCTGGTCGGGAACGTGTGCGTGTGTCTGGACTCTCGCTCACCCCAGAGTGCGGCTCAAAGACAATCCGCTTTCCCTGCAGTGCTAGATGCACAGCTGCCTGGCCTCTGCGTGGGGGGCATGGAGGAGCTGCAGACTCAACTGAGATTTGGAGGACTTGCCTGGGCTTTGCTGAGCCTGGGGTCAGTGGGAGTAGGTGTCACCCAAGTGCTGTCTCTTTAGGGTACTGAACCCCAGCACTGGACTCCAGTCCCAAGAGCGAGAACTCTGCCTCACAGACAACAGCCCGAGCAGGCCAGAGAGAGGCTCCGGCTGGAGCAGGGCCAGGTCTGTCTCTGGAGGCCTGAGACAAGCTACTGTCCTGTCCACTGCTGAGCTCCCCTGGGTTCCCCAACACGCGTATCCGGGTCCTTCCATACTGACCCTCTTCTTTTATTTTGGTTTTTGGCTACACCCCACAGTGCTTTGGGGCTACTCCTGTCTCTGTGCTTGGCGCAGGATGGGGTGGTGGTGAGCAGCTGGGCGGGGGTGACCCCATTGCTTCGGGAGACCACGTGAGGCTGGAGTTGGAGCCGACCTGTCCTGTGCAACGTCATGCCTGCGCACTGAACATCTCCCCAGAGAGAGCGTCCTTTGGGGTCTCCATCATTGCTTACAGTGCCCTCCGCCTTGGGGCCCACAGTGGAGCAGTTTCCAAGAGCTTTTAGGGACCTCCTCTGTCCCCTAAAGTTTCTTCTGCCTGAGAGCTTCTGTGTGCCGGGCTCAGCTCCCTAGTCCTAAGGACGGCCCCGTTTGTCTGTCACAGAAGAGCCACTCCCAGGCGTCAGAGACTGTCAGGCGGTGGCTGGGCATGGGTGTCAGTGGGGGGGATTCTGACACCTCAGGCCAGTCAGGGGAGGCAGGTTCAAGGGTGTGGTGGGTGTGGCTGACTGCTGGCCTGAGGGTTCCATTGTCAGGCCACCAGAAACTGCTCCTGCTTCCTGACCACCATGTGGTCACCAAGGAATTCCCGTCCCTAATCACCAAGGCCCTGGTGGGGGCTGCTAGGCAAGTGTGTGTATGTGTGTACATGTGCACCCTGTGTCACATGCAGGTTTGGGGGTGCACACGTGTGCCCTGAGCATCACGTGTCCGTGCCCCTAGGGAGATAGTCCATGGGGTAAGGTCAGAGAGCTAGGATAGGGGTAAGGCACTCATTTTGCATGTGACTGTTTCAGCCTCTACTCTGGTTCAATCCTGACACCTCATTTGACCCCCCCCACCCGGGTACTGCCAGGGGTCACTCCTGCGAAGAGAGCCAGGAATAACTCCTGCCCACCACCAAGTATATCTCAAACCACTTCACCACGTACTCTCGCCCCATCCCCATGTGCATTTTCATCAGAACCAGCAACAGGAGGAAGGGGGTCATGTGGTCTCAGGCACTAGAACTCAGGAAAGGGCCTGTGCCTTCAGCTGTGTCCCTCCCCACCCAAAAGCAAGATAAGGTAGAGGCCCTGGACCAGCTGAAGGCACCTGCCTGACAGAGGGTGAAAGACAATCACCGGCTGGAAGCATCAGCCTTGGGAACAGGACGAGAGACTAGAACCCAGCCCCCTACTATAGCAGCTGGGGCCACTGGGAAGGCTCGTCAGAGTGAGGGGCAGAAAGGTAGGCAGTGAGGACTTATCTGAGGACAGGACAAATGCCTGCTGCTGCTTCCAGCCATCCGTGTTGAGCTAAGTTGTTGGGTTCTTTCGTGTGTGGGGGGCGGGAGGGCTGGATTGGGAAGGAGTGCGTGATGAAGTGGTTAGAGGTACACTTGGTGGTGATCAGGAGTTATTCCTGGCTCTCTTCTCAGGAGTGACCCCTGGCAGTACCCAGGGGGTCATATGTGGTGTCAGGATTAAACCAGGGTAGAAGCCGAAACAGCAACATGCAAAGCAAGTACCATACCCCTGTCCTAGATCTCTGACCTTACCCCATGGACTGTCTCTCTGGACCTGTGCTTATTTCTTTTTCTTTGGTGGGAGGGGTGGTGGGGGGTTGAAGCCACACCCAGTGATGCTCAGAGGTTATTCCTGGCTCTTCACTCAAAAATTACTCCTGGAAGTGCTCTATGAACCATATAGGATGTCAGAGATCAAACCCGGTCGACCATGTGCAAGGCAAGCATTCTTTAAGTGCCCCAGATCTCAGTTTTGTCATCTGCAAATAGGATATTAATGCTTATCTTGTAGACTTGGTCCAAATTGCAAGCCAGCACATTGGGGAGCTGGGAGGGGGCGTAGTTCGCTAACACTCACAGCTGGATAAGAAGCTCTGAACCCCATGGCCCCTACTTTCCTAAACTGCCTGATTCTCGGCCAGTGTCTTTCATGCCCTCACCAGCACCTGTCCACATATAGCAGTGCATGGACAGGCAACCCAGGCAACCGCAGCAAACCAATGGTTTTTCACCTGCAATCTCACCGCACCCAGGGGGGACTATTGCAGACCCCAAGGGGACTAGCCCACTCTCCCAGCCCACTGTATGCAGGCCAGGCCCCACTGCCTTCATCGAGAGACCTCAAGGAGTCCAGGAAACTCTCACCCTGTTCTCTATTTTCCCGATGAGCCTAGTGGGGAAGCAGCCAGGGATCTAAGAACAGTGGGAGAATCTATCTCTCTGGGCTCAGAAGTCCTCTGAAAACTATAATAACTCCACCATTTCCTCTCCTGCATATGCATGCATGCACATATGCGCGTACATACACACATGCACAACACACACACATGCATGCATGCATGCATGCACACATGCACACACACACACACACACACACACACACACACACACACACTTTCCCCAAGTCATCCTGGGAACTTCTCTTATTTGTTTTTGGTTTTGTTTGGGAGCCACATTCATCAGTGCTCGGGGCTTCCTCTTGGCTCTGTGCTCAGGAATCACTCCTGGAAGAGCTTGGGGAACCATATGGGATGCCGGGGATCGAACCTAGGTCAGCCAGGTGCAAGGCAAGTACCGACCCTGCTGTAATACGGCTCCAGTTCCATCCCAGAACTTCTGGGATCTCTCCTTCCCCAAAAACACAAACACCTGCCCCAACCCCAGCAGGTGACAGAAAGAGACACAAGTCTGAACCAAGGATCCTGACCCCAGCTGTGTCCACCCTTCTCAGCACATTGTCCTCTTGAGTCAAACAAAGGAGATGCAGGGGCCAAGGTAGCTGCAGTTCTATCCTCTCCTTAACTGTGTACCTCTTCTTCCAGGGAGACCCCCGAGGACGTGGCGATGAGTGAGCAGCCAGCATCTCAGCAGACAAGGATGGAGCGCTGTCCCCAGGAGGGCAAGGAATGACGCCCACCCGGTCCCTCAGAGAATGACCGCCCTGCGAGGGTGGGTCCCAGGGCCCTAGCGGGGCTGCCGGCCTTCAGCTTCCGGCCACTCACAGCAGAAGGACCCCCAGACTCTCCGTGGATGCTCCTCAGCCCCGTGGCTCCACCATGACGCTGCTCGTGGTCCCCCTCCTGCTGGCCTGGGTGGCCGGTGCCACGGCCGCCGTGCCGGTGGTGCCCTGGCGGGTGCCCTGCCCCCCGCAGTGTGCCTGCCAGATCCGGCCCTGGTACACCCCCCGCTCGTCCTACCGCGAGGCCACCACCGTAGACTGCAACGACCTCTTCCTGACGGCCGTGCCCCCGGCGCTGCCCGCGGGCACGCAGACCCTGCTGCTTCAGAGCAACAGCATCGTGCGCGTGGAGCAGGCCGAGCTCAGCTACCTGCACAACCTCACGGAGCTCGACCTGTCGCAGAACAGCTTCTCGGACGCCCGCGACTGTGACGTCCGCACCCTGCGCCAGCTGCTGAGCCTCCACCTGGAGGAGAACCAGCTCACGCGGCTGGAGGACCACAGCTTCGCGGGGCTGGCCAGCCTGCAGGAGCTCTACCTGAACCACAACCAGCTCTACCGCATCGCCCCCCGCGCCTTCGCTGGGCTCGGCCACCTGCTGCGGCTGCACCTCAACTCCAACCTGCTGCGAGCCGTGGACAGCCGCTGGTTCGAGACGCTGCCCAGCCTGGAGATCCTTATGATCGGTGGCAACAAGGTGGACGCCATCCTGGACATGAACTTCCGGCCGCTGTCCAACCTGCGGAGCCTGGTGCTGGCGGGCATGAGCCTGCGGGAGATCTCCGACTACGCCCTGGAGGGGCTGCAGAGCCTGGAGAGCCTGTCCTTCTACGACAACCAGCTGGTCCGGGTGCCCCGGCGGGCGCTGGCGCAGGTGCCCGGGCTCAAGTTCCTGGACCTGAACAAGAACCCCCTGCAGCGGGTGGGCTCCGGGGACTTCGCCAACATGCTGCATCTCAAGGAGCTGGGGCTGAACAACATGGACGAGCTGGTGTCCATCGACAAGTTGGCCCTGGTCAACCTCCCCGAGCTGACCAAGCTGGACGTGGCCAACAACCCCCGCCTGTCCTTCGTCCACCCCCGCGCCTTCCACCACCTGCCCCAGATGGAGACGCTCATGCTCAACAACAACGCGCTCAGTGCCTTGCACCGGCAGACCCTGGCGTCCCTGCCCAACCTGCAGGAGGTGGGTCTCCACGGCAACCCCATCCGCTGCGACTGCGTCATCCGCTGGGCCAACGCCTCGGGCACCCGCGTCCGCTTCATCGAGCCGCAGTCCACCCTGTGCGCCGAGCCACCCGAGCTGCAGCGGCAGCCTGTGCGCGAGGTGCCCTTCCGGGAGATGACGGACCACTGCCTGCCCCTCATCTCCCCCCGCAGCTTCCCCGCCAGCGTCCAGGTGGCCAGTGGCGAGAGCTTGGTCCTGCACTGCCGGGCGCTGGCCGAGCCCGAGCCCGAGATCTACTGGGTCTCGCCCACCGGGGTGCGCCTGACAGCCGCCCGGACGGGCCGCAGACTCCGGGTCTCCCCGGAGGGGACCCTGGAGCTTCGAAGGGTGACGCCCGGGGAAGCGGGGCTGTACACGTGCGTGGCCCAGAACCTGGTGGGGGCGGACACGAAGACGGTCAGCGTGGCGGTGGGCCGGTCTCCTGTGCAGGCAGGACGCGAGCAGGGCCGGGCGCTGGAGCTGCGGGTGCAGGAGGCTCACGCCCACCACATCCTGCTCTCCTGGGTGTCCCCCCCCAACACCGTCTCCACCAACCTCAGCTGGTCCAGCGCCACCTCCCTCCGTGGCCAGGAGCCCACGGCCTCGGCCCGCCTCCCGCGGGGCACCCACCGCTACAACATCACCCGCCTTGTGCAGGCCACCGAGTACTGGGCCTGCGTGCAAGTGGCCTTCCCTGATGCGCACACCCAGCAGGCGTGTGTGTGGGCCAGGACGACAGAGGCCACCCCTTGCCACAGGCCCTTCGGGGACCGGCCCGGGCCCATAGCCATCCTGGCCCTCGCTGTTCTCCTGCTGGCTGCCGGGCTAGTGGCCCACCTCGGCACCAGCCGCCACAGGCCGGGGGTAGGGGGGCGGCCTCTCCCTCCCGCCTGGGATGTCAGAGGTTGGGGTACGCCCTCGGGTCGGGTGGTGTCTGCACCCCGGGTACTGCCCTGGAATCCAGGGAGGAAGCCGTCCAGGTCCCCAGAAAGGGAGAAACTGCCATCACTGTTGTCACAGCAGTCGGGACACTCGGCCTATTCCCAGCTGTAGAGACGCATTTTCCCTGAAGGGGAGTGAGCTAGGCCTGAGGCCAGGCACTGGGTGACACGGAGCCACGGAGCCACGGAGGCTGCACTTTGGGCCCTACCCTTCTGGGAACCCCTTGGCTGCTGAGTTCTGGGGACAGGTCCATGGACTAGGACTATGGCTTGACAACCCCCCCCCCCCACCCTACCAGCTGTGTGTGTCCCCAGGCCTAGCCACAGGACATGTCCCTCCTTGTCCCTTTCTTTGTACAGTTTCGGTTGCTTACCCTTCCCTCTCCTGGACAGGGACCCGAGGAGGCCTTGCTTCCCACCTTGGGGGTCACTCAGCCCAATCTGAAGGATGCTTGGGGAGAGGGGCCGGGAAGGCCTCGACTTGGGAGTGGGCAGCCACGCGGATGGCCTTTCTACTAGGTGATTTTGTACCTTTGTGGAGAAATGTGTCACCTTCCCCAACCGAATTCACTCTTTTCTCCTGTTTTGTAAAAAATAAAAATAAAGAAGAACAACAATGGGGGGAAGGATGAGAAAGGAAGACAGTCCTTCCAGTCGGGGCAAAGTTAAGAGCTCTGTGCCCAGAGGGCAGCAGGGGGAGGGTTGGGATTGGGAAGGGGTGTTGGGAAGACCCAGATTTTCTCTTCAGGTTGCATTCTGGCCTCCCACCTGCCTCCAGGCCGGTACCCTGAGCTCCTGCGTCTGTGAGCGGGAGGAGCCCAGCCCCACCTTGCAGAGAGGAAGCTTTGGAAGTCCAGGGCGGGCTGAAGGGAAATGGAGAAAAACGCAGAGATGAGGCGTGGAAATTTCCATCAGCCAACCGAGTCACCCCTTTTCCCTCTGATAAGCAATTAACATGCCGGTGCATAGGAAGCACTTTCCGGCCTACTTCTAATTAAACAAACCCAAGAGGCAGAGGCATGCAGAGAATTGCAAATCATCCAGACAGCAAGAACTTTGGCTCACTGGGGCTGGAGGGGGAGCGGGTGATGGAGGGCTTTGGGGAGGGGAGGGCTGTGGGACAGGGAAATTGCTGCATTTATCTTTCCGGTCCATTTCAGTATCATTTGCCATGAGCCAGTTTGCCTTGCGGTTTCAGTATCGAGTCCTCAGGAGCGAACGTGAAGAGGAGCGGAGGGGAGGCTGCGGGGCCCTGAGAAGGGGCTGCGGGCCACAGCTCTGGGTTTCGGTGAAGGCTGGGCCAGGTATGTCCCTGGGTCACCTTCCCCCACCGCATCTCAGGTCAGACCTGAACCTGCAGCCAGGCACGCTTGGCCTGCCGGTGACCGCGGCATCACCCCAAGGCAGGTGGAGGAACACCACTGGCACCTCCTGTCCCCCAACCAGAAGGAACCTGAGCCCCAAGGGATGCCCCCTCCTCCCTCCTCTCTCCTACTCCCCTCCCCTCCCTTTCCCTACCCTCTTCCCCTCCTCTTCCCTTCCCTTCCCTCCCCTCCTCTCCTCTCTCCCTACTTCTGTCCCCTCCCCTCCCTTCCCCTTCCCTCCCCCTCTCCTCTCCTCTCCTCTCCTCTCCTCTCCTCTCCTCTCCTCTCCTCTCCCCTCCCCTCCTCTCCCCTCCCCTCCCCTCCCCTCCCCTCCCCTTCTCTCCTCTCCTCTCCTCTCCTCTCCTCTCCCCTCCCCTCCCCTCCCCTCCCCTCCCTTCCCCTCCTCTCTCCTCCTCTCCTCTCCGCTCCTCTCCTCTCCTCTCTTCTCTTCTCCTCTCCTCTATTCTCTCCTTTCCTCTCCTTCTCTCCCTTCCCTTCCCCTCCCCTCCTTTTCTTTCTTCTCCTCTCGTCTCCTTCCACCTTCTCTGCTCACCTCATTTGCCCTTTCACCCCCTCCCCTCCCCACCCTCCCCTCTCTGTCAGGGGAAGGACTCAGAGAGTTGGGGTGCACACGCAGGAACCCGAGATTTGACCCCTGGTTTCCCGAGCATGAACAGGGGACTCAAAAAGGGAAAGAAACAAACAGAGGGGCCGTGAGCTCACAAACAGTCTCAGCGTGGGCTCACCTCCAAGCACCCTTGGGTGGGGGGGGGTGCCCACATATTGGCAGGCCTCAGAATCGCCCCAGGGTAAATACCCAAGGAAGGGTCCACCCCAGGCACTTTGGTCCACCTCTGGGGGCAGCTGGGAATTCACCTTTTAACCAGGTTTCAGTGGATGCTCTCGCCCAAATCCTGGGCAAAGGCCTGCGGGTCCAGCTCCTGGTTAAGACCCTTCCTTCGATCACTACCGTGAGCTTCTACTAGGGAGAGGATGGGGAAGGGATAGAGAGCCGTCCCTCTGTCCCCCACACATTGGGGACCTGCTCCCTGTTTCAAAACGGGGCTCTCTCCCGGCTGACACGCGTCCCTGAGCAGGGTCTGGGCACGCAGCAACTCACCGGCATTCCCCCCTGCAGCCCCTCACTCTGAGCCCCTCACTGGGCACTTTTCTTGAAGCTGGGGATCCCGTAGGCTGGGCTGTGGCAGCCCCAGTGCTGACCTGCCCACAGGGAGGGCTGACCCCCCATGCTGCTGCGGGCTCTCTGGGGGAGCAGGGGAGGGTCTGGGTGGGCTGTTGCGCCCGAGTTTCAGATCCCCAATCGCGGAGGGACCTCGTCCACACACGATAATGCAAAAGCAAAGGAACTTGATTGCTAGCCAGAGCCAGCGCTAGCTCGAGCTAGGGTCCGAGTCTCATCCAACACAGTGAAGTCTTGACAAGGATCCCCCCAACTCGAACTCACAAGCAGTTTCTGTAGGGTTCAGAGTTAAGGGGCGATTTATAGACTGGTCTATTTTTAGCACCGGCCCTATTACAATGGTGGTCAGCAATTAGGCAGTGGTTAGCAACAGTTTCTAAGGAGGGTTCAGTGGCCCTTCATGACCGGCCAGACTCAACTGCCCAATTCCTTATCTTGGCAAATTACTCAACTGGGAGTTTACCAGAAACTGCAAGTCCTGTTTTTGGGGAAACAGAAACTGAGGCCTAGTTGAGACTTAACGTTAGTTGCAGCTTGTCATGGCTTCGGAGGGGCCTGCTTTGGGGCCTCACAGGGTGAAAGGCCAAGGAGGCATCAGGGCCCCTCTAGGCCTTTCAAGATGGGCCCATCTAGGGTGGAGAATCCAGAGCTACTCCTTTACATCATTCCCCAAATCCTGTGAGAACCAACAGGGTCCTCGATCCCCAGCACCCAGATCTCCCAGGAAGATCCCAGGGGGGCTTGAAGTAACACCCCAAAAGTGAATGCCATGCACCGGAGAGCCTTAGAACTCCAGTTTCAATGTACCTGAAGTTCCTGAGAGTCGGCCACGCAAGACTGTATCTTCGCTGAACCCGCACCCCAGAGCCCCCCGCCCCCCCTGGCTGGGGAGGAGGGGACAGTAACCTCTTCTCCGGAAAGAACCAGGACACAGTGGTGGGGACGAGAGAGGCACCTGGGAAGCCCCGTGTCCTAGAAATCCCCTTGCAAGAGCGAAGCGTGGCCTCCACACACAGCTAAGGTGGCCTCGGGGCACTGGACGTCTGGTTTCCACAGCAACTCACAGGCTAGTTTTAAACAAACAAAGCAGCCATTAAGCCTGGTCTCTTCTGTCCGTTTAAGTCTGTTTTGCTTTCAGCTTAGCTCTAGGTAGGAAGCAAAATCTATTTCAGCTTTAACTTCAAACTGCTGCTTCGGGCCTGTCGTTTCCGTCCATTGAGATGATTTGATGAGCTGAGCTTATTATTAACACCCCCACTGCTGCCCACCCCCGGCAAATCCTCTCCACCTCTGTCCTCACCCATGGCCCAGATACATCCAGGGTGGCTCCAAGCTGCCACACACAGAGAACCTGACTAACCCATAAGGTGTGGCCCCAGCTGTCCTCTTGCCGTCCTGGTCTGCAGGTGTTGGGAGAGAGGGATTGGAGTGAAGGGGCAACTGTGTCACTGTCACAGAGGGGGACAGCTACTCTCAGGAAGGGGGATCCCTGGTGCTTACTGGTCTTCACATTGACACGCTTCCAGAATTTTCTGAGTCCCAGCAGACGGGGAGGACAGGGTTCTGAGTTGGAGGGACTCTCTCCCTTCGTGTAAGATGCTGTTATAGGAAGAGTCCCTGTGATGCCCTGTACATGTTCACTGAGAAGAAAAGCTCTGGACCTTTCATATTTCTCCTGCCCCTGGCCACAGGTCTGCGTGGCTGTCTGTGTATACAGCTTTCTGCTTCAGACTTCACACATGTGGGGCCTCATGCAGCTCTTGTCTATCCTGACTTATACCACTTAGCATGATGCCTTCCAGGTTCATCCATGTGGCTGCAGAATGGCAATATTCTGTTTCTTCTTTTTTTTTTTTAACTTTTTGGGTCATACCCGGCATTGCACAGAGGTTACTCCTGGCTCAAGCACTCAGGAATTATTCCTGGTGGTGCTCAGGGGACCATATGGGATGCTGGGAATCGAACCTGGGTTGGCCGCATGCAAGGCAAATGCCCTACCTGCTGTGCTATCGGTCCAGCCCCTATTCTGTTCCTTTTTTGCGGTTGAGTAATATTTGTAGGTGGATGTGAGTTCAAATTGTGGTTGCTGGGGCTGGAGCAGTAGCACAACGGGTAGGGCGTTTGCCTTGCACGTGGCCGACCCGGATTTGATTCCCAGCATCCCACATGGTCCCCTAAGCACTGCCAGGAGTAATTCCTGAGTGCATGAGCCGGGAGTAATCCCTGTGCATCTCTGGGTGTGACCCCAAAAGCAAAAACAAAAACAAATTATGGATGCTGATGTATGCTTTTGGTGGCCAAGAATAGCCTCCCCAGCCTCCCCAGTGGAAGAACAAAGGGACGAGAGACCACAGACTGATGGTCAAAATGGCCCATTTAATGCAGAGCTATTAGCATACTTATAGAACATCTGAAGGGGGTTGAGGTATAGGACTGCACATCGGTGGGATTGATCATTTATAGCTGTAAAGCGCTCTGCCGGAGGCAATTCTCTGAGGGGAATTAACTCAAGGAGACACTCTGTCTCCCAGAGACATCTACATTGCTTTTCTCTTTCCCTTTTAGCTGTACATACTAAACAATTACGTTTACTTCTTATTAATATTTGCAGTTATTTGGATAACCACAGTATGATATATAGATTCCAGAACTTTAGTTCTCTGGGCTCTGAGGGAAATCAAGACTTTTACTGTAAATCTCAGACTAAGACCTCAGACTGGTTCAGCTTGCCCTTCCCCATGGGGTCCTGTCTTTAAAGTCAGAATAACTTGCATCAAGACCGTGCTTTTCTGCTTCCTAGACTGTCCCATTTCGATGCTGGAGTACTTTTGTCGCTTGCCCGGGTCTTTCCCAGTCTCACAGTGGGAACTCCCTTTGTGGGGTGTTGGGAACTGCTGCAACCAAATATTGAGTCAAGTAATTATGACAGATGCCCAGGAGTAGATAAATATCAATGCCCAAATATAAGGAGCACAGCTTTAATGATCTTTCTGTGTTTAAGCAAAGAACATTATAGTAAATATGAAAAAGCTATAGGGGAAATAGAAAAGCAAGTAATTCACTACAAATCAAAGTCCAGAATCACCAGAAGTTTTGACTTACAAGGTAACCAAGACTGACTTGGGGAATTGCGACAATGAGAGCTAAAGCACAAAGGAAAGGTCAAAGATAAACTCAGGGGGTTGGGGTGCCCATAAGAGCACTGTATGCTTCTCTTGGGGGAAGAAAACGGGGCAATTCGTTGATGAAGCTTTAAAAAAAACACCCAACAGGTGGATACTCATTTTCCTGATCCATTTGTCCATCAGTAGGAGGGTTGCCAATCCCTCTATTCTCTCTCTCTCTCTCTCTCTCTCTCTCTCTCTGATGATGTGGGGGGCATAGTCCTGAAAACAAGGCATGCAGCTAAAAATTTTTGAGTCTATGCACCTCGTGTTTTGTTAGGGAGAAAGTTGATGAATAAGACCCCCAAAAAATGCTTGATTAAGGGCTGGAGTAATTATACAATGGATAGGGCCCTTGCCTTGCCCACAGCTGACCCAGGTCCAATCCCTGGCCCTCCATATGATCTCCCAAGCCCACTAGGAGTGATCCCTGAGTGCAGAGTCAGGAGTAAGCCTTGAGAAACACCAGGTGTGGCCCCCCACCACACAAAAAAGTAAGATTATATAACAAAGGGATCTGACTCAGTACCTGTGCCACGAGTGGGAGATCCCGAGTTCGACTCTCAGCACTGCAAAAGAAGATACCTTCATATTTACATACATACATAGAAACACAGACACAAAGCAGGATGCATACATGCTTTTATCCATAGGAAGAGGGCGCCCAGGGAATGGGGATACAGTTGGATGATAATAAGGGAATGATATCAGGGATGACATAGAGGGAAATAAGTCAGAGGAGAGAAGGAGCTTGGGTGTTGAACAGGCTCTGGAGATGATGACGTTTACACAAAGACTTGGAGGAACCAGATGCTTATCTGGGGATAGAGTGAGCAAAGGTCAAAGGTCAAGGTGGAGGGAGTCTTTTGCTGCTGGAGCCAGAGAGGGAAGGGACAGGAATGAGGAGACTTTGAGTTCTGGGACACACAAGGGGAGGCTGGGGTGGGCCTTGGAATCCACAGCAAGGACTTGGGCTTTTGTTTTTCTTATCTTGATTTTTAGTTTCACCAAAAATGCCATTAGAGGGGCCGGAGAGATAGTATAGTGGGTAAGGTACTTGACTTACGCGTGGCCAAGTCCAGTTTGATCCCTGGTATTCCACATAGTCCCCTCAGCAACACCAAGAGTGATTCTGAGTGCAGAGCCAGGAGTTAATCCTAAACAGTGCCTGGTATGGCCCCAAAACAACACTGAACAAAATAAAATAAAAATACCATTAGGGGGGTGTGAATTGTTCTAAATTCTCTCTCTCCTAATAAGATGATGTCTATTGGCTAAAATCTACTTTATTTTGTTCTTCATAGACTAAAACACATTTGATCTTCCCAGCATAGCTTCAGTGTAGTCACCATTAACCCTACCTTAGAGATTAGTGTTTCCCAAAGAGGGTGATTCGAACACCAAGGAAGTGCTGGAATTAGGGGGTGGAAGGGGAACCCTGTTTGGCAATTGGCAGGCACTTTTTGTTTGTTTGCTTTAAAAAAAGAGGTATTTGTGGGGTGGGGAGTGCTGAGTAATTTTCTGAAAAGGGGGATGGGCCTTTTGTCCCAGTACGAAGGGGAGCGGCTGGGGGAGTCTGGGCAGCATGGCCCTGTTCCTCTGAAGGGGGATTTCCTGGGTTCTCGACAGAGAACAGAACCTGGCAGTGGGGGGTGGAAAGGCCACGACCAAGCTGCCAGCCGGGATGCCTGCTGCAGCTTCTCTGGCCAGTTGTCTCTTCTAGAGCCTTGCCAGGGTGGGCCGGGCACCAAATAATTTCTGTCTTTTCTCAATCTCGGCCTGCACCCATCTTTGAGACTCAAAGCCACATTTTCTCCTGTGCAGGCTTCTGACCTCTGTCTGTCCTGAGCACAATCAAAGGAGCCTCAGCTCAGGGCTCCACCCTCGTGTTCTCCCATCCTACCCTGGATGCTCACTAGCCCCCGGGCCCTTCCTCGCTGTGTGTGTCTGCCAGGCACCCCTGTTTCTGTGGCCATTGCTCTATAGAAGTTGCAACTGCCGTGCTGCAAAAGCAGGAGAGGAAATGTCACATGCCAAGTGCTGACAATCAGCATTGCCTTTAATTTTTTTTTTCAATCTTTTTTTTGGGGGGGGGGGACCATCCCTGACTCTGTACTCAGGAATCACTCCAGGGGCGCTGGGGATTGAATCTGGGTTGGCCATGTGAAAGGTAACTGCTCTACCTACTGTACTATCATTGCTCTTGCCCTATCTTGACATTACCCAAGGGACCCCGACATATTCCTCACCCTCCTCACAAGTGTCAAACCGGCTGGTCTCTGATCTTTCCCATACCATCCTTTCCCTTCACAGTATTTTGCTGGTCTCTTCATGAGTCAGTCAGTGGCATTTGAGTGGGCTGGGAATAACAAGTCTCATTGATGAGCGTTTACTCCAGGCTGACCCACACGCCTGGACGGGGATTTCACTGGCACCATGCCCCCTCATTCACAGCTGCCTCCCCAGGTGGAAGAGATGAACTCCCTGTCACGCAATTAGACATCAGGCTCAGAAAGGTTAACCACCGTGTGAACCCAAGTTCACACAGCAGGTAGGTGGTAGAGTTGGGATTCCAAATCTGCCAGGTTCTAAAACTCCTCCATAACCCCCCAGCTCCACCAAGCTCAAGTTCACGGATGTTCAAAGTGTGTCAATAGTTTTCTGAGAGCACAAGAACTTCTAAAATTGAAGTACAGGCTTGAGAGAGCTTCCTGGATGCTCGCTTTTTATTTTTAGATGCTGCACTCTTAAAAAAAAAAAACACCTCCAGATAATTAGTGATTTATTGACAAGGCTTCATTTTTTTCAAACTTTTATGAACTATATTCTCTGGAGAACCAAAGGCCCTGCCTGATTCCTTTCCCTGAGTTTTGAAAATAGACTTTTTGTTGAAGCTCATTTCAGCATGTCTGACTTTGGCCCTGTCCTTCCACAAATAATTCTATTCTGAGGTGCTTTCTAGGGGTACTGGTGGGGCCTCTCACAGGCCTGTCCCCAGCAGCCCTGACCCTGCCACACCTTTACTTGTAAACTTGACGGCAGTGGGGAGTAGAGCTCAGGGAGGCCCTTGGAGCCAGCGCTGTGGCCAGTGTCCACGCCCAGGAGACATCACAGCACCACCTGGCCACCAAGCCCATCCTGCATCGCCCCCAGAGCAGGGTCCCCACAGCCTCTTCCAGCTAGGCGGCCTCATTATCCCCACATCAGAGCATTCCTAAGCTGGCCCTCCTCTGCTCTCCATCCAAAGCTGCCTCTGGCTACAGCCCTGCCTCAGTACCACCTCCATCTTCATCAGACACCCCAGTCTCTGAGCCCTCCAGCCCCCCTTTTCCAGACCAGTTCCCGGCCCGGAATCCAGAGGGCAGGAGTCCCCACTCTCCCCTCTGAAGACTCCCTAGGGTCTTAGAAAGTGCTACTGGTCTAGACCACAGGTGAGTGGGGGTAGGGCGCTAAGGAGCTCCTCTCCCTAGGAACCCCCTTAGGGAAAAGAAATGGGGAGGGAAAGGGAGCCTGGCGAGGCCTGAGAGAGATGATGGTGGGTTTGGTGCCAAAGTGTTTTGATCCCATGTATCAGTGGCCCTGGCACAGCCACTGCACAGATGTGACTATTGGGAAAATGTGGCACAGGGAATCCCAGTAACGTACCCAAGGTCACATGACCCATAACCATCCGACTGGAATATGAACCCAGGAATTCTCACACCCAGCTCCTGTGTTTCAGGAACCTATGCTCCCTTCTTTTCTTTTGATTTCTTTTGTTTTGTTTTGTTTTCTTTTTTAATTTTTGGATCACACCCAACAGTGCTCAGGGCTTACTTCTGGCTCTGTGCTCAGGGATCAGTCTTGAGAGGGCTCAGGGGACCATATGGGATGCTGGGGATTGCACCCAGATCAGCGTCATGCATGGAAAATGCCCCACCCACTGTCTTATAGCTCTGTCCCCATCAGCTTCTAGCTCTGGCCCCATCACTTCTAGCCCAGGTCACCATGCGAGTAGGTACATGTCCACAGTCTATGGTGGTTCTGGGATGATTCCAGGAAACCGTCTGTCTCTGATTACAGAGGAGAAAGATGCCGGTGCTGAGTAGAGCCATCCTGGATCCTGCTGACGCTGCCTCGCCCTGTAGCCAGGCTCTTGCTCTGGGAGGCTGGACGGAAGCAGGCTGCTCCCCACCTGCTCAGGGCAGGTTGGCATGCGGGGTAGACAGCCCACTTTCCTAAAAGGTCCTTTCCCAACGTTATGGAGAGTCCATGGCCATCGTGATGGTCTAATTGTCCTGCTTGTATGTACTTGTGAAGTTTGGTGTTTTGTTTGGCGGCTGCATCATTGGTGCTCAGGGCTTACTCCTGGCTCTACATTCAGGGGTCACTCCTGGTGGGCTCAGGGCACTATATAGATTCTGGAGAATTGCTGGATGTTTTAAAGAGAGATCGCCTGGGGCTGGAGTGATAGCACAGTGGGTAGGGCGTTTGTCTTGCACACGACCAACCCAGGTTCGATTCCCAGCATCCCATATGGTCCCCCCGGGCACCGCCAGGGGTAATTCCTGAGTGCATGAGCCAGGAGTAACCCCTGTGCATTGCCGGGAGTGACCCAAAAAGAAAAAAAAAGAGAGAGAGAGAGAGGGAGAGAGAGAGAGAGATCACCTTACCTTTAGTACAATTCAGAAATAGGTCCCAAACTCAGAAGGACCTAGAATTGTCTGCCTGGGAGGGTTGGAAAGTCACACAGCAGCGGGGCTAGTGGTATTCCTGTGGGAACTGGCACCTCCCCCAGCTGGAGGCTCTGTTCAGAGGACGAGCAGGGTCTGCAGCCACCATCGCCCTCACCAAAAGGAGCCGGGAGCTCTGGGGATGGGTTTCTCCTTGCAACAGGAAGATGAAGTGTGTTCCCAGCACTGCCGCTTGCCAAGTGGAGCTCTCATGAGTCATCCCCTCCTCTTCCATCAAGGCCTCAAGCTTCCCGCCCGGCACCTCCCCAGAGCCCCCCACCCTGAGTGCCACTTTTTTTTTTAATTAGTGAAACACCATGAGGTACAGTTGTAGACTTACAAACTTTCATACTTGGATTTCAGTTATACAATGATCGAGTACCCATCCCTCCACCAGTGCCCATTCTCCACCACCAATGATTCCAGTAGCCCTCCCACCCCACACCCCATCCCCTCTACCCCACCCCGCTTCTGTGGCAGGGTATTCCCTTTTTCTCACTCTTTCCTTTAGGGTGTTGTAGTTTGCAATAGAGGTATTGAGTGGCCATCGTGTTCGGTCTATAGTCTACTTTCAGCACGTATCACGCCACATTTGAGGTCACTCGGCCAGGCCACAAAATCTGTCTGACCTCCACATGCCCCGGAGGCACCAATTTAACCAGTGCTGTAAAGTCAGTTTCAAGTCCCTGTCTTGAACCCCGGGCCACGCAGAGTCACCCACGTGCTCTATCACTGCTTTCCCTCTGTCCCCAATTCCTCTGCTTGTCGGACAGCCCTCCCAAGTGTGAGCCCTGCACACACGTGTACACACACGTGCTCACAGGGACCCCCAGCTGTGTGCATGTCATCACCGAGCTCTGCCCCAGTCCCCCAGCCCACACGCCATCTGCCAGGAGCTATTTTAAGCACCTAGTGAAGCTGTTTTAGAACAAATCCTGGGGTGCTCTGCCCTCTGCCTCCCCCTTTGTTCTTGGAGCGCTAGGCTCCAGATGGAGTCAGATGCTGGCACCAGATGAGGAGAGAGCATCAAGCTGGAGGCGGGGACAGCGGGTGGGCAGAGATCGTTCAGAGCCTAAGGCACTTGCTGTTGTGCATGTAGCCGGCCCTGGTTTGATCCCCAGGATTTCATTTGGTCCCCCCAGGATTGCCAGGAGTGATCCCTCAGCACAAGCTGGAAGGAAGCCCTGAAGACTGCCAGGTCTGGCCCTCAAAAAAAAAAAAAAGAAAAAAGAATCACGCCTCAAGCTAGGAGACTCCAGTCACCACCAATAAGTTACTGTGCTGTGTCTCCGCTTTGATGACGGGACTGAGCTGAAAAGGGAGACAGTACAGACAGAGGCTGTACCTGGCCCTGACCTGGAGGGAACCTGCCACAGCCCCGAGCTCTCTCAGAGCAGGCCCCAGGGCCCTGGGCTGCATGCAGCTGCTCTACCACACGAGTGTGAGGTCTAGAGTTTGATCCCCGGGGGTGCACACATGTGCAGAATGTCAGAATCCCCCCAGCCCTGTTAAGGAGAGTCTCCGCCCTGCACTCTAGGTGTGTGTGCGCGAGTCAGGAATTAAATATTCTGTTAGAGAAATCTGACTGAAAGTCACTGGTGCTTCGGGGACCAGAAGGAGAAGCTGATTTTTACTCATGCATATGGACTCCACCAGGCCAATGCCACGGAAGCCGAGTCCCGAGCCTCACTCTCCCAGGGTTTATATATGGAAAGTCCCAAAGTTCATGCTCTGGTTGATACCCACAGTGAGAGGCACCGCCTACGACACATGCATGGCGTGCTTTTCTGTGCTCACTTGTAGCCCCCTCCCAGATCCTGTGCTCGACACCCCCCCCCCACCCCGAACATATATCCGGTTCTTTTGTCCCCATCTAGTCTCTGGGGAGGAATTTACTTCCCAAGACCATGTCAGGCCCATCTGGTCCTGAAAGTGATTCACTGCCTACTCGAACCTGCCCAACTCTTGGAGCCATTCACTGCCTAGAGTTTTACTGCTAATTCCTGTTTCTGCAGAGGGATTCTTCCATGTTGAATTTTCTATTGTCCATCTCCGTCATAGTAGAACCCCCAGTGAGCACCACAAGGAAAATTGTGTGACCGCCCAAGTCAGGCGTGTGACCCCAGAGACCCCCAACAAACACTCCACAACTAAGGGTGTGACCCCCCCCCCAGCCAGCATTACCACTCACATGTGTGACCCCCGGGGTCACATACTATGGCCAAGTGTGTGAGCCCCGATCGTGAGTGCCCCCCGCCACCCAACAATAGGGAAGGAAGGGAAATTAAATTGTGTGTGTGTGTGTGTGTGTGTGTGTGTGTGTGTGTGTGTGTGTGTGCTTTTTGGGTCACACCCGGCATTGCACAGGGGTTACTCCTGGCTCATGTATTCAGGAATTTCTCCTGGCGGTGCTCAGGGGACAATATGGGATGCTGGCAATTGAACCCAGTTCAGCCGCGTGCAAGGCAAAAGCCCTACCTGCTGTGCTATCTCTCCAGCCCCAGAAATTAATTTTTTAATTAAACAAAATCATCCCAGTTTTTATTAGATGATTTTGATGTGTCTAATAAAACTATTACATAAAATAATCTCATTAAAAAAAAGGCAACAAACATCAGAATCTCCTGGTGCCCAGGAAATAAGTGTGGCCACTCCACTCTTGGTCCCGAGAACGGCTGGAAAATTTGCGTTTCTAACAAGTTCCCAAGGCAGTGTGGCTGGGCCAGAGACATCGCAAGCTAATTCATGAGTTGTTGTGAGGCTTAAATGAGAAAAACCTATGTAAAGCTCTGGGCTCCAAAGGCAGGGGTTCAACCTTGGCGTTACATTAACATCACCCAGGCACTCTAAAAACTCCCAGTGCCCAGCACGCAGAGCAATTAAATCAGAGCCTCTGGGGTGAGCTACAGTCTTTACTACCTGCTTTACACTCCCAGAAGACTTAAATATACAGGCAAGGTTGAGAGCCTCTGTAGTAGGAACTTAATACATTTAAAACGCCTCTTATGAGCTACACAGCTGCCCCTCTTTTCCAATCCACAACTCTGGCTCCCCTGGGAAGGACTGTGGGAAGGGGGAGGCTTTCTTTAACCTTGGCATTGACTTCCAGAAGTGCCAAGTGCTGAACCATGTGGGAGACGGCAGCTGGCTAGTTCATTCAAGATTCAGGAGTTTAGCCACGAGTCCTTGGTCATCAGCCGTTCACTGCCGGTAAGGTATTTGGGGGCTCTGGGTTGGGGAAGGGAGGAGAAGCACTTTGCTCCCAGGAGTCGGCCCCACATTACAGGACTATCCACTCTGGGGGTCTGCAAGAGTCCTCCAGCGCCCCCTACCTGCCGCCGAGCTACTCATCTGGTCCCAGGGCCTTCCTCCACCAGTACATCCGGCATTCTACTTGCTCTTCCTTCTTGGACTTAACTGAACCCGGGGTCCTGGGAAGCATCTCCTTGCCTGAAGCTCTGAACTCTGAACTTGGGACTCTGAACTCTGAAAGCACCTCCTTGCTGTTTCCCTCACTTCCCTCGCTGAGCGAGCAAGGCAGCCACTAGCGAGCCCAAGAGCAGGGGGATGTCACTGCGTGTAAAGTCTGAGTGTCACCTCATCGTCCGAGCACTCACTCGCTAGGTCTCACTGGTTACACTCGCCACAGAAGGCAACAGAACACAAAAACGCTCACTGGTGAACCAAACTCACTCTTCACTTGGCCCTTACACAAACTTCAGTTTCCTTCTTAACTGAAGTGGTCTAGCACCAGGCCCCTAAAAAGATCCATATTCATTCCTATCCCTGACATGATTCACGGTCGGCTGAGACCGGGAGGCTTGGACAGTTCTGCATTCCCTCCTGCAGTGGGCCGAGTTGTGCTCTGCCTGGGGTAAGTGCAGATCGTTTTATAGACATCTCACTCCCTTCCTGAGCTTGCGCAGAACATTTCGTCGACCACTTGCTCCCTTCCCAGAATTGGCTCCTCATCTCCTGCTCACCCACCACCAAGAATAAACTCATCTGTAGAGGCAGAAGTGTCCCGCCTAAGCAGCCCAGAGACTCACAACAAAATCTTCCCAAGACTGACTAAGGTCACTCTGTTTCTTTCTCCGTCTACCTCTTTATCTCCCTCTCTGTCTTTCTCTCTCTCTGTCTCTCTCTTTCTCTCTCTCTCTCTCTCTCTCTCTCTCTCTCTCTCTCTCTCTCTCTCTCTCTCTCCAGCCTGGGTTCCAGCTCTTTCCTTTCATTGACTCAGCCTCCACCTATTGGGGGACAGGTGTCATGAACAGCTCCAACTTCACCCTTTGCTGCTTTACGCTCAGGGGCATTCAGGGATTCAAAGGAAAGTTCCCAGGATACTCAGGCAGTTGGGCCTGACAAAGTAGTGCTGTAGTGCTGACTCAGTAAGTGCCACCCCCCCCCCCACAGGACCCTGCATGATGGGAACAAAACAGTCTGTAGACAATCAAGGGCTGTACCCCAACCTCTGAGTGACCTCCTCAGTCCCCAGCCTTCCGCATGGTCTTCAGTAACCTGATTTGATTTTATTTTTTATTGTAATTAAAACTACAGTCCGGTTTAAGCGCATTAACAGCCATGATCCAGAGACACACAAAAGAATCTCAGAACCGAGCAGCTCGCTGCAGAGATGCCTCCGGACTTTGCACCAGGCCAATTTCACTGGGGTGCCTTAGACGGGAGCAGGCATTGTCCCCCCCACCTGTCCCCTAGGAATCCCGGCGGCTGCCATCTTCCAGAACCCAATGGGAAGCACAGGTACTCGGGATCAGTGATAACAAACTCCAGGCCTCATGGGATAGGGGATGGTCCGACCCTTCTCATCCTTCGTCCCCATGGGACCCTGGATGTCATGCCCACGAGCTGCCTCCAGGGACTATTTAAGGTCCTTTACAGCCATGATCCAGAGACACAAAAGAATCTCAGAACCGAGCAGCTCGCTGCAGATTTCTCCAGACCCTAATTGGCTAAAATTTTAGATTTCTAGATGACATCCTATGTTCTTCATAGCAGGCAACACAAATAAATTATCTAGCATCTGCCTGTTCGGCAGGTTTAAGTGGTAGTGGGAAATTCAAAGTAATGGTGGTGTGAAGGTTTGATGGTGGTAGGAAGGATATCGAAATATTGAATGTATGGGGCCGGAGCGATTGTACAGCGGGTAGGGTGTTTGCCTTGCAGGAGGCCAACCTGGGTTCGATCCCCGGCATCCCATATGGTTCCCCAGCACCGCCAAGAGTAATTCCTGAGTGCAGAGCCAGGAGGTACCCCTGTGCATCGCTGGGTGTGACCCAAAAAGTAAGCAAACAAACAAACAAAACACACAAAATATTGTATGTAATCCATTATTGTGAACAACTTTATGAAAAAAAATTTAAATACAGTCTGGGGCGATAATACAATGGCTAGGACACTTGCCTTACAAGCGACCATCCTGGGTTCAATTCCTGGTACCCCAGATGGTCCCCTGATAACTGCCAGGAATAATCCCTGAGCCCTGTTTGATGTGGGCCATAACAAATAGCAAACAACAACAACAAACACACACACACACACACACACACACACACAGGGCCTAGGACATGGCTCAGTGGCACTTGCCTTGCAAGAATGAGGTATAAGTTTGTTTCTTTCCTGGTGCCAAGCTTCGTCCCTGCAACTCTGCTATTCGAGACCCCAGGGGCTACACAACTGTGTGTGCAGCACCACAGCTAAAGTGCATGGCTTCTTTGGGCCAGAGCACACCAGGGAGAGCACCTGCTTTGCATACAACCTACCAAGGTTCAATCCCCAGTTCCCCATAGGGTGCCCCAAGTACTGCCAGGAGTGATCGCTGAGCAGAGGCAGGATTTAGCCCTGAGCACAGCTGGACTGTGGCCAAAAAACAAAATTATGGTGATGGTGATGATGACGATTATGATGGTGATGATGATGGTGGTGATGGTGGTGATGATGGTGATGTGTGCAGCCTCAGCTAGAACTGCAACTCAAGATGAGTGAGCACCAAGTGCTCCCAGAAGCTCACGACCAGAATATGCACCAGAAGCACAACTGAAGAGCTCAGCCCGATGCAGGCCATGACCCAGCGTGCAAGGCCTGCAACGCTCCCTGGGAAGAGAGCACCACCGAGGGAGAGCACCCCAGCCCTAAACTAAGCAAGTGAACGAAGCAAGTGTCATTCTGGCATCGTGAGAGCAGTCAGGGGAGAGAAGGGGCAGTTAAGTAATAAATCAACCAGAACGCATAGAATTTGGTATCATGATCATATTCCTGTGTGCAATTTAAAATTGTGTTAAGACATTGCACTGGGGCTCAGCCAGGCTCCAGAATTCTCTCCTGCAAAACTGAAACTGCACCTGTCCACAGCTCCCAGCCCTCAGTGACCGCCAGCCTACTTTCTGTGTCCATGAATCCTCTGGATGCCTCAGCTAGAGGCATTACTCAGCCTTTCTCTCTGGGGGTGGGGTCTCCCAAGCAGAGTTCAGGGGACACACCCAGTGTGCCCAGTAATTCTCTCCCAGTAATTCTCAACCACCCAGGCTGGTGGCCCAATGCAAGGATTCAAAGATGCCATGCTGCCTCGGCCCTGGGGACTCCCAGGGTCACCTGAGAAGTACTCTGGGGCCTCCAGGACCACATCTGTCCACATGATCCAGAGACACACAAAAGAATCTCAGAACCGAGCAGCTCGCTGCAGAGATGCCTCCGGACTTTGCACCAGGCCAATTTCACTGGGTGGACCGTGTGGTGCCAGGGTTCACCCTGAACTCTGGCCCCTGATTTATTTTGTCTTTTTGTTGAGCACAGCATCCTCCATGTTCACCTGGCTCGCAGAGTGCGTCTATACTCCTCCCCTGCACCCTCCACTCACCAGCTGATTGGTGTGTGGCTGCTTGCACCGGCTGACTGTGGGGAATAGCGCTCTAAGAATGTGGGCTGGACCGAACACGATGGCCGCTCAATACCTCTATTGCAAACCACGGCACCCAAAAGGAGAGAGAGAACAAAAGGGAATGCCCTGCCACAGAGTCGGGGTGGGATGGGGGGGGGTGGGTGGGAGGGCTACTGGGATCATTGGTGGTGGAGAATGGGCACTGGTGGAGGGATGGGTACTTGATCATTGTATAACTGAAACCCAAGCACGAACGTTTGTAAGTCTACAACTGTACCTCATGGTGTTTCACTAATAAAAATTAAATTTTTTCATTCATTCATCATCCTGTTATTCGTCGATTGCCTTGAGCAGGCCCCAGTAACGTCTCTTTCATCCTAGCCCTGAGATTATATTCAAGGCTCTTTAGGAGAATGAGACCCATCATTGTTACTGGTATTTGGCATATTTGGTACGCCACTGGGAGTTTGCCAGACTCTGCCGTGTGGGCAGGCTACATTCGATAGCCTGCAAGTTTGTCCAAAGTAGGAATGAGATAATAAGATGTCATAAAAAGATGTCCTGATAAGATGTCCCAGGGCCGCAAATGCTGATGGGATTACACGGCGCCAGGGGGCCAGGTGGTGGGTGTGACCCCCGCCTACTGGAATTTGGAGGATCTGGGTGGAGGATGCTCAACTCCAATACGAGTAGGCTTGGAGATCTCGGCACCGGAACCCGCGTGGTTTTGTCCCTCTGCCAGTACCTTCATGTGTGCAGAGAGTGGTCTCGGCATGGTGGTGGCTGGTCCTGGAGGTCTTCCGCTGCCGGAGCCCTGGTCGGGGCGGGGAGGAAAGCTCAACCCGCTCCCCTCCAAGGGACCCTGGCGAGGAACAGCCAGGCGCAGGGGCAGGAGACTGCACTGGTCTCGTCCGGGAGCTGGATTTTACAGTCTGGCAGAGGGACAAAGCCACGCGGGTTCCGGGGCCGAGATCTCCAAGCCTACTCGGATTGGAGTCGAGCATCCTCCACCCAGATCCTCCAAATTCCAGTAGGCGGGGGTCACACCCACCACCTGGCCCCCTGGCGCCGTGTAATCCCATCAGCGGCCAAGACTCAGAGACTGTAAAAATTAAATTAAAAAAGAAAAAAAAAGAATGTGGGCTGGAGAGTGAATAAGGTGCTTGCCTCACACGCACCCAACTCAAGTTTGATCCCCAGCATCTCATAGGAACACTGTATGATTCACACTGACGTTGGTGTTGGGAAACATACACTGGTAGAGAGATGGGTGTTGGAACACTGCATGACTGAAACTTAATCATGAACAACTTTGTAAGGGTCTATCTCGCAGTGATTCAATTTTTTAAAAATATTTGAAAAAGGAATGTGGGCATGCAAATATTTGATCATGATCCTGCTTTTAACCCTCTGGGGTGTTCTTTTGATGTGGGGTTACTGGGTCACAAGCCGATTCTCTTCTTGAGATTTTGGGAGCTGCACAGCAGCCTCGGCAAGTACCTGGGTCCCACTTTCTCCACCCTGCTTTGCTCCGACCGGGCACTGGGAACCAGGGCGCCCAGCAACCTGGAATTGGGATGAAAACCCGGTTCTCAACTGCTGAGTTGAGGCCGCCTGAGCCCCTCTCCCCCACTCCCAGTCCCCGTGCCTGGTCCTCAGGGGATCTCATGGTCAGGACTCAAGCCCCCAGTCAGTCAGCCTCAGAGGAACAAGAAACCAACCACTTTGTGAGGCCGGGAATAATTCATCACCCCAGAGCAATGATGCTTGAATAATAGCTCCCGGCAGGAGCTCTGGGCGAAGACAGACTCCAGGCCAGAACAGTGGGTACTGCACCCACGCCCATCACCCCCCACACAAGCACACAAACTGACTGTGGAGAGAGTGGGCAGTGCACAGGGCAAGGGGCTGACCAGGGAGAAGAGGGGGGCATGCAGGCTGTTCTTCTCCCCTAAACCACGTGAGCGGCTTCCCTTGTTTGCCAGTCCCCCGCCCCCCACTCCCCACCCCCCACCCCTCCCCGTGCAGCCGAAAGGCTCCTGGGAAATTCAAAGCTAGTTCCTCTTTTCTGTTGGAGTCACGGTTCTGCCCCCAGATTAAACTCCCTGACACAGAAACTCCCTGACAAAAGCAGCCCTGCCCGCCGGGCACTCGGCACATCTGCTGTGCCGCTCCCTCCCACTCAAGAGCGGGCTGCACAAATGTGTTTTTGGTGCTAGAACATACCACAGTGTCTGTCCCGGTTGGGCTATCGTACGCAATGTTCTTTCGCTCCATGGAACACTCTCCCCCACAACAACCTCCTTCCTCTCTTCATCTAGTTAGCAATAGACATCTTTCGGATTTCGGCCGAGGTGTCTCCTCTTCCAGGGAGCCTCCCAGGACCAAGCTGGTTCTGAGTCAGAGCCTCATGCAGGACTCTGCTTTGCGGGGTTCTCTGGTAATGGGCCAGGTTCCTAAGACACTAGGTTCCATGAGTACAGCAGAAACGTTCACTTTTATCCGTAACACCTAGAACATGGCTGCTAGGTGCTCATTCCAGGTTTTCCAATGATGGAGTGAATGCAGGAAGACCTGAATTGAGACCAGTGAAATGAGGGGTGCGTGAAGGGGCTGCCCGACACCCTCCACCCACAGAATTATAAAGTGCTCTCATGTGCAACCTCTAACATCAAGGTAAAAATAGTCAAACCAAGGCTGCAGAGGTCGTACAGCAGGTTAAGGTGCTTGCCTTGAATGGGACCGACCTAGGTTTGATTCCCAGCATCCTATATAGTCCCCTGGTACTGACAGGAATGGTCCCTGAGCACAGAGCCAGGAGTAAGTCCTGAATACTGCCGGTGTGGCCCCCAAACCAAAACAAACCAAAAACTAGTCTGACCACTTGGCTTCATTGGTGCTCCCTGGTCTGCAGTGTCTCCCCAAATAGGGGAAACTGTGGTTAGGGAAAAGGGGACCGAGCACTGTGGAATGAGCCCAGGCAGGGTCCCGTGGAAGCCACTGCTTAGCCAAGGCCGTTAGCACAGAGACTTTGACCAGAGGCCCAGCCAGAAGACAGGAATTGAAGAGGCCACAGTTCCTTCTTCTGCCCACTGACCATGGCTAACCCTCACTTCCTGTCAGGTGGCACCATGGTTTGGGCCATCTCTCTTGGGAGGCCCAGGTGCCCAGGGCCAGGCACGACACCAACACATCTCTGAGGGTCAGTTTCTAACTGACCATTCGCCAAGAAGGGAGACATGTAGCAAGAGACAAATACCCCAGCAAGACACACACTCACCAGCAAGAGATACACACATGCCAGCAACACACACGCACACACCAGCAAGAGACACACACCAACAAGAGGCACACACACCAGCAAGACACATACTCACCAGCAAGAGATACACACATGCCAGCAACACACACATATACACACCAGCAGGAGAAACACATCAGCAAGAGACATACACACCAGCAAGACACACACCAGCAAGACATACACATGTCAGCAAGACACACACCAATAAGACACACACACATCAGCAAGAGATACATACACACCAACAAGACACATAATCACACACCAGCTAGATACACACACCAACAGTATACACACCAGCAAGCAACACACACCAACAAGAAACACACACTAGCAAGAGACACACACCAACAAGAGACATACACACCACCAAGAGACACACACCAGCAAGAGACACAAACCCCAGCAAGACACAGACTCACCAGCAAGAGATACACACACACCAGCAAGACACACATACACACACACCAGCAAGACACACATACACACACACCAGCAAGACACACATACACACACCAGCAAGAGACACATACCTCAGCAAGAGACGCATATCCTAGCAAGACACATACCAATAAGACACACACATCAGCAAGAGATACATACACACCAACAAGACACATACACACACACCAGCAAGATACACACACCAGCAATATACACACACCAGCAAGAGACACACACACACTAGCAAGACACATACACCAGTAAGCGATACATACACACCAGCAAGCGACATATACCAGCAAGAGACACACACACCAGCAAGACACACACACTAGCAAGAGGCACAACACTCCAGCAAGATACACACACACACACACACAGCAGCAGCAGCAGCAGCAGCACCCTGCGTCTTCTGAAGCTGGTCCCTAGACCCTAGCCTTGGAACCCTCAGTGCGTCTCGAGGGGCTTCACCCAGCAGCAGTGCCCTGAGCCCCAAGAACAAGCTCACCCTCTGCCCTTCCCCGCATCTCCTGTTACTTATCAAGCATCCGGGAGGCAGGAGTATGTTCACCTCTCCTCAGTCCCCCACTACCCTCAGGCCAGGGCTGGCTTTGTTGGGGCAAGGCTACTCCCAGGCAGTGCTCCTGGGCACCCTTGGGGGCTCGTGGCTACTTGCAGAGATACTCGTCCAATATGCAGCTTGAGCCTGAGGTTCGGGGCTTGGGCTTGGCCCTGTTGGTGCACTGCAGGTACCGTGATGCTCCGGGAGTGGAATTCAGCACCCTGCGCCTCTCCAGCCTCTCCTGGGTGCTGGAAGCAGAGGCTGAACCTCATTCTAAGGTCCGAACATTCACGTGACTAGCAGGCCAGCCCAGGAACCCCCCCAGCATGAGACTGGCGCCCAGGCCCTTTCTGCTCCTAGGGCAATGGGCACTCAGCTGACAGCAAGACCCTGAGTGCCTGCCCTGGTCTCAGATGCCTGAGGGGCACCTGGACGGGCCATGCTGGGGAAATGGGCTCAGCCTGGGGTGGGAGGAGCAAAAAAGATCCAGATGTGACACAGAGAGAAGAGTCCCCTGGGACTGGCCAGGGCCTAGGTCCATCCTGCTCAGCCTCCCAGGCATGACCTGACCTTGCCAACCCCTGCAGCCCCTGCTGGGCAGGCCCAGTGGGTCAACTCTGAAGGGGAAGGGCTGAAGGGAGGAGAGCAGAGTTCCCCCCCCCCCCAACATGCCACCTCACCCCTGCTCCCCCGGAGGCCAGCCTGGCCTTACTTCAGGTATCCCCTGTCCATGCTGGTCACCTTCCTATCCTCCTCCCTGGACCTCCCTCCTGTGAAAGCCATTGTCACTGTCACTGTCACTGTCAATGTCCTCCCGTTGTTCATCGACTTGCTCAAGCGATCCCAGTAATATCTTCATTGTGACTATTGTTACTGTGTTTGGCACATCGAATACATCATGGGTAGCTTGCCAGGCTCTGCCGTGCGGGCGAGATACTCTCGGTAGCTTGCCGGGCTCTCCGAGAGGGGCGGAGGAATCGAACTCGGTTCGGCCATGTTGGCCGCTTGCAAGGCAAACGCCCTACCTGCTGTGCTATCACTCCAGCCCATGAAAGCCATTATAATGGACAATTCAGAGGAATGGGAGAAAGGGGACCACCAGCCCATGCCTCATCAGCAGAACCAGAGCTAAAACACGCTCCCCCCGACCACCGCAGTCACTAGACTCCTCAGCATCTGAACCCCCAGTGTGGAAAGCACTGGGCCACTTCTGGACCCTGTCATGCCACAGTCCCATCTGTGAGAGGGCCAGAGGGGCAGCAGGGGCTCCGGGGTGAGGCCTTTTGCCCAGCCACACAGCTGCCCTCTCTGAGGCCTGAAAAGTTGCTTCTCTGGGAATAACGTCTTTCTCCTGTCACAGGCAGGCTCCAGAGGCCTGATGCTGCCTGATGCAGCAGAGACAGAAGGCCCCGCGCCCCTCCAGAAAGAGGCTGGGAGGGTCGCCCTCTGGGGAGCACTGCTTCAGCCTCCTCCTCCTTCTCCCCTAAAGCCATACTGACAGCAGAGGAGGGAGAGCAGAGGCGCACACCCCCTTCCTCCTAGGGTGTTGGGAGGGCCAGAGGGAGCATCTGAGATCTCTCACCTGACTCGCTCTGATCACTGGAAGCACTAGTTCCCTGAGGGTTGGGAGCACTTGTGCAGCAGATAACACACTTACCTTGCACGAGGCCAACCTATGCTCAAGCTGCGGCATCCCATATGGTTCCCTGAGTACTTCCAGAAGTAATTGCTGAGTGCAGAGCCAGGAGGTAAGCCCTGAGCATCGCCAGGCATGCTCCCCTACACACACACACACACACACACACACACACACACGCTCAGGAGGAAATTAGGAAGCAAGTCTCACAGGGTCCATACAAGGAAGCACATTCCAGGAAGCAAGGACCAGGCTGCCTGGTGAGGGAGAGTGTGGTTTCCTGCTGGGCCCTGGAGGGAGCAGCCTCTGTCTCAGACCCAACTCAGCTCAAGGCGGAAGTGGTTTCTCTGGTGAAATGGGATTCAGTCATTCCCCAAGTGAGAATGGGAAGGCCCCTGGAGAGCCGGCATTCTATAGTCCTTCTAGAACACACTGCTTGTCACACACATGTATGTGCACACACACACACAGACACACAGATACACACACACACACACACTCCTCAACTCTACTCCAGGAGAGACAGATGACAGCCAACACCTCCTCACAAGCCATGAGTGGGCCCAGTCCAGTTCACCCTCACCAGAACACAGATGCCCAAGACCCCAGGGGCATGCTCTGTGCCTGTTCCCTCCTGGTCTCTCCTGCCTTGCAGTAACTCCACAGGAATTCAAGAAGCAGCCCCAGAGCAAGGAATTTCCTGACACAAAATGTGAGGTGGCATTAAAACAGTACCCTTTCGAGACAAAAGGCCAAGGTAAGAAATCTCTGCCTGGGTGGAAACTTGTGAAGCCTCAGAGGCAACCTGAGAGCCCTGGGATCTGGAGCTCTGTTTTGAAAACAGGGCATTGGAAGGCATGAGAGGAGATTGTTCTTGCTGTAGGCCCTGAGAGGCCCCCTCAGGTCTGTGTGGGGGATGCTGGTTCTCAGATGTTTCAGAAGGGACTCAAAAAAACACATGTGACAAGCAGGGAGGGAGGTTTCAGCTTCCTGTAAGAAAATTTTCTGGTTGTATTGAGAAAAAAATAGGCAGAACGTTTCATGACAAGGAAACTCAAAGCGTCTACAATGATTCAATGCCACTGGCCAAGCAAGCAGAAGCAAAGGCGAACAACGGGACTACATCAAACTAATAATCTTTGGCATAATCAGAATAACAAAACATCCCTCAGACTGGGAGAGAAAATTTTCACACTCACTGACAAAGGGTTAATATTCCAACACTGGTCTAACTTAACAAGAAAAATAAACCACGCCCAACCAAAACATATTGACAAGAGATGGAACAGAAATTTCCTCAAAGAAAATAAAGGAAAATGACCAAAAGGCATACAAAAAATGCTCTGCATCACTAATCATCAGGAAAATGCAAATCAAACAATTAGAGAGGCCAGAGCAATAGTACAGTGGGTATGGCACTTGCCTTGCATGCAGCAGACATGGTTCAATTCCTAGAACCCCATATAGTCCCATGAGCTCCACCAGGAGTGATCCATAAGCTCAGAGCCAGGAATAAACCCTGAGCACTGCTGGGCGTGGCCCCAAAACAACTACAACAACAAAAATGAGATACTATCTCACATCAGTGGGACTGGCATACATCACAAAGAACAAAATAACCATGTTGGCATGGATGTGGGGAAAAAAGTTAGCTTCATCCACTCTGGTGGGAATGTTGACTAGTTCAACCTTTCTTTTTGTTTTTTTCTTGTTTCGCTTTGTTTTGTTTTGGGGTTACACCCTGTGGTGCTGAGGGTTTAGGTCTCCTAGGTCTCAGCTATGGGGACCATACGTGGAGTTGGGATCAAACCCATGTCAGTTACATTCAAAGCAAGTGCCTTGCCCACTGCTCTCTCTCCAGTCCCTGGTTCAACCTTTTCAGAAAATAATATGAAAATGCCTCAACAAAACTAAGAGTTGTGCTTCCTTATGACCTAGCAAGTCCATTCTGGGTATCTACCTAAAGGGCCCAAAAACTCTATTCTGAAAAGATATTTGCACTCTATGTTCTTTATAGCACAGCAGCCAAAATCTGGTAACAATCCAAGTGTCAAAGAACAGATGACTGGATAAAGAAACTATAGCACATATACTGGCCTATAAGAAAAGACAAGATCAGCTATATTAAGGGCCCATGCCACAGGTCCCAACCTTTTGCTAGCTGTTTTGACATCCCAGATGAAGCAAGTCTCTGATTGACATCACTGGGCCTCTCTGGACCAGGAGGCAGAGTCCCTCTTCAACTGGGTCCCAGCGGCCTCCACACCTTACTTGCATCATATTAAGGGGCCCATACCACAATTCCTATAGCCTGTATGACCACGCGATAGATCTGCTCAGAAATTACACACTGTTCACAGTTATACTTCCTGTCATTTAGTGAAGATGGGCAAAGAAAAAGGAGAGAAACCCTCAGTCTAATCCCTCAGCATCTCCCAGGGCATCTAACTACAAAGACACCCCCCACCCCACCCACAACACAGCAAGAACCAATGGGGAAAACAAGGAGAAGCTCACCAAGCTCAATGGGTGAAAAGAAAATCACAGAGACATAAACAACACCAACCAGCCCAGCAAATCCTCAGACAATGACTTTAGTGATGCCATGAGGAGAATTTTTAATGACCTCAAAGAAATGATAGCATTGGTAGTCAGCAAAGCAAAAGTATAAGAGTTGAAGTGAGAAAACTACTACAGTCAGAAATGAAGAATATGCAATGGTAGGCAATATTTTAAAAAATGAACTCAATAGAAGTTCTGAACTTCAGATTAACTGAGCAAAAGCTCAAGGAACTCCAAGATGAGGAGGAAACTGCTTGAAAACAACAGAAAGTGGAAAATAGTCTGAAAAGAAATGAACAGCATAGCAGAAAAGTAGGGATGAGTTCAAGAGGAACAATGTAAGAATTGCTGGAGGGGCTGGAGCGATAGTACAGCGGGTAGGGCGTTTGCCTTGCACGAGGCTGACCCAGATTCAATTCCCAGCATCCCATATGGTCCCCCAAGCACCACCAGGAGTAATTCCTGAGTGCACGAGCCAGGAGAAATCCCCGTGCATCGCTGGGTGTGACACAAAAAGAAAAAGAAAAAAGAAAAAAAAAAGAAAAGAATCGCTGGAGTCCCTGAAGAACAGGAAGACAAATGTGATGAAAAATCAATAGTTAAAAAAATAATCAATAAGAATTTTCCAGAGGTGCCTGAGGAATATGGGCACCAAGATACAGGATGGACAGTTCTCAACAAAAATAGACTACACTAGGAAAACTCCAAGACTCAAAATGACAAAATCCAAAGATAGAATATTGAAAGCAGAAAGATCAAAAAAGAACTTTATATGCAAAGGAATGCCTGAAGATTTACAACAGATCTATCAAATGTGATGTGACAGATCAGAAGAGAATAGAAGGATAGAGTATACAAAAATGCAACGAAAGGAACACCTCACCAAGAATACTCTCTCCAGCTAGATTATTGTTCAGGTTTGAGGAACGATACAGAGCTTCATGGACAGGCAACAGCTTAGGGTAGCCATAGTCTTGAAACCAGTTTTACAAGAAGCATTTAAAGAGCTCTTTTAACGGATAGGAGATACTTCCAACATGTGGCATTGAGTATGGCACTCACTAATGGTGCATATGGTTGGCATCTACAAGATTAAAAAAAGGTATGTTTATTCCTAGCTTGTTAAGGGATTTTATACATTTTCAAAAATGAATTAACACCTCATTTATATTGATTGTTCTATATCTGGTTGATATTTTTTACATCCAGAGATTATTGTAATCTTTTGCTTTTTAATGTACTTATTAATTCTTAGGATAATATACTTTGTAATTTTATAGCCCTGTTCATATTTTCCCATTTAAATTTTAATTCTCTTCACTCTTACTAAATTTTACATGTGTAGGCTTTGCCTATTTCATGGAACTCTAAAATATATTAGCACAAAAATTTTTTTAAAGTTTTATTTATGACAAGGAACATGATAATTATCACAATAAGATCCAAGTACAAGACAAAATTTAATGCAATATATCTCAGATGCCAGAGTTGAAAACTTAGTTATGTAAATGTGAGTAGGCATTGTACTCTATTATATTTAAATTATTTTAGCTTCTTTTTTTACATAGGTTAAAATCTCATAGCAATCAATCATCACAAAATTGACTTTTATTTATTTTCTGATAATTCCATTTGCTATTCCTTTTAAGTTTTTTTGGAGCAAGTAAGATGAAATAAATTTGTTATGCGCCTTCCAAGGGGCAGGTGGGAGAGGGGGTGGAAGGGAACCTGGCAGTGTTGTTGGAGGGAAAAAGACACTGGTGGTGGGACTGGTTGTTGGAACATTGCAAGCCCGAGACACTCTATTATGAGCAGCTTATAAATCACAGTATATTAATACAACTCAAAAGAAAAGAGACAAAATCATGCAATTTACTGCTACATGTGTTGAGCTGGAGGGTGTCATGCTGAGCAAAGTCAGTCAGGAGAGGAACAAATACAGAATGGCCTCTCATGTGTGCAATATAAACACCGTATGGAAATAACCAATGGTCAAGGATGATAGAACCTAAGACATAATCTATAGAACTGAGCTTACCAAAGGTGGGACCAGGATAACTGGGAAGTGACCCTGAGGCCTGAGGAAATGGTGGAAGGAAGTTGACACTCTGAGGGGTGGGGGTGGGGCGGATGTTGGTATTGGAACCCTGTATGCAGGAAACATTAACAGTACTGTAACTCATAGTGAGGGGAAGGGAGGGGAGGCCAGGGGAGGGGAGGGGAAGGGAGGGAATACAAGGGGAGAGGAGGAGAGGGGAGGGAATACCATGCAAGAGGAGAAAGGAGGGGATGTTCCAGATATAGCTACTCCCTTCTACGGACAGCTCAGTTTCATGTTCCATTTCATGGGTGGTGTCCCAAACCCCCTAATGTCCCATGCACCAACAAAAGGAGCCCCAACCAGGCAGGAGGAAGGAAATACTAAAACTTAGAGCAGAAATCAATGAGGTGGAATCCCAAAAAACAACCCAAAAGAACAATGAAAGCAAGAGCTGGTTCTTTGAAAAAATAAACAAGATTGATGAATGACTAGCAAGACTCACAAAGAAAGAGAAAGTGAAAAGCCTAATGAACCAAATCCAAAATGAAATGGAAGGCATCACCACAGAAACTACAGATATTCAAAAGATCATCAGAGATCAATTTGAGAAACTATATGTCATGAAACAAGAGAACCTAGAAGAAATGGATAAATTCCTGGATTCCTATAACTTCCCAAGCTGGACCGAATAGATTTGGAATACCTTATCAGACATATCATTATCAAGGAGACTGAAATGGTCATTAAAATCTTCCCCAAAATGTGACAGGCACAGATGAATTCAGTAGGAAATTCTTCCAAACCTTTTTTATTTTTCTTTTTGGGTCACACCCAGCAAGCACAGGGTTTACTCCTGGTTCATGCACTCAGGAATTACTCCTGGTGGTGCTCAGGGGACCATATGGGATGCTGGGAATCGAACCTGGGTCGGCCGCGTGCAAGGCAAATGCCCTTCCCGCTGTGCTATCGCTCCAGCCCCTCTTCCAAACCTTTAAAGAGGACCTACTGCCAATACTTTTCAGTATTTCCTGGGAAATTGAAGAAACAGAAACACTCCCTAACAGTTTCTCTAAGGCAAATATCACCTGATACTTAATGACCCATGCTTGGAAGCAAGCTGTCTGCCACGTCCTGGCTCTATTCCAAGTATCTATTCTTGACAGACAAGCAGCAAGGGGTCCAGGGGGCTCGCATCATTACAAAAGTAACCCTATGGATAAGGACTATCATTCCACTAAGAGTCAATGTCTATCCAGGAGAAAAGTCATATAACCTTTCTGTAGTAGGGATAGGGAATAACCAACTTGGCCTGAATAGCCAACAGATCCCATTGGATTATGGTACCAAGTGAGGAACTCAGGGTTGGTTTTTGCTTTTGAAATGTTGGGCATTTAACAAAGGCTGTAGTTAGATTACCATGATAAGATTATATGGTTGCATCTATTATAAGTCCTCAACTTGACCACCTTGGCCATTTTGTCATAAGCCCACATGATAAACACTAAAGCTATTTGAGGGAAAATTCTATTTATTTATTTATTTTTTTTGCTTTTGGGGGTCACACCTGGCGATGCACAGAAGTTACTCCTGGCTCTGCACTCAGGAATTACTCCTGGCGGTGCTCAGGGTACAATATGGGATGCTGGGAATCAAACCTGGGTATGCAAGGCAGACGCCCTATCCACTGTGCTATTGCTCCAGCCCCTTGAGGGAAAATTCTAACTAGCCTCCACAATGTGAATCTCCCATGATGACCAATGAGAGCTTGAAAATTATCTACATGGAACACAAATAATTTTATATTTATGCCTTTTCCAAAAGGTCTATCCACATCTTTCTTCTAAACTTCCTTGTCAAGAGTTCTTTGTTTTCCCAAATTTTATTTTATTAAAGCACCATGAGTTACAAAGTTATTCATAGTTGGGTTTTTGACATACAATGTTCCATCACCAATCCCACCACCAGTGTCAACTTCCCTCTAACATTGTTCCCAGTTTCTCTCTCCTACCCCATCCATCCCTTCCTGCCCCAGTCCCACCCTGCATCTTGACAGGTATCTTTGAAATCTGTTATTAAAGTTTGAGTCTCATGACTTCAGTGTTGTCTCTGAGATTTGGATATTTAGCTTTAACATTCCTTAACACCATTCCCTTGGTCCTCACCCCCATCACTTCTCATCTATCTCTTCTCCCCTTCACCTTCCCTTTCACTCTATTTCTTTCTTTGTCCTCCCTATACTCTGAAGCAAAGGGTGATCTAGGCCTCCCCACTTTAAATCATCGCATTTCCTCATCCAGTTGCTCTAAATACCATCTATAAGTGATGTTATCCTGTTCTTGTCCTTATTCTGACTTATTTCTTTTAACACAAAATTTTCCAGTTTCATCCATGTTGCAATAAATTGCATGATTCCATCATCCCTTATAGCTGTGTAGTATTCTATTATTTATATATATTGCATCTTCATGATCCAGTGATGTGCAGTTGGATATCTGGGTTTGATTCCAAATCTGATATATTGTACTGAACGCTGCAATGAATAATGGTGTTCATTTCTTGTCAACGATTCTTGAATCCTCCCCCTTCCAAGTTCTAGGCCATGTAGCTACCATTAGCATAGCACCAATACTGGTGAGACCATCTCATCTCCCAGGCTATCCTCCTCTCAAGGAAGATCATCAACAGTGGCACCATCAACGTTTCCATACTGGAAGGAGATCTGTCCTCTGCTCAGGGACCCCTCCGGAGTGAGCTATAATGCTAGAGTAGTTGCCATTGGATGGGTATCATCATATTGCAGTGCTTTGCAAAATAGTTTTGGTTTTTCTCAGTCAGCTCTCTGTGCGGTCATAGGTAAAATATGATCATGTGCAGAGCTTGAGATATGTGTTCCTACAGCTTACACAGTCTACTGGTATCTTCTCAGACTAGTCTCTCTGGTACCATTTGCTTTTGATTTGGGAGGACTGTTCATCAAGCCTGGCTGTGTTGCTCATTGATGCACAACTTGAGTTCACATTCTTACGGTAACCAGTGGTCAAGGAGTTAGTCCACCAAGGCCAGTAAGCAGCCAAAACTATCTCCCAAAGGACTAGTGATCGGACAAAGAGAATGTGTCTTAGCTCCCAAAGCCCACGACCTCCACTAAGATCATTCTACTGAATTTTTCACAGGTTCTGCACAGCATTTCAAAACTAATCTCCAAGGACCAGCAAGATAGTATAGAAAGAAAGTTAATGCACTTGCCTTGGACATGGCTGACCCTAGTTTGATCCCCAACATTGCACATGATCCCAGGAATAACAATTGGGAATGGGGAGTGGATGCTACCACCGCCCCCCAGCCATCCCCCAGAAAAAAAGAACTGGTCTCAAAAAAAATCTAAAGAAACTGCTTCTCAGCCATGAGTAACAGAGATAGAATTACTTAGCTTCACCTGCCTAGAACAACCAAAGCACAGATAAAACGAGTGAAATTAACAAGGTCCAAGAGACCCGAAGGATCCCAGGAAAAATAGATGTAAACAGAAACACTTCAAGACACATTAAAATTATAGTGATAAAAAACAAAGACAAAGTGAAAGGAGCCACATCAAAGAAAGAACTAACGTACAAAGGAGTCCCCATAAGATTCACAGCACATCTACCAAATGAGACTCTATGGGCCAGAAGAGAATGGTGGGATATAATTAAAAAAAAAACTTCAATAAAATGAGCACCTCACCAAGAACACTCTACCTATATAGATCATCTTTCAGATTTAAAGGAACGATACAAAACTTCATGGACAGGCAACAGCTTCAGAAATTCATGGCCTTGAGACTAGTTTTGCAAGAAGTATTAAAAGAGCTTCTTTATTTTTTTTTGTTTGTTTTTTTATTAAAAAATTTTTAATAGTGAGACATAATGAGGTACAGTTGCAGACTTACACATTTTTGTGCTTGGGTTTCAATTATACAATGATCAAATACCCATCCCTCCACCAGTGCCCATTTCCCACCACCACGGATGCCGGTATCCATCCCACCCTGTCTCTGTGGCAGGGCATTCCCCTCTGTTCTCTCTCTCCTTTTGGGTGTTGTGGTTTGCAAAAGAGACATTGAGTGGCAATTGTGTTTGGTCTATAGTCTACTTTCAGCATGCTTCTCTCATCCTGAGAGGATCCTCCCATCACCTTTATTTGGTGTTCTCCTCTTTATCTGAGCTCCCTTTTCCCCTAGTATGTGTGGTTGAAGACAGGACAAACTTCTCAACATTTCACCACTGAGTATGGCATTTGCTCATGGCACCTATGGTGGCCCTCTACTGGATTAAGAAATGTCTGTTTACTAATAGCTTCATAAAAAATAATAAAAATCCACCTTTAAATAATGGATTGTTTCTTTTTTTAAGTTTTTAGAATGTCCTTTCTATGTCTATCCAGGTGATTTTATTTTTCATCTACAGACTTTTAAAAAATTTGTACTGTGTTATTTAAACATCATGGCTTACAAAGTTGTTCATAATACAGTTGTTATGGGCTTTCAATGAACTCAAGTGTGCAATGCATCAGTGACCGAGAACCACCTCCCCGGGTCTTGCCAGCAGTGAAGCAAAGAGATGGGGGACTCACAGACAGATGATCACAATGGCCCATTTAATTCCAGAGCAGAATAGCCAAGATAGACAATCTGAGGGGGTTGGAGGTACAGGACTGCAGGTAGATGTGATTGATCATTCACAGAAGTAAAGCATTTCGACAGAGGCGATTCTCTTGCTGGGATTAACTCAAGGGGACACTCTGTCTCCCAGGGGCATCTATATTGCTTTCCTCTTTGCCTCACTGCTAGTACATATTAAACAATTAAGTTTACTTCTTATTAATACTTGTAGGTAGTTGGATATACACAGTAAGATACATAGATTTCAAAACTTAGTTCTCTGGGCTCCAAGGCAAGCAGGGGTTAAAAGCCAGATAGGCTTTTATCATAAATCCCAGACTAGGTCCTCAGGCTGGTTAAATTTTTCCAACCTCATGAAATCCTGTCTCTAAAGTCAGAAGGGCTTGCATCAAGACTGTGCTTTATGCTTTATGCTTTCCAGACTGTCCCGTTTTGATGCCGGGGTAGCTTTGCTGCTTGCCCCAGGTCCATCCAGAGATCCCTCAGTGGGACTCACCCTTTAGAGTGTTAAGAACTACTGCAGTAGTTCAGTAGTTCCTAACTGTAGTTCCTTGACTGAAGCCTGAGTCAAGAAACTATGACAGATGTCCAGGAGTAGGTCTATTTCAGAGTCAATTAACTCCCAAATATTAGGAGCATAGCATTAACGATCTTTCTGTGTTTAAGCGAAGAGCATTGCTCTACAGTAAAATATGAAAACGTTATAGGGGAAAGGAAGAAAGGCAAGTAATTCACAACAGATAAAAAGTCAGAATCACCAGAAGGTTTGACTTTATAAGTAACCAATTTTGATTGGGGGATTAGGAGCTAATGGAATGAGAGGTGGAGCACAAAGGAAAGGTTGAAGATAAACTTGGGGGAATGAGAGTGCTCATAAGAGCACTGTAAGCTTCACTGGGGGAGGAAAAGGGGCAATTCACTGACAAAGCCTAAAATACTTAGGGTGAATATCCAGAATTTTTTCTCTGTTTTTTTTAAATTTTATATTGTTTTGGGCTGGAGTGATAGCACAGCCGGTAAGGTGTTTGCCTTGCACGCAGCCGACCCAGGTTTGACTCCTCCGCCCCTCTCAGAGAGCCCAGCAAGCTACCAAGAGTATCCTGCCCCCACAGCAGAGCCTCCCTGTGATGTATTCGATATGCCAAAAACAGTAACAAGTCTCACAATGGAGACGTTACTGGTGCCCACTCAAGCAACTCGATGAACAACGGGAGGACAGTGCTTTACAGTGCTTTATATTGTTTTATTTAAATACCATGGTTTACAAAGCTGTCCCTGATACAGTTGTTATGGGCTTTCAATGTTCCCACAACAATCCCACCACAAGTGACCTTCCCTCCGCTCTTGTTCCCATTTTCCCATCTGCCCTCAAAGCCTGTCCCCTTAGCAGGTACACAATAGCACTGTCCTCCTGTTGTTCATGGATTTGCTCAAGCGGGCCCAGTAACGTCTCCATTTTGAGACTTGTTACTGTGTTTGGCATATTGAATACATCATGGGTAGCTTGTCAGGCTTTGCTGTGAGGGCGAGATCCTCTCGGTAGCTTGCAGGGCTCTCCGAGAGGGGCGGAGGAATCGAACTTGGGTCGGCTGGGCCAGCTGCATGCAAGGCAAACGCCCTACCGCAGGCACACAATAATTTGTTTTGTATTGCTTATTACAACTAAATGATTACTGAAACTTTCAAAAATACTTCAGTAAAAGAAAATTTGTGAAAACTGTTCTCTCTCACCACGGGGTCCTTAAGTCCTTGTCTGACATTTCACTAGCTGTTTATTGCTAGCTGGAGCCTTCTGCGTTACTGTTTTTGTTTGTTGAGTTTAGCTGGCGTCTATGTTACTTTCCCATCTAATCTGATGTGCTCCTACTGGGGTGTCAGTGTTGTGGAATTTGGAAGTGTCGCACGGAGGCATATGAGACCATATGGTCCAGAACTTCAGGATCTAGAAAACCGGTCCACGAGTTGAGAAGGTGGCAGCTCTGGGGAGTGGGCGTGGCTTGGGAAGTGGGCGTGGCTGCTGGCGCTTCCGGCAGTGGGAGGGGTGGGGAAGGAACACCTGTCCCCACTCTGAGAAAAACCCCCGAGTTCTCAGTCTGAAAACTGGTGTGTATCCCCGGTTTTCGCAGTTTGGTGTCTCTGCAGAGATTAGTCATGACGAAATGGAACTGGGCTGTTGGTGTGGCTGCCCGGGCGTTGGCAGGATCTTTTTCTTTTATTTATTAATGTAAATACTTAAACATCTGCAGTATTTTCTCACATAAAACTGACTTTTTTTAAAGTCACACCCGGCGATGCACAGGGATTACTCCTGGCTCTGCACTCAGGAATTGCTCCTGGCGGTGCTCAGGGGACCATATGGGATGCTAGGAATTGAACCCAGGTCGGCCGAGTGCAGGGCAAATGCCCTACCCACTGTGCTATGGCTCCAACCCTCCAACATTATCTTTTTAGGATAAAACATATTTTTATATTCTTACAGGCCTGAATAGTAAGAACCAGAATAGATTTTATTTATTTATTTATTTATTTATTTAAAAGGTGCTTTTCATGCAACCAAACCAGGTTAGATCCTAGCTACAGAGCCAGGAGTAATCCCAGAGAACCACTGGGTGTGGCCCCCAGACCAAAAATTAATAAATAAAATTTTAGGAGCTGGAGTAATAGTACAATGGGTCAGGCACTAGTCTTGCACGTGGCCAACCAGGTTTGGTTTTCAACATCTGATAACCTCAAGTCCTCCAGGAATGATCGCTGAGTGCAGCAGTCAGCCCTTGAGCAGTGCTGGATGTGGCCCAAAAAACAAAAATAAACAAGTAAATTTTTAAAAATTGTCTTCACACTCTTACTAAATTATTGGTAACAGTTATCTGTTCTATGTAAATTTTATAATGCATTAACATATAACTATTAATCTTTTAATTTTTAATTTACACATCTATAAAAAAGATACACAGTCTAGAGGGAAGACATTTTATCAACATACCAGTGATTTATATTTTTGTGAAATTTTATAAGTCCTGGCTGGAGCAATAGCACAGCGGGTAGGGCATTTGTCTTGCACGTGGACGACCTGGGTTTGATTACTCCACCCCTCTCGGAGAGCCGGGCAAGCTACTGAGAGTATTCCGCCCACACAGCAAAGCCTGGCAAGCTCCCCTTGGCATATTTGATATGCCAAAAACAGTAACAAGTCTCACAATAGGGATATTACTGGTGCCTGCTTGAGCAAATCGATGAACAATGGGAGGACAGTGCTACAGTGCTTCATAAGTCTAGCTTTGTTCATCTATATATCTATGTAGGTATTACCACCTCCACAAACAGGAAAAGATGTCTCTCATATGTGGAACGTAAAGAAAAAAAATGTTTTTAAATGGCCAAAGGGATCAGAAGTGAACATTTTGTCTACAGAACTGAAATTTCCTGGGTGGGCAAGATGGTGGCTTTTCCCGTTCCTTGAGACATTGGTGGAGGGAAGCAGGCTGCCTGGTGATGGATGCAGAGTTGGAATGATGGAGGCGTGAAAAGTGTGATTAGCAGTGTTGTTGGCCAAAGCGACAGTACAGCGGGAGGTGCTCACCTTGTAGACAGCCAACCTAGGTTTGAACCCTGGCCTCCTATATGGTTCCCTGAGCAGTGCCAGGAGTATTCCCTGAGCATCACCGGGTGTGGCCCCAAAACAAACAGACAAAAAATAGTATTGGAAATCCTAATTCCTCAACAAAAACAGTAAAGAAGCAATATAGAAAATATTTATGAGACGTTATATATACATATGTGTTTGTGTATATATATACACATATGTATATATTTATATATGAAGGACAGTGATTTTTTAAGATGGGAAATAAAAATGTGGTTCCCTATGATTGTCTCAGTCCCCCTACGCAGGTCACTACAATTCTCTGTGGAGAATTTCTGGTGCCAGGAAAGTGGCTTAAGAGTTATCTGCCTTGCATATGTGAAGCACTGGGTTTGATTCCCAGCAACACACAAATCAACAAAACACTCAGAGAATTTCTAGGCCATAAGCACAGAGTCCAGACTCAAATGGAGCCTGCCAGGCCCCCTGAGTTGAGGAGACCATGCCGGGACTACAGGAGGGGAGAGAAGACTAGAGCGGGAAGAGTTTTGTGGACAAGTAACTGTAGATTTGAAAAAAATTCTTTCAAGGGATCATGCACACATGGGGAATTTTTATCATGTATCAGTCCTAAAAACGCACCTTATATAGAGTCTCAAAATACATGAGACCAAAACTGATAGACCTGCAAGGTGGAATCAGCAAATCCACACATTTCATCAGAAATTATAAGATCCCCATTAAATCACTGATAGCCGTCAGAAAGTTAGCACAGCAATAGAAAATTTGAACCAAACTATCAGCTAACTTGACTTAATCAAATTTACAGAGCACGTCACCCAGCAACAGAGCCCATGCTCTTTCCAAGTAAACATAAAACATTTAGATTACCTTCTAGGTCATAAAAAAAAATTCAACAATTTAGAAGGATTTAAGGTATGTCATGCATGTCCTCTGACCACCATAAAAAATCAATTCAGAAAGATAACCTGAAAATCCCTAAGTATTTGGAAACAAAATAACACACATCTGAACAATCTATTGGCCAAAGAAAAGGGGGAATTAAGAAGTCTTTAAAGCAATATATCAAAATCACTGAGGCGTTCCTAAAGCAGGATTTCTGCACTAAAAAATGTAACTTAGCTAGTCAAAATCTGGAAACAACCTAAGTGCCCATGAGCAGATGGTGGGATAAAGTGGCTATGGTGCATAGACACAATGGAATACTGCTCGTCTGTTAGAAAAGATGAAGTCATGCAATTTGCTGACACATGGATGGCTCCAGAGAGTATCAAGCTGAGAGATATGAGTCTGAGGGAGAGGGACAGACACAGAGTGATCTCTGTCATCGCCAGAGTATAAAGAAACATAGTAAGGGAATAACTGTCACTGTCACTGTCACTCCCGGTGTTCATCGATTTGCTCGAGCGGGTCCAGTAACATCTCCATTGTGACACTGTGTTTGGCATATCGAATATGTCACGGGGAGCTTGCCAGGTCACGGGTAGCTTGCCAGGCTTTGCTGTGCAGGCGAGATACTCTCCGTAGCTTGCCGGGCTCTCCGAGAGGGGCGGAGGAATCGAACCAGGGTCAGCCAGGTCGGCCGGGTGCAAGGCAAACGCTCTACCCACTGTGCTATCACTCCAGCTCAGGGAATAAATAATGCCCAAGATAAGAGAAACAAAGGGCAGGAGGACTAGTCCTTAGTAGGAAGTTTGTCACTGGGGGTGGGGAAAGGCACAGGTCAGGAAAGGGACTGCTATGACAATGATAGAGGGAAGTGGCCATTCTGGGCAAGGACTGGGTTCTGAGAGAGGTAAAGTAATGTGTCCTGTCAGTGACAGTATGGAGAACCACAGGGCCTAAAAGGGAAAAAAAGAACAAAGAAAAGTGCCTGCCAGAGAGACAGGCTGAGGGCAGGAGGGAAACGAGGACACTAGTGGAGGGAAGTAAATACTGATGAAGGGATGGGTGCTCGAACATTGAACCCCTGAAACTCTATCCTGAAGAACTTTGTCATTCATGGCAATTCGATTAATTAATTAAAAAATAAGGCGGCTGGAGCGATAGCACAGCGGGTAGGGCGTTTGCTTTGCATGCAGGAAACCTGGGTTCGATTCCCAGCATCCCATATGGTCCCCCCGAACACCGCCAGGAGTAATTCCTGAGTGCAGAGCCAGGAGTAACCTCTGAGCATTTCCAGGTATCACCCAAAAAGCAACTAATAATAATAACAATAATAATAATGTGTAATTTAGCAAAGAGCAAAGGTCTCAAAATCAACTCTCCTATCACTGTCCTGCTGATTATCTGCTCTTCTCTTCCCACTGTGCATGGTCTGACTGTGTTATCCACCTTCAACATAGGGTGTTAAACTCAGTGCCACTGCACGCTTGTCTGGGGCTGGGGAGGAGTATAATAGATAAGGTGCTTGCCTTGTATGTTCCCAACCCAGATTCAATCCGCAGCATCCCATACTGTCCCCTGAGAACTACCAGGGATGATTCCTGAGTTTAGAGCCAGGACTGCCCCCTGAGTACCACTGGGTGTGTCCCCAAACCAAAAAACCCAGGAAGAGGGGGTGGGACGGGTGGACTCTCTGTGGGACAGCCAGGCCTTCCATGTGGAGGGGCTGGGTTTTAAAAATCAAGAGGAAGGGACTTCAAAGAACTTACGGTTGTGAACATTCGGTAATCTGGGGAGGGGGGAGCACTGGGGGGCACCCCCTTTCCCATGCCTGACCCCAGGGGTCTCTTCCAGGTGCTGCTCTGAGTACCCCAGTCTTTGTGCTAAGTCATGAGTCAGGAGGAAAGAAGGTCCCCATGCTGTGAGTCCCTCTGGTCAACTTATGGCCCATGAGGAGGGATCCAAGAACCTGTCACCTACAACCATCAGAAACACAGGGGGGGAAAGGAGAGAGAGAGAGCAAAAGGGAATGCCCTGCCACAGAAGTGGGGTGGGGTGGGGGTAGGCACACTGGGCTCATTGGTGGTGGAGAATGGGCACTGGTGGGGGGATGGGTACTCGATCATTGTATGATGAAAACATAACCACAAAAGTTTGTAAGTCTGCAACTGTACCTCATGGGGATCTATTTTTTTAATACATTTTTTTTTAAAAAGTAGAGAGAAAGAAGGAAAATGCCTGCCATAAAGGCAGGGGATGGGGTCAGGTGGGGGTGGTGGGAGGGAGGGATATTGGGGACATTGGTGGTGGAAGTGTACACTGGTGGAGGGATGGGTGTTCAAGCAACGTATAACTGAAACTCAATCATGAAAGCTTCATAACTGTATCTCATGGTGATTCAATAAAATAAAAATAAATAAATTAATAAAAATAAAATAAAAAGAAGCACAGGGAGCACCCCTGAGTGGAGGTGGTCTGGGCATCCGAAATCTGACGCTCTCTCGGGAGAAAGGGTCAGCATGTAGCTCAATGACCAGCCTGTTGGGGCCCTCAAGAACTCACACACTCATCCACACGCACAAGAAACGTCTCTCGGGACCCCAAGCAGCCCACCACCCCTAGCAGTTTCCCTGGCAGGGGAGTGTGCCCTTGGGACCTGCCCTGCCTTTCTATTCCATGGGGCCTAAAAAAACTTTGGACCTCAGAGCATGGCCTAGGAAGGCCCTGGGGATTGGATACAGGTCAGGGCAAAGCCATCCCACGAGTGAAGACAGGAACAGCTGCCTTAAACCAGAAGAGAGCCCAGCTCCACCCCTCTGCCCCCCATCTCCCAGTATCAGACCCCACCCCACTGTATGGCGGCACCTAAGTGTCTCAGCACCCTGGGCCTGCAACCCTAGGCTCTGTCATTGCCAGATTTTACTTTGGCTAACCCCTTTCCTTCAAGGGGGCAGTCCTGGTCAAACCACTGGGGCCCTGGATCTGCGGGGCAAAGGCTGAGTCCATTCTGTCCTGGATTCTGAATTCAGAGGAGTCCCCTCAACTAAGCACCATGGAGAGCCGGGCTTGTGTTCAACACAGCATGACCAGCCCAGAGGCTTCTGGTACCTTCTAGGCCCTTTCCCTCTTTTCTGTTCCCTACAGTCCCATCACAGACCCTGGCCTTTCCAGAAAGATGGCCTTTGCTGCCAGTTTCCTGTACATCTTCAGCAATTCTCTGCTCCTTGTTATAGTAGCACTGTCCTCCCATTGTTCATTGATTTGCTCAATGGACACCAGTAACATCTCACAACAAATTGTGAGACTTGCTGTTACTGTTTTTGGCATATCAAATACGCCACAGGGAGCTTGCCAGGCTTTGCCGTGCGGGTGAGATACTCTTGATAGCTTGCCGGGCTCTCAGAGAGATGTGGAGGAATAGAACCTGGATTGGCCGCGTACAAGGCAAATGCCCTACCCACTGTGCTATCGCTCCAGCCCTGTTATAGTCACGATGGATTGCCTTGAGCAGGAACCAGTAATGTCTCCTTCCTAGCCCTGAGATTTTAAAAGAGCCATATTCAATGCTCTTTAGGGTTAGGAGAATGAGACCTATCATTGTTACTGGTATTTGGCATATTGAGTACGACACGGTAAGTTTGCCAGACTCTGACGTGCGGACAGGATACTTTTGGTAGCCTGCCAGGTTCTCCAAAGTAAGAGCGAGATAGTAAGATGTCACGCAGCCGCATTTGCGCTTCCGGGAGCTGGGTATTATAGTCTCTGTGTCTTGGCCGTTGATGAAACCAATCTGGCGCCAGAGGCAGCTGGTGGGTGTGACGCCTGCCTACTGGAAGATGGGGGATCTAGGTGGAGAAGGCCCAGTCCCAATCCAAGCAGGCTTCGAGATCTCAGCCCCGGGACCCGCATGCCTGGGTTTCTCTGCCCGTTCCTTCAAGCATGACCTGTCTGGACCTGTGGAGAGTGGTTTCAGCATGGCTGTGGCTGGTTCTGGAGGTCTTCGGCTGCTGGGGCTCTGCTGGGGTGGTGGGGAGGGAAACTCAACCCGCCCCCCTCCAGGGGCCCTGGTGAGGACAGCCAGGCTCAGAGGCAGGAGACTCTGCCTGTTATAGTATTTTTCAAAATTCAAAATGGTTTTCAAAAATGTGTGGACAGAGAGGCCTAAGCAATAGTATAGCGGGTAGGACACTTCCTTGATGCAGCTGGCCTGGGTTGGATCCCCAATACTCAGATGGTTCCCCAAGACCTCCAGGAATGATTCCTTAGTGCAGAGTCAGGAGTAACTCCTGAGTATCACTGGGTGTGGCCCCAAACCCCTCCCAAAAATGTGTGGCTGTGTTTATTTTCTGTTTCCAACACGGCGATGTCCATGGCAGCAAGGAACTTTTCCATGCATGTGTGGCTGTCCATGCAACCTCGGGGGCTCCGGTGACAGCGCCCCAAACTAAACCCAACCCTGAGCGACAGAAGGGGAAGGAGAGGGCTTGCGGGAACCAGGCGGAGCACCTGTCTTTCATCGGGAGGACTAACTGCAGTCTGGATTCCAGCAACAGATCCGGAGACCAGATCTCTCCTGCCTCCCCGCTGAGCTTCATCGATCCTTTGTAAACCCAAACCGTGTCTTGTAAATCTTTAATTACAAGAAAATTGCAGCCCCACCAGCAAACACATGAACAGTGTTGATAAATATTTAAAATTGCTACAGCAGCAGACCTGAAGGGATTAAGAAAAGATATATTGGAGTGACAGTTATTAAACACTAAATCCCAGTAAATGTTACAGCACCGATAAATAATGCAAACTCCTGACAGCCGCTCTGCCGCTGACAAGAGAGAGACATCTGCTCAGGGACATGGCATCAGAGAAGAGACAGGTCTTCCAGCCCATGGCAGGGTGGCAGGGGAGAGCACAGATGTGAATGGAGCTTGTTGCCTACACCCCTCACACTGCTGCATCTAGGCTGGTCGAGGGAATCAAGTAGGTCCCTGAGCCAGGCCGGAGAAATCGGAGAGACTTCCTGTAGAAGGTGGCTCTAGGGACTCTGTGTGCCCTGCAATTTGCTGCATAGCTTCTCTGCTCAGCGCTCAGCTCTCAAAAGGAGGGAGAAAGGGAGCAGCTGTCCGCTCAAGCACTTCCTGAGGGAGCCCCTGTCTGAGTGGAGAGTGGGACGTCTCACCCCTGGGACAGCAAGACTTGGTTCATCTGTGTATTCATTTCAGACACAGCTGACATTCCACAGGACACGCACGGCCAGAATCTGGACACAACCTGAGTGCCTGAGAATAGATGAGTGGATAAAGAAACTGTGGTCTGAGTCTCATATCATGTGTTTTCTATCCCACAGATGAGAGCAGTCATTCTATGTCTGTTCCTCTCCCTCTGACTCATTTCACTCAGCATGATGCTTCTTCATGTCCATCCATTTATAAGTGAATTTCATGACTTCATTTTTCCTGGTGGCTCTGTAGTATTCCATTGTGTAGATGTACCACGATTTCTTTAGCAAGTCGTCTGTTCTCAGGAACTTGGGTTCTTTCCAGATTCTGCTATTGCGAATTGTGCTGCAGTGAAGCAATGAACATAGAAGTGCAGATGGTAGGTAAAGGGACAAACATGATAACCTTTCAGTACCTATAGTGCAAACCATAATTCCGAAAGGAGAGAGAGAGAGAGAGAGAGAGAGAGAGAGAGAGAGAGAGAGAGAGAGACAAGAAAAGTGCCTGTCATAGAGGCAGTCTGGGGTGAGAGGTGAAGGGAAACTAGGGAAACTGGAGACACTGGTGGTGGCAAATGAACACTGGTGAAGGGAAAGCTGTTGGAACATTTTATGACTCAAACCCAATCATGAACAACTTTGCAACTAACTGTATATCTCACGGTGATATAAATATGCAACGGTCACGGTCCTCCTGTTGTTCATCGATTTGCTCGAGCGGGCCCAGTAACGTCTCCATCATGAGACTTGTTGTTTCTGTGTTTGGCATATCGAATATGTCACGGGTAGCTTGCCAGGCTCTGCCGTGCGGGCGAGATACTCTCGGTAGCTTGTCGGGCTCTCCGAGAGGGGCGGAGGAATCGAACTCGGGTCAGTCATGTTGGCCACTTGTAAGGCAAACGCCCTACCGCTGTGCTATCACTCCAGCCCAATAAAAATAAATAAATTTTTAATTGAAAAAAGAAACTATGGTACGCCTACACAATGGAATACTATGCAGCCATTAGGAAAAATTAAGTCATGAAATCTGTTTTTATATGGATGGACATGGAGAGTATCATGCTGAGTGAAATGAGTCAGAGGGAGATGGACAGACAGAGAAAGATCGCACTTACTTGCAGAAACATAGTATGAGACTAATGCCCAAAGAGACCAGAAATGAGGACCCAGAGGATGGGTACATGGTAAGAAGCTGCCACAGGTGGCAGAGGGGGAGTGCAGTTAGGACAGAGAAGGAGCCACTATCATAATGATAATAGGAAATGATGAATCTGAACAAGAACTGAGTGTTGAAATGAGGCACAGGAATATAGCACTGTAGTACTGCCCTCCCGTTGTTCATCAATTTGCTCAAGCGGGCCCAGTAACGTCTCCATTGTGAGACTTGTTGTCAGTGTTTGGCATATCGAATACGTCACGGGGAGCTTGCCAGGCTTTGCTGCGTGGGCGAGATACTCTCGGTAGCTTCTTTGCTGGGCTCTCTGAGAGGGGCAGAGGAATCGAACCGGGCTCGGCCGGACTGGCTGCACGCAAGGCAAATGCCCTACCCACTGTGCTATCGCTCCAGCCCACAGGAATATACTGATTAACTTTTCAGTAACAGTATTACAAACCATAAACCATAATGCCTAAAAGAAAAGAGGGAGAGAGGACAGAGGTGGGGGAGAGAGAAAGAGAAAGAGAGAGAGAGAGAGAGAGAGAGAGAGAGAAGTATCTGCCATAGAGGCTGGGGGTGGGGTGGGAGGGAAACTGGGGACATTGGCAGTGGGAAATGTACACTGATGGAGGGGTGGATGTTGGTACATTGTATGACTGAAACCCATTCATGAACAACTTTCTAACTATGTATCTCACGATGATTCAATAAAAATAATTATAATAATTTTTTAAACCCATGCAGCTCAGCACACTGTTCAATAAGCTGAAACAATTGTCTGCACCCACGTAGCCAGCATTCAAATCAAGTTCTAGACTGTTCCCGGCACCCAGAAAATTCCCACCTGCAGCTACCACGGTTCTTTTTCTGCTGCCACTATTCACTTGCCAGCTGCCAGGTTTCATACAAATTCATGTGCTTTAGTGTGTGAGTGGCCTCTTTGCTTCCACAGAATGGAAGGTCCTTCAAATGACACCTTTTGAAGAAGAACAGGGCAAATCCCCCAAAATAATGAAGTGACATACTTTCCAATTCTGATCAGACAATAAGAAAGGCGAGATTAGTGAGTGCTGCCTGGGCCACCCACCCCTAGTTCCACTCCCTTCTCTCAACCTCCTAGGGTCCAGTAACATCCTAGGGGGCTGGGGTACAGAGCTCTGGCTCAGGGCTCCGGTCTCTCTGAAATTCTGCCCCAGGCTGTCCCCTTCCCGCTCCCCGAGATGCCAGTGTATACATGAGGCCCGTTGTGGGCTTTGCTGGGTGTCAGGGGTCCCCGGGCCCCCAGGGAAGGACGGTCCATTACATCTGGACTCAAGATTTGTCCCCTGCGACTCTGCACAGGCATCGCAGCCATGCCGTCCTCGTGTCTTCAGGAAGAGCAACTGGCCTGGTGCAGGGGGTGAAGTGGGGAGCCACCCTTCCCTCAGGTCCAGGTCGCAAGTCTGTGCTGGGGTTCTGGAGCTGATGTGCCACCCAGGTGTCCCCAGAGAGGAGCAGAACATTCCTGTATTCTTTAATGATAGTCTCCTCACCTGAGGACACCCAGTGCAGTGACGCCAATAGCCCAGTGACCTGGGTGGAGCCAGCCGGGAAGGCGGCAGCGGCCACACCCATAGCGGGCCCTGGTGCAGCCAGGACAGGACCAGGGGAGGGTCTTTGGGACCCTCTGGTTGCTCCAGTGTCCCTTATCCAGAAAGGGCTGCGTGGGGCAGCCTCCGCCCTCTGCAGCCCAGCCTGCCTGTCCAGATGGCCCAGTGCCCAGCACGTCCTGCCTGCATGCCCCCCCTGGAAAGGAGCGGGCTTCACACTCACCATCCTACCAACAGAGAAACGGCCCAGCGCAACATCTCTAAGGGAACATGATGCCATCGCATCTTCCCAGGTAGACTGGTCCAGGCCCTCTCCATATGGGGATGGGCAGATTCCCCTTTGTGCCCAGCAGCCTACAGCCTCCAACTTAGAAACAGCCCAACTCCACAACTAAACCTCATCAAACTGCCAGGCCACCAAACTGTCCCAGATCTAAAGCCCCTGGATACCTCAGATAATAATACTGTCAGTCCAGTAGACTCACAGCACGTCTGATGGGAAAGTTGCAGAGAAGCCCACCATGCTCAAGGAGCCTATAGCCTATAACAATAGCACAGAACTAGCACCCACCAGCACGCAAGGGCCTCTGACCATGGCTTTAGTAAACACACCATCGTGAGACAGAACCATGATCACAAATTGACTCTTCCTGATTTAAGATTCGATCATTCCATTTGCCTTTGCATTCGAGCAAACGATATGAAGTACATTTGGCTGTGCCTGCAAAGGAGCAGACGTGGTTGGGGGGTGGGGAACTGGGAACATCGCAGGAGGGAAGAGCACAATGATGGTGGGATTGGTGTTGGAACATTTAATGCCTGAAACAATTGTATTATGAACAACTTGGTAAATCACGGGGTTATGATTTAAAAAAAAAAGAGCCAGAGCCATAGCACAGTGGGAACTTACACACAATTGATTGGGGTTTGATCCCCAGTTTCCCATATGGTACCTCAAGTATCACCAAAAGCAATCCCTAGCTTAGAGCCAGGAATAACCCCTGAGCTTTGCCGGGACTATTGCTGGGTGTGACCCAAAAACCAAAAAAATTAATTATACTTAAAAAATATTTTCGGAAAAATTTTTTTGGTTAAAAATTTACATTTTTTAAAAAATTAAACAAAAAGGACCAGGCTTATTTCACTCATTCTCCACCTACATCTATCACCTACTTCCCTCATTCAGAGGGAAGAGGAGGTTCAGAGCACCAACCTCTGCCCCCAGAGGCCCACAGCCAGGCAGGCCACACCATGAAGGAATCCTTCACAGGCAAATACCCGCTTCACTCTCTGATCGGTCGACTGCCCTCACTCTGTTTCCTCTTGGGCCCCAGCTCCGGCTCCTGTTACAATGGACCCAATGAGCAACAAAGGTGCCATGGGGCTGAAGAAATAGTACAGCGGATCGGGCATTTGCCTTGCACACGGCCACCCTGGAGTTTTATCCCATATGATGCCGCAAGCTCTACCAGCAGTGATTCCTGAGCACTGAGCCAGGAGTAACTCCTGAAAATGCTGGATGTGGCCCACAGCCAAAATAAATAAATAAATAAATAAATAAAACAAAAAATCCAAAGACACCTTGAGCTTGAGGCACATTGAGAATGATCAAGATTCCAGAGCCAGGTGGTCTGGATTTGAATCCCAGCTCCTTCCCTCCTTAGTTCGGTGTCTTAGGAAAACCACACCTCAGATCACTGTGAACCAGAAATGATCAGATACTCACCAAGTTGTTGCCAAGGGCTGATGAGTTGTCTGTGACCTGCAAGCTGGGCATTCTTCACAGATTTGAATGATGATCATTTCTGAGAAAGTTCTCAGAGAACAGTGCTCCTCTCCACATCAGTTCTCCCCTGCTCTCCCCCCCCCCCCGCCACCCCCCAGTTAGCCCAGTCAACCTGCAAGCTGGAGCATTTGCGTGTTTGATTCCCAGCACCTTTGGAAGCATCCCCTCTACCCAGCACAGAACTTGAGGAGCCCCCAAGACCAAAGGAACCAATGTGTGTGGCTGCTTAGCCTTCCGGCACCTGGGGCTATCAACGTACTTGCTGTTCAAATAATCTCTGTTATTGTGGGCCAACACAGGGCTGGGCTCCAGGGCTAAACAGGGACCAATGAAGACGTGCCACTGCCCTCAAAGCGAGTTTATGAGCCTATGGAGCAAGGAAGTAGAGAAATGGAGGGACAACCCGAGTGCCCAAGAACAGATGACTGGTTAAAGAAACTTTGGTACATCTACACAATGGAATACTATGCAGCTGTTAGGAGAGATGAAGTCATGATATTTGCTTATAAATGGATAGACGTGGAGAATATCATGCTAAGTGAAATGAGTCAGAAAGAGAGGGACAGACATAGAAGGACTGCACTCATTTGTGGAATATAAAAAAACATAATAAGAGACTAACACCCAAGGATGGTAGACACAAGGGCCAGGAAGATTGTTCCACAGTTGTAAGCCTGCCTCATGAGTGGGGGGAGAAGGCAGTTGGAATAGAGAAGGGGTCACTAAGAAAATGATGGTTGGAGGGATCGGTCAGGATGGGAGATGTGTGCTGAAAGTAGATAAAGGACCAAATATGATAACCTCCCAGTATCTGTATTGGAAACCATAATGCCCAAAAGTAGAGAGAGAGTATGGGAAATATTGTCTGCCATGGAGGTAGGGGGAGGGTGGGAAAGGGGGGGGGGGCATATACCGGGGAGATTGGTGGTGGAGAATGTGCACTAGTGGAGGGTTGGGTGTTTGATCATTGTATGATTGTAACTCAAACATGAAAGCTTGTAACTGTATCTCACAGTGATTCAATAAAATTTAAAAACTGGAGGGGCAGGGGCTCAGGGCTGCATGAGATGGAGGTACCCCAAAAACAGGCTTTGAGGTCAGGGGACAGGCTATGGAAGTTGGCTGGGCTAACTGGAGGGGGGAAAGAGGGAGAGGAGAGAGCAGTGGAGAGCTGATGTGGAGAGGAGCACTGTTCTCTGAGAACTTTCTCAGAAATGACCACCATTCAAATATGTGAAGACTGCCCAAAACTCAGCAAGAAGAAAGCAAACTGGAGTCAGAGTAATAGTATAGCAGGGAGGGCTCTTGCCTTGCTAACGAAGCTAACTCGGGTTTGATCTCGAGCACCCCAAACGGTCTTTAAGCACCTCCAGGAGTGTTCCCAGAGTGCACAGCCAGGAGTAACCCTCTAATATCACTGGGTATGGCACCTGCCCCTTCCTCCCCAGTAAAGCAAACTGATGTTTAAAATAGCACTGTGCAGGCGGCACAGAGGAGCAGAGGGCTCTGCCCCATGATGTACAATCTGTTTCCACACATCTGAGGACTAGGTTGAACCTCGAGCCTGGCCTAAATATTCCTACAGCTCCCTGGCAACCTCTAGACAATGACTGAGGAGACAAACCATGCAGGAAACAGTGAAAGCAAAAAATAAAAAGCAAAAAAAATAAAACTGAGCAAAACAGGGCTGGAGAGATAGTTCAGCAGGTGAAGCCCTTACCTTGCAAGTGGTTGACCCAGGTTTGATCCCCAACACCCCCAATGGCCTCCTGAGCCCTGCCAGCAGTGATCCCTGAGCACAGAGCCAGGTGTAAGCCTCATGGCACTGCCAGGTGTGGCGCCCAAACCAAAAAATTACCAAAAACGGGCAAAAGGTCTGAACAGACTCTTTTGTCAAAGCTTGCCAGAGGGCAAATAAGTCAACCTGTAAAATGGTGGCTCGTGGCAGGGTCCTTTGAGCAGCATGGACACAGTGCATTCCTGTAGGGGCCAACGCAGCCACCGCCCCTTCCCCAAGGCTGGTGAGGACACTGTAGCACTGTCCTCCTGTTGTTCATCAATTTGTTGAGCAGGCACCAGTAACATCTCCTTTGTGTTGTTACCGTTTTTGGCATATTAAATACATCACAGGGAACTTGAAAGGCTCTGCCGTGCAGGCAGGATACTCTCAGTAGCTTGCCGGGCTCTCCAAGAGGGGCAGAGGAATTGAACCCGGGTCAGCTGCATGCAAGGCAAATGCCCTACCCGCTGTGCTGGGAATGTTCCTCCCTCACCGGCGGGAAGGGGAAGTGAGTGGCAGGGTCAGCAGCTCTTAACAATCTGAAACACTATGGTACATTTCCTTGACCCAAGTGTTCGGAGAGGACATAGAAGGAAAGAAATCAAGGAGGGGAAGAAGAGAACAGGAAGTAATGGGTGAATCGGGGCTTCAGTTATATGGTGAAATGGGTGAGTGCTAAGGACATATCCAAAACACTGTCACTGTATCACTGTCATCCGTTGTTCATCAATTTCCTCGAACAGGAACCAGTAATATCTCCTTCGTCCTAGTCCTGAGATTTTAGAAAGTGCCACATTCGAGGCTCTTTCAGGGTCAGGAGAATGAGACCCATCTTTGTTACTGGGTTTTGTCATATCAAATACTCCACGGGGAGTTTGCCTGATTCTTTTATGCAGGCAGGATACTCTTGGTAGCCTGCCAGGTTCTCCAAGAGTAAGAAGTAGATAATAAGAGGTTGCTAGGAGCTGGGTTTTATAGTCTCTGGGTCTTGGCCATTGATGGGATAACACGGTGCCGAGGGCAGTTGGTGGGTGTAATGCCTACCTACTGGAAGATGGGGGATCTGGGTGGAGGAGGCCCAGTCTCAATCCAAACAGGCTTGGAGATCTCAGCCCTGGGTCCCACATGCCTGGGCTCCTCTGCTGGTTTCTTCATGCATGAGGTTCATCGAACGTGTGGAGAGTGGTCGTAAGCATGGCTGTGGCTGGTTCCGGAGGTCTTCAGCAGCTGGGACTCTGCTCGGGACGGGGAGGGAAACTCAACCCACCCACCTCCAAGGGGCCCTGCTGAGGACAGCCAGGCACGGGGGCAGGAGACTCAGCACTGTTCTCTTTCGGAAGCTGGGTTTTATGACTCCTGATGACTCCTGGGTCTTGGCCATTGATGGGATAACGGTGGGGGCAAAACACAGACTCGGCAAAACTGAAAACTTAAGATCCGAACTGCCACCATGGGTACTTTGTAAGGTGCCTGTCAAGGTGTCAGGAGGGGTTGGAGTTGGGGTTGGGGTGGGAAGGGAATACGGAAACACTGGTTCAGAGAAGCTGACACTGGGGATGGAACTGGTGCCGGAATATTATATGCCTAAAACACAGCTGTGAATAACTTTGTAAATCACAGTTCTTTAAATTAAAAAAATTAAAAATAAAATAATAAAATATATTTTTTAAACAGTATGAAATACTGGCCAGAGAGACAGTCCAGCAGGTGAGGCACATGCCTTGCCTTGCTTGAGCCCTGCACAGCGTAAGCCCTCACCACAGCTTGGTGTGGTCCAGAACACAGAACAATAAGCAAATAGACAAGAAATAGGAACTACACTCTCCCACTTCCTGGGGCGTCCAGCAATTACACTCATGAGCATTAACCCAAAGTGATGCAAAACTTACATCCACTCCAAGCTGCACACAGTCTCCAAAACTTAGGAGTGACCAAGACGTGGTTTCCCTTGGGGAAGGCGTACGGCTGTGACTCCAGCTCAGCCACGCACAGCCGAGGCTGGGGGGTCTGGTGCGGGAGCAGTAGGCAGAGCAGAGAGGGGGCTCCAGGCAAGGGAAGGAGCTACACAGGTGCATCCAGTCAGGTGTACTGCGGGTCGGGCACCCACTGGGACCCCCGCTGTGAGAGGTTTCTTTTTTTTTCTTTTTTTTTTATCATTTTTTTTATTAGTGAAACACAATGAAGTACACTTATAGACTTATAAATTTTTGTGCTTGGGTTTCAGTTATACAATGATCAAGTACCCATCCCTCCACCAGTGCCCATCCTCCCCCACCACGGGTCCTAGCATCCCTCCCACCCCCCATCTCCCCCCATCCCACCCTGCCGCTGTGGCAGGGCATTCCCCCTTGTTCTCTCTCTCTTCTTTTGGGAACTGTGTTTTGCCAGAGAGGCATTGAGTGGCAATCATGTTTGGTCTATAGACTACTTTTAGCATGTCTCTCCTACCCTGGGAGGGTCTTCACAACACCCTTTATTTGGTGCTCTCTTCTCTATCTGAGATTCCTTCTGTGAGAGGTTTCTGATGATCACAATGGTGGGGAGAGTGGAGGGTGTGTGGAGGGTAGTGTGCAGGGGAAGGTGCAGGGGAGAGTGGAGAGGAGTGTGGAGGGGATGGAGGGGAGAGTAGAGGGGGTGTGGAGAGAGAGCAGAAGGAAGTGTGGAGGGGAGATTGGAGGAGAGAGTGGAAGTGGAGGGGCGATGTGGAGAAAAGAGTACAGGGGAGAGTGGAGGGGAAAGAGGAGAGGAGAGAGGAGGGTAGTGTGGAGGGGAGTGTGGAGGGGAGAGTGGAGGGGAGAATAGAGGGAGTGTGGAGGGGAGAGTGGAAGGGAGAGTGGAAGGGGCGTGTTTTGGTTCCACAGAAGATCATCCGGTATTTGTCCTTCTCCTTCTGGTTTTATTCACTTATATAATACCTTCATATCCATGTAAGTTGCAGTGAACAGCAAGGTTTCATCCTTTGATTCAGAGAGATGGTTCAAGTTCTCACCTTGCACACAGCTGCCTCCAGTTCGATCCCCGGTACCATACAGGATCCAGTGAGCACCGCCAGGAGTGGTCCCTAGCCACAGAGCAAGGAATAAGCCTGGAGCGTCACCAGAAGTGGTCAAAAAAAATTTTTTTAAATTGTTTTTTGTTATGTTGGACTACTATTCTATTGGTATTTCCAAATGGTAGAAAATCTAATTTTAGAGATGTGCACAAGGATTTATATAGAAGTCTATGGCTCTATATACAATGGTAAAAAAAAAAAATGAAACAACTTAAATTCCTAACCTTTGCATATTGGTTACATAAATTATGATACATTTCTGTCACCGAATAATATATGTAGCACTAAAAATTGTATTTGTGGGAGTTATTTAATAGCAGGCAAATGCTCTTCTGTTAAGTGGGGGTGGGGGAGGGAAACAGATTGAAAAAAACTGTTGAAACAGACTTACGCAAAGGGAAAAAGCCTGCAGGGCTTCTGACACCAGTCCTGGCTCTCCGGGCGGGGGCATGCAGCCAGGACTGTTTTCTGGTTTTAAGTATATTCTCAATTGTTTTACAATGAACGTGCATTGCTTTTATAATTAGGAAAGATAATACTAAAAAATGAATCCTCAAATTAGGATGGAAGATAGTGCAGATGGATTTATTCGTGCAAAAATAAAACCATTATCAAGGGCCTTCTGTGTTCCAGAATCCCAGAACCAAGTCCTGTTCTGTGGCTTCCGGTCAAGAGGAGAAATACTTCCGAGTTTCCAGCCACTTTCAGCTTCATGACTGAAGAAGCCCTTTGAAAAGTTTTATTATTAACAGTTAAATAGCTATAATTTGTTCAGGGCTTGTGGAAGCTCCGGATTTCTGCAGAACACCCACAGAACGCAAACACGTGCCTTCCCGGTCAAGGTCAAAGGGCTGTGGGCAGCAGATGCACTTAGTTGGAGACACGGGCTACATGCTTAAGGCCCCTGTGAGTGTGGGACCAAAGTGATAGCTCAGCAGGTAGGGCGTTTGCCTTGCATGCAGCCGACCCCAGGTTCAATCCCCAGCATCCCATATGGTCCCCCGAGCACTGCCACGAGTGATTACTGAGTGCAGAGCCAAGAGTAACCCCTGAGCATCGCCAGGTGTGACAACCCCCCCAAAAGAAATCCCCCCCTGAAAAAATAACAAAGGATCTATGAGTGTGAGCACCACGGAGGTGAGGTGAAGGTCAGGGCAGGACCTGCCAGTGTGGTACCTGGTGGTGGTCTCATGGACAACTCAGGGTCAAGAGACTCAGATGATGGAAAGGGACTTGCAGGACAAAACGAATCCACAGATGGCTCAAGGCCAAGGATAGGGCCAGGGAAGGCAGGAGCTGGGCCTCAGCAGTGCTTGCTCTGAGCTCCCCAAGAGAAGGAAGACGAAGAAACAAGACCTATTTAAGAAATTGAGATGCAAGGTCAGAGAGAGCAAACAGAGAGTAGGGTGCTTGCCTTGAATGTAGCCTACTGGGTTTCGATCCCCGGCATCCCATACGGTCCCCCAAACTCCACCACGAGTGATCCCTGAGCACAGAAGAATATGCCCTGAGCATGGGAAAAATGTAATAAAAGAAGGGGTTTGGGGCTGGAGAGATAGAAAGAGGGTAGCGCATTTGCCTTGACCAGGGTTTGATCCCTGACACCCAATATGGCCCCCTGAGCTCCTCCAGGAGTGACCCTCAAGCACAGAGGAATAAGCCCTGAGCACCATCACGTGTGGCCCAAGAGAAAAAGAAAAGAAATATTGTTCCGCCTCTCTGTGTTATTTTCGTGGGTTTTGTTTTTGTGGGGCGGGACGGTACCCAGAACCTCACACACACAAGACTTGTGCCGGGGTTGGGCTGAGCTGGTCCCGCCTGAGAAACTGGAGGAAAGTTCCCTATTGGGGGTGGAAGAAGCCACAACTGCAGTCAGAAAGGAAACCGTTTCCCTCCCCAGGTAGGGTCATAGAGAAGTTTAAAAAAGCAAGAGGAAGTCCCGAGGTGACAGGCCAGCAGATGGTGAGGGGACAGAGGAGCCGGGAGACCTTCTGGGTGGTGCTGGGCCACTGTGTTTACATCCTTAAGATACCTATTATTGGGGTCGCAGAGAAGCTTCCACGGTGCTGTGGAGAGGATGGGAGCCCCTTGAGTGTGAGGGCAGGGAAGAGGAGAGTCCTCACTTCCTGACCCCTCTGGGCAATGCTCCCCACGGGAGACACCGCGGCAACCCAGGGCTGGTCCCCACTCAGCATTCAGCCACCCTGCTTCTGCTTCGCATCTTCCAGTGTTCTATCCTGAGGGCAGAGGGGTGTCCCCGGAGCTGCTCTGCTGGGTCTGGGCACCAGAACAGCTCTGACACCGCCCCAGAGAGGCTGGTTCTGGGGCCTCAGTGTCCCCTTGCACATAGCAGAACCCATAGCAGCACGTGGTGAGGGGTACAGAACTAACCAGTCTCAGGGATCAGGACAGCGGGTCTGTGTTAGAGGCGAAAGATGCGGAAAGTGTGTTCAGCTGGGAAGGGCTGTTTCGTTCTTCCTCTCCCACTCCGCCCTTCAACCCCCTCTCCTCACACCACACCTGTCCCCTCACCCCAGAATGGCTCACCAAGTGCTCCCCTGCCTTCAGCTCCCTCCTCCCATGCCCCCATCTAAAGGCAGGAGAACTCCTTCACCTGGCTGATTTCACCCTGCCTGGCTCCAAAGCCTGCAGTTTCTCCGAAAGATCTTTGTGACCCCCTTAACTGGATGAGGGACTCCTCTGGGCTTTGCTGGTGCCAGTACAGAACCGAATGGCACAGCCTGAAAATTTCAATGCTTTCAGATGTTTTACTTTATGCTTATTTTATTTTTGCTTTATTTTTTTTTTAGTTTCTTTGATACATTGTAGAATAACACTCTTTTGTCCTTCCTCAGGTAGCTTATGTTTGTCAGGTCACACCCATCTAAGAACACTGAACTTGTATTGTAAGCAATGTCCTTTCTGTGTGGACACAGGAAGACAGTTAATATTACGCTTTGTAACTTGGGAGTTGATTGACTCCGAATAATATTTACTCCTGGGCATCTGATTTCTTGACTCAGTTGCCCTTAGTTCCTAGCACTCCAAAAGCAGGGTCCCGATGAGGGACTGAATGGACCCAGGGCAAGCAGTGAGCTACCCTGGCATCGAAATGGGCCAGGCCAAAAGAGCCACGATACTCAACTATAAGTTGAGGGCATGATCATGGACAAATGCTGTCATGATCCAAAAGTAAGTAACGACGAGACTAGGACCCTGCTGGAGCTAGGAAGATTAACCTGGCCTGAGGACTGCGGAATGTATAGTGAGATGTTCTCAGGAAGAACCAAACTAAATTTATATCTCTTACTGTGATCATACAGAATGACATTGCTAGAAATATTAGAAGTAGATTTATTACAACTATTTAAGTAGATTACTAACTGAAGGAAGAACACACCCTTGTTGGGATCCCACCCTTGGGTGGATCTCCTAGTAATCTGAAGTAATCTCTGTAGATGAGATTTTATCCTTGAGTTAATCTCCTAGAGGAGTGGTCTTACCTCTCCTTGTTGATTCGTCAGTATTCAACCCACCTTTATGTCACCGCCTTATGTGACTGCTATATAAACTAAGACGTAAGCTCGGAAAGGGGGGTCAGAAGTGAGAGAGCTCGGGCTCCAGAGATCCAGAGTCAGAGCCAGAAGGAGAGAGCTTCCAAGACTGGGGCCCAGGAGAGAAGGAGGCAGAGAAAGACAGGAGTGAAGAGGATTGGAATAAACTACTATTGATATAGACCGGCCTGGCCCCCGTTTTTTCTTCCGTCTGCCCTTGGCCAACAGCCGTTCCGATCCAGGCCACACACAGTGGCTCAAGAGCACCGAAAGCAGGCGGTGAAACAGTGCCGTCCAGTGAGCCCGTGAACATGCAACCTTCGGCATGATAAGATTTTACAATCCATCACCCCTATTCTGACCTGCTTGAACAAATTTGGGATGTCTGATGGATCTTTGCATCTCAGGAAGTCTCTGCATCTTACCTGGGTCCAGGGAACGCATCTTATTTGAATGAACTCGTAGATGGGAGACATCCATGAATCATTTGGACAGTGTTGGGAAGGAGAGCTAACAGTTCATCCCACAAATGCCTCCTGACCCTACTAATTCTAGACCTCTGTTAGGTTCCTGCAGCCATGAGAGACGCTCTGTGGGAAATCAATGTCCAGTGTTGACTTTAGCTCCTGTGAATTACAGGAACTGGGCCCAGAAACATAAAGAGCATGAGAGGTGCACAGGCTGTGCACTCTGGGGGGGTGCAGTCAGTCAGAAAAAAATTCTTCTAGGGCCGGAGAGACAATACACCAACTAGGGCGCCTACCTCACACATGGCCAATCTGGGTTTGAGCCCTGTCAACCCCAAATGAGGGGCTGGAGCAATAGCACAGCAGGTAGGGCGTCTGCCTTGCATGTGGTCAACCTGGGTTTGATTCCCAGAATCCCATATGGTCCCCTGAGCACCGCCAGGAGTAAAATTCCTGAGTGCAGAGCCAGGAGTAACCCCTGTGCATCATCAGGTGTGACCCAAAAAGAAAAAAAAAGAACCCCAAATGGTCCTCCGAGCCAGGAGTGATCTCAAGCACAGAACCAGGAGTAATCTCGGAGTGCCATCAGATGGGGCCCCCAAAATAAGAGCGCCCTCAGCTTTCCAGGAGAGTGGGGGAAGAGGAGATCGGGGAGGAATCATGCATTGCTCTGTCTCTGTCTCCCTCTCTGTCTCTTGCCCCCAACCACCACCCTGCCAGGGATTAAACCCAAGGTTTCATGTGCAAAGCAAGTTCTTTACTACCGAGCCCGTCTTGGCCTCATGATCTCGCTTTTCATGGCACCTCGGGCAGAGCCAGAGTCCTCTTTCCAGCCCAGGGCCCAGCAGGTTCTTCCTGCAGGCAGATGGAGAGCGACCACCCTCAGCTCTCTGAGGCGGTCTTGCTCACCCTGTGGTCTGGCTAGGAGAGAGGACGAGCAGGAAGTGAGGCTTCAAGAACCTCCATTCCCTGATTCGAACAGATCTCTGTCATTCTCCTGGACATGCTGCTTTGTCATAAACCTGGATTCTTGCACAGAAAACTGGAAGCAGGCTGGCAGCTGGAGAGACGGAAATAACTTGCGACAGAGAAGCGGGGACATCAGGTAAACAGTCTCAGCCAATGAGGACCTTCTCCTCCAGGACCCGGAAAACAGCAGAGAGCTCAGCCCGAAGAAGTGCCGCGGGATGTCATTCAGACACCTCACACCTGCTCCCCGTCCTCCTACGGACACAGCACCTCCTGGGGGCTCAGGAAATGATGCGAGTATCCGGAAACCTGCAACTCATAGGCTTCCCAGGAGCGGCTCTGTCTGTTGAAGCTAACGGTGCGTGTCTGCGAGGACACATTTATGTACAAGGAGAGAGTGGCCGCGTTTCAGCCTCTGACCGGTGAAGCACAAGAGCACGGAAGTGGACACCAGGGATATCCTGAGCAGGATAATGGGCCTGGTGGTCAAGGTCACACAGCAAGCTGGACACAGTTATACCAGCAGGCTTGGGGCAGGGGCTGAGACCACAGAGGTAGCCGATTCATGAGGCCATATAGGCAGTCTGGCAACTGGCGGGTGGGGTTGACACAGCCACCAGTGGCCAGAAATGTCTGAGTCTCAGGAACAGATCTGGGACCTGCTAATGCTGAGACCACAGCCTCAGGAGGGTCCCAGACCCACGCGGCAGCCAGCACTGACCGCTAAGCAAGTGCCCCTCTTACCCAGGAAATGCCCACAGCCCCCTCAAGCTCAGAGGTGCGGGCATTTAGCAGGGGAGTAGGTGGGGCCGCATCTTAGCTAGGCCCTCTGATCCTCTACAGGACTCTGGCCCTGGGGTACCAGCAAGTTGTCAGCTCCGAGCACGCCCTCCCCATGACTTCGAAGACTGTCGGGGGGCTCAGGGGGTGACAAAGGCTCTGGTCCCTAGCGCCTCACCCCACAACAACAGTCACCCCGCTCGGCTCCCTCCCAGGCTCCCCTCTCCTCAGGAGTCCACAGAAGACAGCTGGGGGCTCCTTGCAGGGTGCCTGTCACTCATCCGTCAGCTGCTCCCACAGAAGCTGGGGGCCTCCATGTGCACTGCAGGGGGGCTGAGACTGGTAAGAGGGTTCAGGCTCCCAGGAGGAGGCAGGGTTCCTTCAGTGCCCACCTGGGTCCCCATCCAGCCCAGAGTCCATGTCCAATACATCCTGGGCTGGGCGGGGGGCTCTGTCTTCTAAGTCAGTTCACTGTGTGAACTCAGGGAGATCTCAAATTCCCTGAGAAAGGGGCCTCCTGCCTGTCTACCCAATCACTCCTGATACCTCGACGGAAACACTCATAGTCACACGCACGCACACACACACACACACACACTACACCCACACATTCACAGTCACCCACACACACTCATATACACTCATATACACACTCACTCACACACACATATATATACACTCACACACTCACAGACCCACATACATACACTCACACAGTACACACACTCACTACACCCACAGTCACCCCCACACTCTCACATACACACACATCCATATATACTCATACACACACTCACATACACTCACACACATATATACATTCACACACTCACATCCCCACATACATACACTCACACAGTCATACACACACTCACATACTTCTCCCACACAGTCACCCACACACACTCACATACACTCACACATTCACATACCCACATACACTCACATACTCACATACACATACTCATATACACTCACATACCCATATATATATATATATATTTACTCACATACACTCATGCACACCACATACACACACACAACTCACCCACACTCTCATGAACACACATTCTCTCCCCTCCCCCATCTCATCTATGTTTCTGTTTCTTTGGTTTGGGGTCACACCTGGTGAAATTTGATGGATTACGCAGTGCTGGGGGGTCAAACAGGGGCCCCCATGTACAAAGCCTGTATCTAGCCCTTTGAGCCACCTCTCAGTCCCACTGAATCTTGGTTTAAGAAATGGACTTCTTGGGGGCCAAAGATATAGCACAAGGGGCAGGGTGCTTGCCTTGCACCTGACAGTCCCAGGTTCAATCCCCAGCACCTCTGAGCCACGCCAGGAATCAGCCCTGAGCACAGAACCCAAACAGGGCCCATCCCACAGCCCCCTCATCTGAGAAGGTGGAGCTGTGTGTACCAAGCCCTGATTCGCAGGGGAGCAAAAATCTGGAAAACCACAAACAAGTAAAGAGGCAAGAGAGGACGTGACAGAGGAGAGATGACCAGGAGGCCCAGCGGGCCCAGGCCTGGCTTGGTGGACTCAGGAGACTTGGTGAGGGCCAAGTGCCTGCCTCTGCACAGGCCCGGGGACCTTTCTGGGCCTTCCAGGACTATGACCCTCCTGAGTGCCGCCTCCTCCTGAGGCCCAGCCTGGCCCTGCTGCTGCCCCTCCCTGGCCTAGCAGGTCGTCACTTCTCTGTCACTCCTCTGTCACAGTCTGAGGTGAGCGAATGCTCTCCTTGCTGTCCTGGAGGGGCAGAAGAAAGAGCTGTTAACCAGAGGCTAACTGCCCCATTCAACCCTGTACCACCACTTATGAACTATGAGACACCCTCCCCTCCCAGTCACTGAACTTTCCTGTGCCTCAGTTTACTCCTCTGTCCAACTGGGAACAACAGTGCTTGGCTGGCCAGTTGCTGTTGGCGAGTTAGTGTCTTCGTGGAGAAGCCTGGACACTAGGTCAAAACAGGGCGTGATCCCTGGGTGACCTCACCCTACCGGTGTAGAGTAGGAAGAGTCTCTCCCGCAGTCGGGGCTCACCATGCTAAGTTCCGTGTGGCCCCTGCGTGGCCTCAGCCTCCCAGACCGCAGAAGAGTGGGGGGAGTGTGGAGGACATGGGGAGCACTCGGGCTATCCTTGAAGCATCTGCTCTGTCCACGCTGGGAAAGCAGTGCCTGTTGGCTCTGCTCCTGGCACGGGACCCGCAGCTCTCTGGGGGTTCCAGAACACAGGGCCCCAGCTACTGGAGAGTTCCTGAGTTGAAGCTCCCTGGGGCCTGCTGGACAGCTAGAAGGAGGGAAAGCCCAACTCTTCAGGCTCACTTTTTTTTTTTCTCTTTTTGGGTCACACTCGGCATTGCACAGGGCTTACTCCTGGCTCTGCACTCAGGAGTTACTCCTGGCGGTGCTCGGGGGACCATACGGGATGCTGGGAATCAAAACCGGGTCGACTGGCCGGCTGGCTGGCCGTGTGCAAGGCAAACGCCCTACCTACTGTGCTATTGTTCCCGCCCCAAGGCTCACTCTTGAGAACTCAGCTACCTAACTTCTTTTGCGGGCAGAGCATTTGTCCTCTGTCCTTCCCCTTTCAGCTTTCTCAGATGGAGAAAAAACATGTTCTGGAGGTTGACGACTGCCTGGGCTGGGTCCCTTGGAGCTGGGAGGGGGTCTCACTTACCCCTCTCCAGAGTACCCTGAGTGAAACAGCCTGGAGCGGGGTCCGGTGGCATAGTTATGACGAGTGTCATGTTGCTCCCTTCCGGAAGAGGAGGACGTGATTAGGATGGTGGCCGATGACAAGATTACCTGGCGCCAGCCTCTCTCGCTCTTCCCGTTCTCTTCTCTGGACTGTGATTGCCGAGACCTGGGTCTGCAGCCGTCTCAGCCTCGACGCTCTCCGGGGTCACGGGCTTTTAGCACAAGGGCAGACACGCAGTGTGTGGGAGATGGTGCCACAGTATGTGGCCATCACAGATGGCAGCACTGCCTGAATGACACTTGGAACTTACAGACACCTGCAGCCTCGTAAAGCAAGTGCTCCACTGCGGAGCCTCTTCTCCAGGCTTGCAAAAACATTTGCACCTGCCCTGCAAAGGGAGATGGGAGACAGTGGGGATGGGTCAGAGAATAAAACAAAGTCTGAAAAGAGTGATGGCTGGAGAGAGAGCACAGAGGCTAGGGCACTTGTCTCGCATGGGGCTGACCTGGGTTCAATCCTCAGCAGCCCCTCTGGACACCTGAGCACTGCCAGGAATGATCCCTGAGCACAGACAGTTGTGGTCCCAAAAACAAAACAAACAAACAAAAAAAAAAAAACAAAAAAACAGGTGGAGAGAGGAGAATTATTTTTTGTGAAGGTGGAGGGGGCTGGAGTGATAGTACAGTGGGTAGGGCATTTGCCTTGCACACTGCTAACCCGGCCAACCCGAGTTGGATTCCTCCACCCCTCTCGGAGAGCCCGGCAAGCTACCCAGAGTATCTCACCCACATGGCAAAGCCTGGCAAGCTACCTGTGACGTATTCGATGTGCCAAACACAGTAACAAGAAGTCTCACAATGGAGACATCACTTGGCCCACTCAAGCAAATCGATGAGCAATGGGAGGACAGTGCTACAGTGCAATGATTTTTTTTTTTTTTTAGAAAAGAATGAGCAGTTTAAGGCAATACTGAGATGATACATGGCACAGACTAGCACAAACAATGCATCTCCCTCCCTGGAGCTAGGCACCCTGTGTTGAGTGCCTGCATCTCTCCTGCTTCTGGCCATGAATGAAGTCCTCACCCCAGTGTCCCTGGCTGTGTGCAGGCTCCCAGGCCAAGTGAAAAAAAAAAAAAAAAACATTTGTGGAAAGGAAGTGGAGTGTCTGAGGTCGTTGGACTGGCATTGTAGTTCCCCAGTTCCTGTCACAGGGCCGGGCTATGTCCTAAGAGTGGCAGGGCCGGACTGTGTGTCCTGTGAGAGGTAGGGTCAGCTGTGTCCTGTGAGTGGCTGGTACCCCTCGCTCTGTTCTACCTCAGGCCCCCATTGCAAATTCATCCTTCTGATGAGCCCAGAGAGCAGAGAAAGCAGGTGTGGGCCTCAGCTGGGCCTCCTGTCTGCCCCTCTCTGGGGCTGTCTTGTCCATCCTTGGGGAGAATCCACAGGGGGACTGCATGCAGACCCTGGCCCCAGCACCCTGGGAAATTCTAGACAACGATTTCTGAGTAAATTATCTAAGCACATAGGGGCCCCCAGGGGAGCAGAGGGGCAGGAAGCGGGGACAGGAGGTGGGTGTGAGTGACTCATGCATTAATCACAGAGCAATTGGTGTGACAGGGGCCCAGCTGGACTGGGCAGAGGGACAGGTCACCCTTGTCAGGGAACGCCTATCCATCCCCCCAACACCCACATGCCTGACATCCACCTTCTCTGGCCTCCTTCAGGCTCACAGAGATGCTATTTCACTCACAGTCCCTGACCGCTGGGCATCCCGGCTTCCCCCCACTGCCCACACTGGCCAGGCACAGGGTGGGCTCTCACCGACTGATGTGAGATGCTGTTTTGGGGGTTCAGCCTTCTAGGTTCCTGAAGGAGCTGCTAGGCCGGGTCCCCCAGTTACCAAGGCCCAGGGAGAGGTCACAGTGCTCCCTGCCTGCCCCCAGCTCCCAGCCCCAGACCCTGAGCCCAGAAGCCCCTCCCCACTGTGCCCTCACTGCCCCAGATTCAAATCTATTTGTTTTGGAGATTTTCACAACCAGTGAGCCCTGTCTCCCACACCACCATTCCCATCTTCGGGGTAAGCGATGTCTTTGCCCTGGTGTAGCCCTCGATAATGAAGGTCAGCATGGTGTGGAGGTTGGGAGGAGGAAAGGCTCTTGACTAGAGCAGCTATTTTGGGGCTCCAGGCCAGAGTAACGAATCCAGATCTGAGATTTCAGTCTCAGCGCGACTCGCAAGGACACAACCCGGCACAAGTGTCATTGAGCATCTCCGAGTTCCTCATCAGTAATAGAGACAGGGCCAGAGTGATGGTCAAGAGGCGTCGGCCTTGCATGCAGCCAACTTGGGTTCAAGCCTCAGTACTGATACAGCAGTCACTGTCACTGTCATCCCATTAATCATTGATTACTTAAGCGGGCACCAGTAGTGTCTCCATTTGTCCCAGCCCTGAGATTTTAGTATCATAAACTTTATGCTCTCTCTCCGCGGATGCGGCACACCAGCTGGATATCCTTGGGTGTGATACAGGTTGGTGCTTGGTGGGGAATGCATACAGGTTGGTGTCCTCGAAGAGCCCCACCAGGTAGGCCTCCCACGCCTCCTGCAGCGCCATGACGGCCGAGCTCTGGGAGTCTGGGAGTCTGGGAGTGCAGGTCGATCTTGAAGTCCTACTCGATCTCGTGCACCAGCCGCTGGAACGGTAGCTGGCGGATCTCACGTGGCACTACGTGGCACTACTGATACAGCAGTAGCCAAGGAAAATAGATTATGGGGTGACTGGGGGTGGGATCTGGCAACAGATAAAGGGAAGCCCCCAGGCCCCCTCCTCCCCATACCCCTTTCTCTCCTCCCCCCCTCCCTCACTCCACTGAGCACATGCTCTCTAGACTCTCTCCTCTCTCTCCAGATCAGGGGCCCAGTATAGGTGGACCAGTACAGGCAGATCACTCAGGACCAGACGGGGGCAGGGATAGCCAGGGCTCAGATAGATGCCCAGCAGAGCTCAGATGCGGGCAGGGCTTGAATGCCCAGGAGTCTCACCCACAAGGCCATAGCTGGAGACAAGGAAAGCATCCATGGGATAGAGATCAGAGAGGAACTCGACCGGAAGTCATTCACAGATGGGGCAGTGTGGGACAGGACCAGTGACTTCATTCCCGGGAGACGACGGAGACTTGCGTGGACAGCACAGGGAAGTCACTCAGAGGGCTGGGCAGCATCAGGGACAGGACTGGTGACGTCCTTCGTGAGTAAGAGAGGCCTAGGCATCTGGGGAGGGGTCCAGATCTTTCTGCCTTTATCTGTACAATAAACTCTAACTTTTCATCTACCAAGTTTTGTGTGCAAAACTTTCATACAATCCAGGCTGGAGCAATAGCACAGCGGGTAGGGTGTTTGCCTTGCACGTGGTCGACCCGGGTTTGATCCCCAGCATCCTATATAGCACCGCCAGGAGTAACTTCTGAGTGCAGAGCCAGGAGTAACCCCTGTGCATCGCCTGGTGTGATCCAACCCCCCCCCAAAATAAAACCTTTCATACAATCCTCAAGAACCCACGAATGCAGGAATATCTGCTTTCATGGTAACATAGTACCACATATGGTTCCCAATCCCTATATGGTCCCTGATCACTAAATGGTCCCCGATCCCTGAGCACCGCCAGGTGTGACCCAAAAACAAACAAAAAAATAACAAAAACAAGCATCCCCACCTCTGGATCTGAGGAAAAGTTTTCTAAGTGGACAATAGTTTTGTCTTGTTCTGTTTTCAGGGCCGCATCCAGCCGTACTCAGGGCTTACTCCTGGATCTGTCCTCAGGGAGTACTGATGGTGGGGCCAGGGGGGCCATATATGGTGCCAAAGATCTAACCCAGGTCAGAAATGAGCAAGGCAAGCCCCCAGCCTGCTGCACTATCTCTCTGGCCTGTAAGTGGACATACTTTAGGATCCTGGTGCAGGGAGCAGGGATGTGGCTCAGTGATAAAGCACTGTCCTGCAGGTTCGAGGATGCAAGTTCCATACCCAGCACCACCCCACAGGCTGGGTGCAATCCCAGTACCCAAGCAAACACATGCTACCCAGGGATCACTAAGTATGCAACCCCCAAACAGCTCAACAGTGACAGTGAAGAGAAGACAGAGGGAACAAAAGTTGCAGGGATAAGCTGAAGCTCTTCTCAGCACTTGAGATGTGCTTCGGACTGGAGTACCAGCCTACCATCTGACTCTACCCTCTGACGCTGCCCTCAGCCCCTGCCTTCTGACCTTGTCCTCCAACTCTGCCCACTGCTGCCCCAAACCAGCAGGTCCTTTTGTTTCTGTATATATTTTTTGTTGTTTTTGTTTTGTTTTGTTTGAGAACCACACCAGGCGATGCACGAGGCTTACTCCTGGCTCTGCACTCAGGGATCAGCCCAGGTGGGACTCAAGAGACTGTCTGGGTCAGTTGTGAACAAGGAAAGCATGCAAGCACACACTGTACTATCTCTCCGGCCCCCCAGCAGGTCCTTCTGGAGGCACCCCCATACCACAATCTTCTCAGGAATGCATGCTCTGGGTCCGGAGCAATAGTATAGTGAGTAGGGCATTTGCTTTGCACGCGGCCGACCCGGGTTCAATCCCTGGTATCCCATATGGTCCTCCAAGTACTACCAGGAGTAATTCCTGAGTGCAGAGCCAGGAATAACCCCTGAGAATTGCTGGGTGTGGCCCAAAAAGCAAAAAAAAAAAAAATAATAGCAAGGAATGCAAGCTCTCCCTCTCCCTCCCTCCCTCTGGAAATGTGACAACCTTCTGGAAGTCCTAGGAAGTCCCAGTTACTGCGTCTGTGATAAGAAAGAGGGCTCAGACCCAGCCAGGACTGGCGGGCTCTGGAGGACACCAGCTTCACCAGGCTCCTGCCAGCTGCTCCTTCTCCAAGATCACCTTCCACCTCCCTGGAGCCCTCAGAGGCAGCAGCTGGGATCATGCTTTAAGGGTGAAATACAAATACATGTGCAATGACACCTACCACCACCTCAGGGACTTCATTTTTCACCAATTAATGTGGAGTTAATAGCTATGACAACAACTCAAAAAAGAATCCAGACAGACACAGAGAGACGCCATCGATAAGGCTGAAGAAATTCATCGCCTCAATGGATGCCACGTTAATCAATATCCACTGGGTATAATCAATTGCTGGATACAATTTGCATTTCTATGGGCAAAACCATTTGCATTATTATCGGTTTTCTACAGTGAATAGTGTTGTGAAATAGCTCACCGACAATGACGGCAAAGATAATCCCAAGAGACACTAGAGGATGCCCAATATCATCCTCCTGTTTTTCTTTTCAGTTTTTGGACCACACCTGGCAATGTTCTGGGACCAGTCCTAGCTGTACTCAGAGGTCACTCCCAGTGCTCGGGGAACCATGTCGTGCCGAGGTTGAAATCTGGGTACTCTGCATACAAAATACGCACTTGACCTGTTGAGCCATCCCCCAACCAACCCACCCCTTTCTCCCGTTTGAAAGTCTCTTCCTCTCTCCCTTCCCTTTTCTGTTGCTGAGAGGACCAGGTTCAAATCCCAGCACCACACCATATATACCTACAGACATGTGTCCTTTATATTATACAAAAGTTATAATATTGTAACTATATAACAGTCTGCATATACATATATTTCTGTACAATATAAAAATACATAACACTGTCACTATCACTGTCCTCCTGTTGTTCATCGATTTGCTCGAGCGGGCCCAGTAACGTCTCCATTGGAGACTTTGTTGTTACTGTGTTTGGCATATCAGATACATCACGGGTAGCTTGCCAGGTTCTGCCGTGCAGGCAAGATACTCTCAGTAGCTTGCCAGGCTCTCCAAGAGGGGCAGAGGAATCGAACTTGGGTCGGCCATGTTGGCTCATGCAAGGCAAACGCCCTACCGCTGTGCTATCGCTCCAAGTACAACTACGTGAAATTGATATGTAATCATGTACAATGTGTAAGCATGAAAACACATAGAGCAGATTCTTGGATGGCGTGGTTCCATTCAGAGGCCTGTTCTGACACCGAATGAAAGAAAGTAAATCACAGTCAACTCTGAACAAAGTGACCTTGAGGACCTGCTGCCATTATAGGTCACTGCACTCTCCTTCCCAGGAGTCTTTCCAGAGCATTTGCTGCAGATCAACCATGTTTTCTGTGACTGATGTTTATCATTTGATTCAACTATTACAGCCCTAAGTCTGCAAACTCTGGTCTTGTCCATTGAAGTTCCCCGTTGGCTGAGTGAGGATTCTGGAGTTGCTCTTCCTGGGTTCTGCGCCCATGGTGTTCTCCTTATTCTGGGGATACCGCAGAACCCTGGGACTGTGAAGCGGGCAGTCCCTCAGGAGGAAGAGGAGAAGCAATGACTCTGGGTCTGAGCAAGGCTGAGATGGAGCAGCCTTCCGGGGCTGCCCCCTTCACCATCTCTGAGGCCATGAGAGCAGCTCATGAACGAGGTGGGATGTGGACCAGGAGAGCACTGGGCTTCATGCCCCTCCTGCCACCCAAGTTTATCCCCATCATCCCCGATGCGTATCCCCAGTTAGCCCCCTGACACAGATCCCAGGAGTGCCTAGTGCTGGCTAAGCTAGGAAGGACAGGAGTGCCTGCATTCAGAAACCTAAGAATGAAAGAATGGGGGTGTGGCAACTTAGAGCAGACATCCTCTGGCATGCAAAATATCCACATTTCATTGGGTGGGTGTGACTCAAAAGCAAAAACAAATTAAAAATAAAGGCAGGGGCTGGAGCGATAGCACAGCGGGTAGGGTGTTTGCCTTGCACATGGCCAACCTGGATTCGATTCCCAGCATCCTGCATGGTCCCCTGAGTACCGCCAGGAGTAATTCCTGAATGCAAAGCCAGGAGTAACCCGTGCATCACTGGGTGTGGCCCAAAAAGAAAATAATAATAATAATAATAATAATAATAATAAAGGCAAAGTGTTGCTCTCCAGGAAAGCAGGAAGCCCCCACAGATGCCTCCCAGTGATAAAAGCACACAAGCTGATATGGGTCTCCTTCTAGAGTCTCCTGGCACAGTGCCACAGGGGGAAGGGGGTACGAGAGAGCAGGGGGGGCAGGGAGGCACTGATGGCCCTCCAGGGCTCTCACTGCAGTGCTCCCCAAGTTCCTGCTTTCTGCTCCAGGTGGGAGAGTGTACAGGGGGTGGGGGGTAGGGAGAGGACATGGAGAGTCTCTGAGCTTTTAAAGCAAAGAGAAGTTTTCTCTTTCTTTTTTTTTTTTTTTTGCTTTTTGGGTCACACCCAGTGATGCTCAGGGGCTACTCCTGGCTCTGCACTCAGGAATTACTCCTGGCAGTGCTGGGGGGACCATATGGGATATTCTGGAGATTGAACCCAGGTCGGCCGCGTGCAAGGCAAACACCCTACCCGCTGTACTATCGCTCGGGCCCAAAGCAAAGTGAAGTTTTAAGCCTAAACTCAGTGGCCTTGAGCAACTGGGTTAGAAAATTGTTCAGCTTGGCAGCTGGTGCTGGGAACCTCAGCTGAGCCAACTGAAACAGCTGGAGCGTGTAAACTGCCACCAAGCACAGGGTTTCTCTCCCCAGCCCTGTACCCAGAGGGCTCAAAGGGCTGTGTCTGCCATGCATGCGGGACCCCCGTCCCATGCACAGCCCCAGGGGGAGCCACCCCTAAGACTCTCTCCAAATTATAAAAAAAAAAAACAAAAAAAAAAGGCTAAGCGCAGGCTGGGGTAGAGCAGTCAGACCCAGACTTCCAGTGTACACAGCTCGGATTGATCCCAGCACTGCAGCCCCCACCCCACACCCCTCCATGCTGACCCCGGGGGTGAGGGATGGGGGCTGGTCCCACTGCCCCAGCACCAACAGGATCAGGAATGGCTGCTCACATCCCTGCAAAGAGAAATAAAAAGAACTAAACACCCCCCGCCACACACACACACACACACACACACACACACACACACACACACACACACACGGGCCTGGGCTGGCAGCCCTGGAGACAGTGACCAGACTCTGGCATGTTTGCAGCTCAGCCCTAGAATTCCAGAATCTTCTGGCAGAGGTGTCTGTCCCAGGGGCCAGGACATGCTCCTCTGTGCAGCCAGACCATGCCAGGTCAGAGAGGCAGTGGTGCTTTAGTGCTTCAGCCAGCCAGCACGAGGGGCACAGAAACCCCCGCCAACAGGGAGAATTCGGAGAAGGCCTGGTCCAGTCCAAAGACCGGTCAGTTCCTGTGGTCATTTATGGTGGCCCAACTTTAGGGTATTAAGAACTAATCGTTTTTAGCTGCCACAGACAATTCCTCTTAACATCTGACTTCGGGGGTTGGAGTCACAAGCACATGGTCAAAGCACTTCCTTGCATGTGGTCAACCTGGGTTTGATCCCCAGTGCCCCCTATGGTCCACAGAGCACCTCCAGAAGTGACTCTTGAGCACAGAGCCAGGAATCAGCCCTGAGCACTGCCAGGTGTGGCCCAAAACCCAAAATCAATTAATAAATCAATATCCTGACCTGCACAGCAATGTCAATGTCCCTTTATGTGCCTGGGTGGTGATGGTGGTGGTTCCAACCAGCATGTGGACTACTTCTGCCCTCCCTTTGGGACCTTGAGAAAGGTCTAGTGTTATAATGACTGGGGCAATGCACGGGCTCAGAAATGCCAGCTACCCTCGAGAGCCAGGGAGAGCCCCATTCTCTACACACAGGGGGCTGAGGAAACAGCTACTGGTCAAAAACAGCCACCTTCAGCCGCACCCACACCCTCACAGCAGCTGCTATGGCTACAGCCAGACTCTACCACCTCACAACCGAGCTCCACAGAGATGCCAAACTGCTGAAAGTTTTAGGTGCACTGGGTTATTTTTTGGCTGAGTTTCAAAAAAAAAAAAAAGGCATAGGCACGGGTGTGCAGGACTCAAGCATTCGGTGGCCAAGAACCGTTCCCTTGGCCGGCCCAAGGCAGCGATGGATGAAGGACCAGGGGAACAGAGAAACAGGGGAACGGGGCCTGGACCCCAGGCTGGTCAGTAGACAGTTTATTTCTTTCTCCTCCCCCGCATAATCTGATCTCTCCCTTACTGCGCAATCGCAGTCATAGTTTTGGTCCTAGTCCCAGTCACCATAGCTCCATCATCCTAGTCTCCTTGTAGACCTCAAAGTCCTCTACCTCATTACATTTTTTTCCGTGTCTCTTCGTAGTAAGAGATTTATTAAGCTTAAAGGTTGGCTCTTCCAGGGGGTTGGAGCGATAGCACAGCGGGTAGGGCGTTTGCCTTGCACGTGGCTGTGGCCAACCCGGGTTCGATTCCCAGCATCCTATATGGTCCCCCGAGCACCGCCAGGAGTAATTCCTCAGTGCAGAGCCAGGAGTAACCCCTGAGTATCGCCGGGTGTGACCCGCCCCCCAAAAAAGCAAAAAATAAAAAAAAAATAAAGGTTGGCTCTTCCTGGGGACATCTCGCTGTATATTCCAGACCAAGTCCCCAGGCCAGGTTAGTCTTTCCTAATTCTGGTAGGGTCCTTATTCAGTTACTTCTTTTTGGTCATGACAGAGTTTGTTCCATGACCATGCTCTTAACTTAAACTTATGGTGCTTGGCTTGTCTCCTTTCGACATTAGGGTAGCTTACAGCTTGCCCTGGGTCCATCCAGAGTACTAGGAACTATGGGCAACCGAGGCTTAAGTCAAGTAAATACGAATGCCCAGGAGTAAATACTATTTTTGGAGTCAATGAACTCCCATGTTACAAAGCATAGCATGAACTGTCTTCCTGTGTCTACACAAAAAGAACATTGCTAAATAAATCATGCAAAGGACATAAAAGGAAGAGAAAAGCAATATAGGATTATTAATGCTTGATGGAACTGGGTGTGCTTCAGGGGCACTGTTCTGGGAGTAGTTCAATAAACGTAAGCTCCCTGCAGGAGGAGCAAGGACAACCCAATGTTATCCCACAGCGGACAGTTCTGGGGCTTCTCAGAATGGGGATGGGCAACCTCCCCCCCAGACCTCCTGCACTGTCAGAAGCTCCCGCGGCCACACCCACATTCCACCACCATGTAAGCTCACCACCCAGTTAGATATTCTGGATTTTCTGGAGCAAGCACAGCTGTGTGACATCTGCAAACTCTGTAATACTAGCATCCCAGTCAGAGCTCACCAGATTGGATGAGAATGTGTCATGGAAGTCAATGAAGCCCAATTAGCAAAAACATTATGACAGAATGCTCAACTAGCAACAACAGCTTAGTAAACCCTCAGACAAGGACTTAATGCTCCCACAGTGAAGTACAATAATTTCCACATATTTTCTTTTACCGGAGTATTTATTTTTTATCATTCCATTAGCCATCCATCGGTAATAAGCAATATAAAATATTTGGGGCTTGCTTACAGGGGCAGGTTTGAGGGCTGGTTCGGAAAATGAAGACAATGGTGGAGGGAAAATGGCAGTGGTGGTGGATTGGTGTTGGAATATTGAAGGCCTGTAACAAATGCATCATGAACAACTTTGTAAACCACAGTGTTAAAATAAAGTGGGAAGAGGGGGAAAAAACAAAGAGCTGCCCCGAGGCTGAAGTGATAGCACAACACGTAAGGTGTTTGACTTACACATGGTTTACCTGGGTTCGATCCCCGGCATCCCATATGGTTCCCTGAGCACCATGAGGAATAATTCCTGAGTGCAGAGGCAGGAGTAACCCCTGAGCATTGTCGGCTGTAGTCCAAAAACCAGCTGCCTTATAAGCGCGAGGCGGTGAGTTTGATCCCCTATGCCTCCCACATGCTTAGGTCCCAGCAGCTCTTCTGACAGGGATAGCCGTGTCAGACGTGTGCAAGCACCGCAATCCAATCACCCCACAACAACAGGCTCAAAGGGGAGGTGGGAACTAAAATTAAATAATAAATGCCAGGACCAGAGTGATAGTATTGCGGGTAGGTGCTTGTCTTGCATGTGGCTGACCTGGGTTCGATTCCTGGCATCCTGAGCCTGCCAGGAGTGACCCCTGAGTGCAGAGCCAGGAGTAACTCCTGAGCATCGCTGGGTGTGGCCCCGAGACAAAAACAAAATCGTGATAATAATAATAAATTCCATCATGGAGATACATGGACTTCGATGGATTACTGGCTGATTTACATGTTAAGCTTTAAGTTAAGCTCCATCTTTAAATTAAGCTCAGGTAGCTGTCTCTGTGAATAAAACAGGAACATCGGCTGGAGAGACTGCACTGGGGTTCAGGCTCTGGATCTTTCCCCTACACCGCAGGGCTCCCCAGAAATACAGGAGCGAGCCCTGAACACAGACCTAGGAGCAGCCTCCAAGCACTGCTAGGTGTGGTCCAAAAGCAAAAACAAAATTAAAGGGATAATATCACATTCACACAGTGCTACTTTACCTTTATAACACTGTTCTGGATATCGAGAGATAAAAGAGATCTTTGACACTCTCCCCATCCTCCCCCAAGTCCCCCAGAACCCCTAACAAGTGCCAGCCAGGAAGGTCTGGTCAGAGACACAGAGCTGGAATGCTAAGAACTGGTCCTTGTAATTTCTCTAGATGGAAATTCTAGTCCAGCTAGAACCCAGTTGAACTGTCCTTCTCCAGTTCAGTGGCCTCGCTCGTGCTGGTTCTCAATCCCTCCACAGCAAAGTCATATGGGATTGTTGGACTCCCTGTCCAAAGTGCCCACGGCTGGTTCATTTCCTGCAGACCTTCTAGTCCTGGCATCCCACACAGCTACCCCACGGCACCCGGCCGGGACTGTGCTTCCTCCCCAGCAGGTCACAGCAGCTGCAGGACCCATGCTCCTCAGGGTAGCTTTGCCCCCTTTGAAGTCTGTGGTGTCTGCGGGAGGCTGGTGGTGGCCTCAACTTTTGCTACTTGCCCCCCTTCCTCAGACAATCTCCACAGAGCACAGACCCGTGGGAGGGAGTCTCCCATCACTGGCTCTCATCACAGCAGGGGTTCTGGGAAGCAGCTTCTTGAGCCCTGCAGAGGCCTGGAAATTAATCCTTGCCTTCTGTGTCGGGAGAGAGGCTGGCCGGAGGAGGCAGTTCAGATCATCTGAATAAACCAGCAAGAAAGAACTGCAGCAGCTCACTGCAGAGAGAGTGACTCGTAGCTAGGTTACAGATAGACTGAGACATGAACAAAACAGAGTGGAAATAGAATTATCTTGGTGGGGAGCCAGCACGATAGAACAGCGGGTAGGGGGCTTTCCTTGCCCATGTCTGATCCGGGTTCGATCCCCGGCAATCCCAGATGGTTCCCTGAGCACTGCCAGGAGTGATTCCTGAGTGCAGAGTCGAGAGTAAGCCCAGAGCACCACCAGGTTGTGCCCCCAAACAAACAAAAAATTCGCTTGGGGGGGGGGGGGGGTATGGAATTAATGGAATTAAAGTATTCCAGATTTACATCCTGGATTTAGTCAAAATCTGAAAAAATGATTTCTCCAAGCACCAGGAATAAGAATCAAAATTTGAACCTAGGGGGTTAATGATGCTGTTTTAAAAGGCGAAGAACCTTCCTTTCAGATGTTATGCTACTGGTGCCCCCAAGTGGAAAGCAGGGGTTACTGCTGGTAGTCAGAGGACAGAGCCACGATTGGTCCTCAGGTTGGAGGATACTGGAACCTCAGCTGTGATGTAAGAGGAGGAGGAGACATGCCTCAAAAGCACCACCTCATTTGTCCTCATTCGCCCACCTGAACAGCCTAAGATCAGCCAGGAAGGTTAGCTAAGCAGAGCATCTCTACTTCGATGCAAAGGAGTACTCAGCACGGTCATGCTGACAGATGCTTCAAACAACAGAGAGAGGGGTGGGGGAAAAGATAAGAGGTAGGAGAGAAAGAAGGGAAAGAGAGGGAGTGATGGTACAGGTGAGGCACTCACCTTACACGAGACAGTCCCAGTTCAATACCCAACATCATCTGTGGTCCCAGAGCGAAGTCAGGAGTAAGCCCTGAGCACTGCTGAATGTGGCCAAAAATAAACAAGGGGGAGGAAGAGAGAGGGAGAGGGAGAAAAGGAGGAGGAGAGAGTGGGGGAGAGAGTGAACTTTGCTGGAGGTTAAGATTTCCCCACTCAGAGCACTGGAAGGTTCCAGCCCCCTAATCTTGATAGGAAAGCATAGTTAACTTCCTCCTGGTGATTCCAGGGCTTCTTTTTATTAAAGGCTGACAATGAAGGATAAAGAATTCTGGTGTGAGAGAGGAGACAAGATGGAGTCACCCAGATCGAATGTGTTAATTCACCCAGATCAATACTTGATCTCATCTCCCCTCTTTGTAAAGGGTGTTGAATAAATGACCTTTAAGTTACTTAAAAATCTTAAACAAAAACCCTTGCCCATTGCTTGTCTGTGGCTGCATGGCCACAACCCTGGTTTCACCCCCAGCACCACCCATGGTTGGTGCCCTTAGCACGAGAGGTCACTGCTGAGACAGAGCAAGGACTGAGCCCTGAGCACCTCCACTGTGGCCCAGCTCCCCACCCCTCAAAACTTGCCCTATACCTGAAACAAATGCTCAGCCCTTTCTCCCTTCTCTCTAGCCCTAAACAGTTTTCCTGTCTCTGAGTAAGACATCTGAGTCTCTGCTTACCTGAAACGAGTCCAGAAATCTAGTCTAGCCATGATGTTTCAAGAACTTCTCCCTTCGTCCCTCCCACTCCACACTTCGCACAGTAGCCTGGAGCTAGGATGGTGGGCCTGGGTGTGCTCCTAACCTGTCCTGGCACAGAAATTTCTCAGAACCTTCCAGAAAGGCAGCTGTTCAGGCCCCTCCTAGAGAGAGAAACCCCAGGGTTAAAGACTAGCCTTCTCTCTGGATGATTCTGAGATGGCCTAAGGCTTAAGAATGGGATTCTTCATCATGTTTACCACCCATTGCCTCTTTTGCAGATCACAACACCCAAAAGGAGAGAGAGAACAAAAGGGAATGCCCTGCCACAGAGGCAGGGTGGGATGGGGGGGGATGGGAGTGGGAGGGATATTATCCATGGTGGTGGAAAATGGGCGCTGGTGGAGGGATGGGTATTTGATCATTGTATAATCAAAACCCAAGCACAAAAAATTGTAAATCTACAACTGTACCTCATGGTGTTTCACTAATAAAAATTTAAAAAAAAAGAATGGGGTTCTTATCCTCGGGTCCAGAGAGAGCTTCAGGGGGTCTGAAAGTTTCTTGGGAAGAAAAGAAAATCTGGTTGAGAGGCAAGGCAGTGTCCAGCCCTCAGCTTGTGAAGTGTCCTGTGTCCTTGCCTGTTCTCCAGAGCACCCAACCCCAGACCTGCACCTTTCTCCTCCAGTTCCTAACACCTTCTCTATTCCACCCCACTCTGCTCCTGCTTCATCCACACGGAACTTGGGTCTTCCCAAACGCCAGCTTCCTCTCCTGGATGGAGGCTTCTGCATGCTTCCTCCGATCTTTACTCTTTCTTTCTTCCTTTCTTTTTTCTGCTCTTTGGGTCACACCTGGCGATGCACAGTGTTACTCCTGGCTCATGTACTCAGGAATTACTCCTGGTGGTGCTTGGGGGACCATATGGGATGCTGGGAATCAAACCCGGGTCAGCCGCGTGCAAGGCAACTGCCATACCCACTGTGCTATCGCTCCAGCCCCTCCTTCGATCTTGGACACACTTCCCATCCTCAACTCTTATCCTTCCAATACAGCTGCTTATGTCGGTTGTTCCTAAACGCTGGACTATATCAAGTCCCTCTTTGCTTCTCAGAGCATCTATTCTCTCAAACAACATTCACCTGGCAAATGTGTGTCTAACCTGTTAGTTTCCCTAAGCTGCCAGACAGGCACCAGCACCACTGTCCCTGTGTCCCCACACCTACAAAGTACAAAACCTATAGCAGTTACATCTATAGCCCTGGTCTCTCCAGAAGTCCAGTTCCGAGGAGGTCATATACAAAGCAAACAGCCCAAACTCAACTCCCCAGTTTCTCCTACTTCGCCATCCTGGCGGAACTTATACTCCTGTCTCAGTGCATAGCACCATCATCCACAATTTCCAACCCTGACCGTTCCCTCCCCTCACACCCACATTCACTCTTGGATGAAACCTGTCACTTCCACCCTGATTTCTCAAATCATGAGTTTTAGATTTTTGTCCCAGACACATCTTTTGCTTTGGGAAATCACTGATTTGGCTCTGAAACCTGGCTGTTACCTTGCATAGGTTCGTCTCCCTAAGCCTCCTGGAACAATACATTTCATCAGCACCCGCTGAGTGTTGTCTATGATGTCTACTGCCCTGCTTCCCAGGCCCCGCCACTCCCATTTCCATCCCAGATTGCTGCCGCAGTCTGATTATTCTCCCCTGCTCTGGCCCAGACAACATCCCCATCCATTCTCAACAGTGCAGCCTGAATGACCTTTCAAAAACACGAGTCTTACACTCCTGTTTGGACTGCTTTCACGGCTCTGCACTGCCTTCAAACATCACATCTGCCCCTGCAATACTCTCTTCTCTAGTTCCGTGCTGTGCCTCGGTTACACAGAACATTCCCCAGACAGTCCTTCTCACTGTCAGGTCCTGCTGCTTCCGTGGCTGTGTGGAAACTGGCTCACAACCTCATTGCTACTTACGGCAGCTTCTGGTTCAGAGTTCCCAGTACTAAGCACTCTTGGGTTTGTATGACTTGATAAGTATTTTTTAAAAAGACTTTTAAATAAATTGTTAATAAAATAAACACTAATTTTGATAAATTAATACTTAGTATTAGTGGCACTGCTTGGGGGACTATACGGCCTGTTGTGTTCAAACCATAGCCACAACCACAGCTGCATACAGAACAAGTTTTCTTTTTCTTTTTTTCTTTTTTTGCTTTTTGGGTCACACCCAGCAATGCACAGGGGTCACTCCTGGCTTTACACTCAGGAATTACCCCGGCCATGCTCAAGGGACCATACGGGATGCTGGAAATTGAACCCGGGTTGGCCGTGCACAAGGCAAACGCCCTACCCGCTGTGCTATCACTCCAGCCCCCACAGAATGAGTCTCTTAAAACCTGTTTCTATGGGCTGGAGAGATAGCACAGCGGGTAGGGCGTTTGCCTTGCACGCGGCCGACCCAGGTTCAATTCCCAGCATCCCATATGGTCCCCTGAGCACCGCCAGGAGTAACTCCTGAGTGCAGAGCCAGGAGTAACCCCTGTGCATCGCCGGGTGTGACCCAAAAAGCAAAAACAAAACAAAACAAAAAAAAAAAACAAACCTGTTTCTATTTGTAAACGCTGTCCCTAATATTTCCAGGATCATCCCCACGATCACCTCACGTGGGTACATACTATTTATATCTATGGCAGCTACATACCTACGAAGGGTGCCCCCCCACCCCAAGTTGTGCAGTGTTGACACCAATCTGTACCAACTCACATGGTGGCCCCGGTGCTCAGGACTGCTGGTCATTTCACTCACCTGAATGGCTTCAGCAGTAAAAGTACATGAGCACACAAAACACTCAGTGGATTAAGATCTCTTCTTTGCCATCTCCCCCACAAAGAACAGAATCTGGAGCTGGAAAGATCGAAGCATTAAGGCACGTGTACCCTGCTTCAGTTCAATCGCCAGCTCAATAGACGGTTTCCAGAGTACCACTTGCAGTGATTCCCAAGCAGAGCCAGAAGTAGCCCCTCAGCACTGCTCGGTGTGGCCCAACCTTCATTTCCCCCAAAGAAACAGAAATCTAGAGGCCATGGCCGAGTCTTCAAGAAAGCTCCTGAAAGTACAAGGCAAGTGCCTGGGCCATGTATTCTGGCCCCTCCTTAGCTTTTCCAGGGCTATGCTCGCCCAACGTTTTAACTCTCTCTACTAGACACTCCCAGACACTGAGGTTAAATACAGCAGTTCGCTTTCTAACAAACCCTCATACTAGCCCCAGCTGAAAAAAAAAAAAATCAAGGGATAAAGGGAATAAAGGAGATAAAGAGAGAACACGGCAGAAAAGTTGCTCTCTCCTTATATGTGCTCATTCCCCAGCATTCCAAATGATCCTCCAGGAGTTGATCCCTGAGCACCACTGGGTGCAGCAAAAAGAAAAGTTGAGCTGGAGAGGTAGTACAGCAGGTAGGGCATTTTTCAGTACACAGCCAGCCTAAACTCAACCCCTAGCACCACAAATGGTGCCGAGACCTAACAAGAGTGATCCCTGAGCACAACAGGTGTGGCCCAAAAACCAAAAGACCGAAAGACACAATACATACAACTGACCACCCTGTAAAACGAATAGAAAAGCAAATCGATCAGATACGTAATATAGGTGGCAGGCTGTATAGTGTGTGTGTGTGTGTGTGTGTGTGTGTATTTACCTTGCATGCAGTCAATCACCATCACCAAGCCAAGAGTAAGATCCAAGAATAGCCAGGTATGGTCAAAAAATAAAATTTAAAAAAGGGGGGGCACCAATCTTCCTATCTCCCCCCTTGAAATCTCTTCAGTAGCCGTAGTGGACAGCTGACAAGAGTGTAGCACATTTGGGCTGAGACTTACCTTGGATCTCTCAATATGCAGATCCTAGGTGTTTCCTTGCTCTCAAGGGCTGATAGGAAAATGCCACAACTCCACTGCCTAACTCAACTCACTGTAGCACTGTAGAACTGTCCTCACATTGTTCATCGATTTGCTTGAGCGAGCCCAGTAACGTCTCCATTGTGAGACTTGTCATTACTGTTTTTGGCATATCGAATATGACACAGGTAGCTTGCCAGGCTTTGCCATACGGGCGAGACATTCTCGGTAGCTTGCCGGGCTCTCCGAGAGGAGCGGAGGAATCAAACCCGGCTCGGCTGAGCCAGCCATGCACAAAGCAAACACCCTACCACTGTCCTATCACTCCAGCCCAACTCCTGTCAAGCTACCTGTGACATATTCGATATGCCAAACACAGTAACAAGAAGTCTCACAATGTTACTGGGCCCACTCCAGCAAACCAACTCAAAGGTCAAAAAAACAATCAAAATAACCAACAAAATACCTCTACAAAAGTCTTGAGGTTTTCTTCCAAACTTGCAATTCAAGAGTTAAGGACAACAATTAAGTACAATCTAGGAATTAACTGAGAGGTAATAGGGGGTCCCATAACTTTTATCACAAAATTTCTTCATCCACAACCACACCCAAGACGGAATATAAGGACTAAAAATGAGATGTTGCTACAGGGTAAAATTACTTATTTCTCCAATAATGACACCACTAAATGGCAAAATAAAAAATATTTAATGCACACAAAATTTACAATAAAATCAACAGGCATAGAAAGCATTACATAGTGCAAACACCAAAAAGATACAGAGCTATCCATGTATGTGCTTATGATTAAGTAAGACCATACGGGAAATGTCTCCTTTCCTCATTTAGTGAGCTGGCAACTATTCTCAAAGGTATTTTTAACTGCCTTTTTTCTTCCCACTTTATGAAACTCCAGTTGCTACTTCTGTTAATTATGACTACCTAATCAGATGTTACTTGGAAGATTACAAGTATTTTTTTCTGTTGCCCCGCTAAGCAGATATAAAGGGGAGATTATGCTCACCTACCTAGACATGAGGTAAGCTTATCTACCAAGATTAACAACTTCTAATATTTTACTCCTGGCAGCTATAGCTTCTTAAGTTGCTCCACCATATTCAAACCCCACAACAAACAATGAGGTAGAAAGAGTAGATGTGTACTCATCTCACAGGTGAGAGAAATGGAGCCTGCGAGGTTGGGGGTGCGGCTTAACAGCCAAGCACTTGCTTTGCATCTGTGAGGCCATGGGTTTGATCCCTCTCCACACACACACACACACACACACACACACACACACACACACACACACAGCTTAATAAGGTTGAGAAAGGGACTCAAGATGGTGTTTACTCCCTACCCTATCCAAGAAGGCACTTAACAGTTGCTAGCTATAGTGTGAATGAGAACGTCTTAGTCAGAGACTATGTAAGACTTTCTACCGGGACAAGTGCTGAGCTAAGGGGGAACTGATTTCCCTGACTCTCCCATTTGATACACAGAGGATGACCTGGGCTGTAAGAAGCTTTATATGAGACAGCAGCTCTGGTCTCTCACCTTCCTCTTGCTAGAGCCCACCCCCTTATTCTGCAGCAGAAGCACTTAGGACTACTGGGAGAGACATCTTATTTTAACACTGTTGCTACAACCATCAAAGGGATGACTCAGAAAGCCTTTGGTATAAAAGCAATATGCAGAAAAAGATTTAAAAATGTGTAATTCCATGGTAAAAGAGCAACAGTCAGGAGGAAATGGCAGGTAATGGCTGACATCAAAGTACTGTTTAAACAATTTCCTTGGGTGAAGAAATTAGATGCTCTGATAAAATGATGCCAATTGTCACTACAGCATTTACCAAAAGGCAGCCAACTGTTGTGAAAAAGGGAATCACCGAGGCAGCATAAGTTGGGCCTTTTCTAGGATCTCTGACCTTCCTACTCGCAGCACTGAGGAATTCTACGATCCTGCTATGCTCTCAAAAGCCTGGTCCTAGGTGGAGGAAAATCATTGCTTAGAGCAGCAGCATCTTGGAGTGAAAGTCACCAAGAAGCTCAAACTGCCTTTCTGCAGATGACAATTTCCCTTAACATTTTGTTATTCAAGTCTCCTGACAGAGGTATGGTGGACCCAAGCCTCAACTCTCTGCAACATTTTAACAACGGCATTGTCAACAAGAATAACATTGCTTATGATTGCACATTCATTGCATCAAAGGATCTCAAAATGCTCATGGGACATTCTCCCATAGGAGAAGAAATCGGACAGCTCCTAAAAAGAAGAAGGGGGGTGGGGGGCGGGGAAGCTGTAGCAAACAAGGAAAGCTCTGTCAAAAGAAAGGACATCTTAAAGTCATCTGGAAAAATCCCCATGGGAGTTCTTAGGCCACGTGAACCCACCACCTCACATTCTCATTTCCAGTTTAGCATCAGAGTCCTCACGGCTTCTGCTCTGAGCTTCAAGTCTTCTCATCTCAAATCTGGGAAATTCCAGCAAAGCAGACCTTACTAAGGCAGTGCAAAATTCCAGACATTTGTAAACATGGTACATTTTACATTTGGCACAGGAGGGAGCTCGCAGGTTCCTTTGTCTCTGAAATGTATATCCTACACACAGTCATTACTCAACAAGTCATTCTATAGCACTGGTAGCGCATGCGGGCACATGTACACCCACAAACAAAGAACCAGCAAAAATGGGAGACCCCGTGTTCTTTAGGGTTCGAACAATTTTTTAAAAAAGATACTCAGCTAAACAAACAATAAGTTCACAGTATCTAAAACTGCATATTTCTAGACTTTCACATAACTGTGGCAAAAAAACAATATCGTTGGTTAACAAGTTTCCTACTTTCTAAAGAGAATCAAGAGGTAACGTTAAAATAGCCTTGTAGAACCCAAGATCTAACATGCACCAATTGTTGATCAATGACTTTTCAAAGAAGCTATCATTGCATTGAATTGCCATTTTAGAAGTTTCCACATGATCCTGACCTTTAAAAATAAACTCTTATAAACAATGTAACATACTACATAGCATTATAGACATCTAAATAAACATAAATTATAACTTAAATACAATGCACATTTCAAAGGCTTGGCAGTGATTCTTAGAGAAAAGTTCATGGCAGTTGTAGGCTGGCCTGGACGGGCTCCGATCAACTTCCAGGCAACAATAGGGAGCCTTCGCTATCCCACAGATGAACCGTGGGAAAACTGTAGTACCAGTTAAAGCCTTGGGCTAAGATCCTTGTAAGCTTTAATTTAAGTATTAAATACTAAAGCAAACCAAACACTAGGACGTACAAGGGAGCTGAGATGAAAGCATTTTTAGCTGAAATCTAGAAATTCACTGGCTTTCTAACATATCACTTTTGCTATGAATATTTTGTCCAGATAAGATGATCATGAATATTAATTACTAACTTGATGCTAATATTGGATGATGTTATCCAAGCCAACGGCCTAGTACTGTAACTGTGAATACCACTAATGTGTACTTTGCCAGATCCTTTCCTGACAGTCAAGATTTAACTGAAGTCGAGCTCACCTATAAACTAGGACGGCAAGGAATTTGAGTCCCAATGAAGGTATCTGAGAACAGAGATCGTCCAGATAGGTACTGAAAACTCGGGACTAAGCACCACTGTGCCCAGAAAACCAGAGAACACGGTTACTGAAGATGAATGGTAGTGTTCGGAAGTCTAGTTATTTCTTGACCTTGCAGTAGTAAACTATGAAGACTTCACATACAACCACGTCGTTTCAGTGGCCGTGAGTAAAATACACCCGTACCGTACTGGATTGCTCCCACAGAGAACTACCTCAGGTCTAGTTCGATGCCTCTAGGGGCATCGAACCAAGGAACCCTCCACAAGGACGAAATTTTAAGAATCTATCAACACGGGTTTGTTTCCTAAAAGATGAGATTCAACTAAAAATTTAAAAAATGTGCAGTTTAGGATCTTCTAAACAAGGTGTTTTGGTGTGCAGAGAGAAAACTGCAAACAAAAGGGGAAGGAGACAAGTGCTGAGACGCACGTGGAAGAGAATGCAACCAAAATCAACACCAAGGAGCTCAAAGTTTTCTTAAACTTTCTCTAAACTTACAAAATTATCTAAGGGGAAATCACAGGGTACAAGTGCTGGCACCCAACTTTCCTCTGTATCATTTGCAAAAAGTACTGAACTGGGAAATTAAAACAAAATGGAAGGGTATCAGACGACTACAAGTAGAATAAAGGGAAACAGAGAAGAAATATAACATTCTAAGGTTTGGGGTTGCTGGGGTTTTCTTGTGTGTTGCGGGTGGGGGGGGTGTTGAGTTTTTGCAACACACTCAGTGGTATTCAAGGCCTACTCCACACCTCTCTGCTCAGGGGATCAAACACTTGCAGGACTCAGGGACTGCCAGGGAGTGACCTGGGTCAACACCATGCAAGGCAAATAAATGCTCTACCCACTGTACTAGCACTCCGACCCAAACTCTTTAAGGCTGTAGAATATTTACCACAGTCTAGTAAAATACAAACTCAAAAGACTGGTTTTACTCTCAGGGGATGGGGGAATCTTTGCCCTAAAACCTAGGGAGCCCAATACCCGAGCTACGTTCCCAAGAGGAATACTGGGAGGAAAGGTTTCAGGTTGCGCTATTTGACACTTCCTCCCCCTGCAAGAAGTCATTCATCTGGATATCGAGAATATGACTTTCACAGGTCCTTTTCTTTTACGAGAAAGTGCTGAAAGTGACAGTTCTAAATGTTCTTTTTGCTGCAAGTCAGACTTTGGAGCAAAATGATTGTCACCCCAAATTAAACAAGCAGCACTACTTAAATATCAAAAAAGAAAACAAGAATGCTTCAAAACTGACTCTAAGAGATAGATTCTAGTAAGCGTATACTAGCTAGGGCAGTCATTTAATCTTCGGGCCCCATGTGCAAAGTAAAGGGCTGAGAAAGAGTGCATTTAAATATGGTGCTAAAATAGATATTGCTCCACTTCCTGTACTTGGGGGAAGTCTTTCCTTCTAGGGCAGTGCTTTAAGAAAAATCTGTGATCTGCAGGCCACATGCTCCAGCTCCCAGAATCTGTTCAAATGGAAGTCCACAACCCAGACAGGGATCTGTGTGTATATGATGTATAGGATGTGTGTATGTATGTGGGTGATCAAGAATGTAAGGGGTGTGTGTGTGTTGTGTGTGTGTGTTGGGGTATGGCAGCTGAGCTTATTTTTAACAACCCAGGTGATTCTCAAGATTTTTGTGTTCAGATAATGCCTCACTAGGTCCATCATTCTCTTTAGTTACTTTCTTTTTCACAACTGCAAAACCCATTCCTATTTTCAAAAGACTGGCTATCATTTACCTAGGATCTCACTAGAGTATTACCCGTGTGTAAAAAATGCATCTAGAGATATCAAATAAAAGTTCAAAGAAAAACAAACACATCCAGGACTCTCCAGCCGACAGTGAGGCCACAGTAAAGCAAACAGCACTTTGGTTTAGATGCCTTGTTGGGTCAGGAGAAGAGGCAATCTGACAACGGTGGAGGGAAGTGGACAGTCTGGGGGAGGGTGGAGGGCTGTAACTTGACGTGAAACCCCATCATTAACAGTCCTGCAAATCAATGACTACAGGAGAATGGACTTTTTAAAAATTCTATGCCTTGTTTCCAGAGTGGCAACTGAAGTTAAGCAAGTGACCTCTATTAACACATTTGAATCAAAATTAAAACTAAATGTCTTCTGAGTGTATGTGAAGTTTGATTTAGCTGATTAATGTTACAATAGGCGTAGCCAGTTTATATGATGGGTAGGGCCTTTTCTATAAACCTAATTGTCTCCAAGTTTGATTTCAAAAATACTGTGAATGCACATATACAGTATCTTGGATAGCGTATTTTTTCTATTTGATTTGTAAATGGTAGATGTCAAATTAAGCATGTGCAAATGGAAAACAAAGCCAGAGGAAGTCATGAAATGGAGAGACTTGCTTGGTAAAGGCAGAGGGAATGTTCTGAGTGAACACAGTCCACATGCTTGGGCTGGTTACTCAGATGGTCACAATTCATCAGAAGGATATACTTGTTGGCTCATCTCAATTTGGATGTGCAAAAGGGTTTAGGAGTATGTCAGCAAAACTGTCGATGCCTTTAGTCCAGGACATTTCATGTTCAGGCTGATTGTTTCACATTTTGCAAAGGGTGGGGGGAGGAAGTGCTGGAAACAGAACCCCCACACCCCCAGCTTCCCACAATTTTATGTGAAGCAGACACTCCACCACTGTGCCCAGCCCCAGCCCCAAAAGTCTTGTTATTCAAGACATTTGGGATCTTTGAACCATGGCCGGATCAACGACCTGCATCCATGTAACCTAATAAACTGGTGTTTTTTCACTGTTAGCTTGAACATTCTCCTAGTGGCCACCTTGGATTTTAAGAACATTCACAAACAGAAAAGAGCAGGAACCAAAATTAGCTCATTGATCCTCAAATAATTTGGTGATAAATAAACGTATTTGCATTCATACTGGCAGTTAATCCTTATGGGAGATTGAATTAAGGAGAATGAATTAAGATAGTTTTCATGTTCACGGAGCCCCAAATTCGAAAGAACTCAAATTCCATAAACTGTTTGAAAGCAAAAAGCGCCTGGAACAGAGAGGTGTTCTATATGAGGAAATGATCAGTAAAAGGCCCCACTGAGGAGGGATGCTGAATACTGATGTCTGGTGCACAGCCTGGCCCTGGCATTACTGTTCCACCATTCACTGACTCAGCTATGCTATAAAAACCTTAATAACAAACTGAATCTCTTTCTTGCAAATAGGACAGGAAGCCCCAGCCTTTTTTAATCTTCTGGCACAGTGAAAACACGTAACAAGATGACCTGTCCTTCCATGAATAATGTTCCCATCTCGTGGTCTTTTCTCACACAGACTACAAGGCTTCAAGAGATTCTGGCAATCCTCCATGTTATCCGTGTCTGTCTTCTGGTCACAAAGGTTATCGGACGGTTCCCCCAGGCTTGATATGGTCTCCTGGCTTTCTGAACTCTGAGCCAAATCCAAGAATTCCATCGAGTTGCAGGGGTCAAAGAGTTTGGCGCTTTCCTCCTTTATATAAACATCTTTAGGTCTAACAACTGGAGCTGATATGGTTCTCCGGCAATCAGGGACATCAATCCCTTCATTTTCTTTCTTTTCTGGTATGGCAGTGATATCAGACGTGGAGAGAGAATGAGTTAATTTAGAACAATCTGAATACCAATCCTTCCTCAGGGCCCAGCAGCGAAAACAGTATCTCTTGCTTGGAGAGTTAAATTTCTTGCATTCAGTACACTGCCATTCATCCTACAAGATAAGTGCAGCTCATTAATATGGTGCTGAGGAAAAAGCGAGTCAAGGAGACTTATCTCGGTGAAAACCCAGATATTTCAAACCAATGGCCTCACCTAGAACACAGTTTGCAACTACAGATAAGAAAGTTTTGGGCAGCGTTATACTTGACAGTAACCCAACCGTCATTTCAAGTGAGAATCTGATACTGAATTATTTTAGCTTTCTATTTAATCTGAGTGAATCTACATTTGCTTTCCCCCCACCCACTCGTATTATGTCATTTCTTCTTGCAACAACTTATTTTTTTATTGACCACCAGGCGAAAGAAGAACAAAAGAACACTCAGTCACTCTTTCCTGCTAATAAAAAAAAAGTATGAGATTTGACAAAAACCAAGCAAAATGAAAATGAGACAAGAACAACCAAGTTGACACGGGATTGCTCACTTCCTTCAGGAACCAGGTATTACTGTGGACATCAGTGGCGCTGACAGGATCAGTGGTTTGACACAGCTCACTGTTTCCCCAGCCAAAGTCAAGCACTGCAAGTTTGGAAGGCGGAAATCAAGTACACTGCTGCACTGGGGCATATTCCAGAGCCAGAGAACATCCCTACCAGTAAGAGAACCCCAGATCTCATCTGAAATGCTCAACAGACATGCAAAGGAGCTAATTTTTTTGTTCCTGGTTTTTGTTTGGTTTTGGGGGCCACAATGCTCAAGGGTTACTCCTGGCTGCTCTGCACTCAGGGATTACTACTGATGGTACTCAGGGAACCAAATGAAACGCAGGGATTGAACCCTAGTTGACCACATGCATGCAAGGCAAATACACTCTCCACTGGACTCACTCTCTGTTTCCAAAGGAACTTCATAAAGATTTGGTATTTATAACTCACTGTGTTGTGGTCTAACTGGAATCACTATTTTAGTTACACGTAAAATGACAAAAGTTAGAGTGGATAAGGCACTTGCCTTGTCTGTGCGGACCTGGGTTCAATCCCTGGCATCCCAAATGGTTCCCCAAGCACTGCCAGGAGTGATTCCTGAGCACAGAGTCAGGAGTAACCCCTGAGCATTGCCAACAGCAGCTCAGAAATAACAACAAAACCCTTATTAAATTCAATGGCATCTTTGACTTGGTGACATACAGACTATTTGCTTAACAGGTTTTGGGCCTAAGTAGCTGGAATAGTCTATTTAAGATGGAAACCTCTATCTTTGCTATTTTAATTATGCTCAAAAACACTTAATAGAACAAACAGTCTGCTTTATTACTTCGTAGTATACAGAAAATTTGCAAGGAACTGCCATAATGGGAACATCAGGTGGGAAGGGAATAGGACAAGATTACCAAGTAGTAAAACTAGAAGCCTTTATCCTCAAACAACAAAATTTTTTAACTCTTCCATTTTTTTTTAAATTCCCCACACCTATACTACCGCCCCCCTCCCCACTTCCTATTGCAGGTTACCTAGGGGAAGTACTAAATGGAAAATGGGATCTGGCATCAAAATGTATACATCCAAGGCTAGACCTGAGTTGCCAATTGGTTTACAAATCAATACCTATACTAAACAACATTAAATATTAAAATTAAACATTTTAAAAATAAAAACATTAAATATTAAATCTTTGTGCCTTGCATGTAATGAAGTTGCAAATGCACATACAAACACACACACCCCTAAAACTAGATCCTCATTAACTAGCCTTTCCACTACTATAAACCTGTATGGAACCTCAACTCTTTCCAAACTTTCCTTCTTATTCTGGTTTCTCAGTGGTGCTAGAGGTCCACGACAGTCCAAACTCTGCAAGACAAGCAGCTTAGTCCTTGCATTCTTGCTCCTGTACCTCCATGTTTTTAGGAAACCACTGAAAAGGTTATTTTTCTACTCAACAAGGAATTTCTGATAGCTTATGAATCTGCCTTAGGATCGGAGAAGTGCTTAATGGGGAAAGTAGAGCGTAACTATTTTAAATAATTGTGCTCACTGCATGAAATCCAAAGAATTTCAAAAGCAGGGGAAAAACCAGAGAGGCATTTATTTATGTCATCCTTTACAAGGGAGAGAGAATTACATCAACTCACTCCCTTTTCTTCTCAAACTTCAAAAAAAATTCTCCAATAAAGTATAAATAAATCGATACCTCAACACTTAGAAAAGGCAGTCAGAATTGGGAGTGGGGGGACGGCACAAGAGAACCGATGGGTATTTAGAAGGCACGAAATAACCCTTTATTGGGTAACCATACCTCAGAGGTAACTTCAACATCAGTTTCATCACTTAAGGACTTAGAGTCCTCAAATTCATCATTTTTTCCCACTTCAATCACCTGTAAAGACAAGTCATTAGTAAGGCTTACTTATTTAAGATGAGGTTATCACCTAAAAGGTTAAAAAGAAAAAAAGACCTAAAAGCTTTAACTTGTAACTCATAATTTATGTTCTGGACGAAGGAGACAGCTCAGTTGAGGGCAGGATCAGAGTTTGAACCTGACAGTACACTATCCCCCAAAGCACTGTCCACTGTGGCCCTGAAGACCTCTCATCACTGGGGGTAGGAGGCCTTCGTGGTCCCCAGCACTGCAAGACCCCAAGCAGTTCTGTATCCTCAAGCCCGAGCAATGAAACAACTTGTCACTTTGGCCAAGTGTTGACTTAGCTCCGTAAGTACTACTTAAGATACTATGCACCCTCCTAGATAGAGAGACATACAGACACACATACATACACACACACACACACACACACACACACACACACACACACACACACACACAGACCAGAACAACAGAAGAGAATGGAGCAGAAGATTCACATTCTGTTTCACTCACTAACACAAAATGAGACCAAACATAACTTAATTCGCCCTTACTGGCATTTTAATAGAATAAATGATTGAAAAAGCACCCTAAAGGGTTCCTAAGAAACACTATCCCATATTTAACACGGGCCTTGCACGCAGTTGACCAGGGTTTGATCCCCAGCATCACATCTGATGCTACTGAGTCCCATCAGTAGTGATCCTTGAACACAGAACTTGGAGAAAGCCTTGAGCACAGTGTGGCCGAGAAACAAAAACAAGAAACAACAAATGTGAATCTTAAAATTGGCTCTAATACAATATTGAGTCAAGAGAAAGACCGTGAGACCACTTATACACACAGGTGCAGACCAGACTGCAAGATCTGAGACAAACACACTCGACACACAAACAGTCCATGTGAAGTTTTCACAACATACCTTTTTTTCTCTCATTTTTCCTACTTCTGATTGTTCAGAATCAGCAGCTTCCACTTTTATTCCAATACCGAACTGCTCTGACACTGACTCATTCAAAACCCACAAGTCATCTGTGGTGTCTGAAACAACTGCAGTACCTAGATCCTAAGAGAAACACAAACAAACAAGAACTTTGTAGTCAGAGTTTCATCAAAGCTATGCCTAAGGGAGCATATATATTCCCAGACAACAAACCAACACATGTGAACTCAAAACTCAACGTCCAAGGAGTCGGAAAGAGAGTACAAGGGTTAAGATGTTTGCCATTCATCCTTGGCACTGCATCTAACTGCCTGAGCACTGCAGGGGCAACTCCTGAGCACTGTCTGATTTAGCCTAAAATCTTAAAAACAAAACACACACCAAAAAAATTCAATAACCCATGCTGATGAGAGAGCTCCCACGGGTTGGGGATGCATACTTGGAACGTAATTTGATTCCCAATATGCATAGCACACGAGTGGCCCCGGGCATCTTTTGGCGTGTCCCCAAAACAAAAGCAAAAAGGTTTCAAAGTCCTCATTTATCTCCAAAGAACACCTATCCATTCAGCAAACATCTACTAGGTTGGACATAAGCATACCTGACATTTTCTATTTTCTTTTTTAACAACCAATCAGCTTTAACACCTAGAAATACTGCAAAACTTAAAGGGTGAAGACCAGGGTAGGCAGATGATGGCGCAAAAAACTGGAATATATCCTTTGTATGAGGAAAGCTGGATTCTATACCCCTCCGCACCCAAGAAGGGGAACAGACTCAAATCTATTTCCTCTCCTCCTTTCCCAGAGCTTCTGAGGTAGCACTCTCAGAGGCAAGAAAACATTCTATTGTGACGTAGTTTTTAACAATCTTCAATGTTTATTACATGGGTGCAGGAGAGAGAGTATAGCAGGGAGGGCTCTTGACCTCTACACAGCTGCCCAAGTTTGCTCCCTGGTCCCCTAAATGGTCCCCGGAGCCCACTAGGAGTGATCCCTAAAGGAGTAAGCCCTGAGCTTATGGTATGATTCCCCCCCCCCCAAAAAAAAAGAAAAGAAAAAGTGAGCAATGCTCATTATAGAAATGAGCAATACTGATGGCAATTCAAACCTTTTGTCCTCTTTCTCAAATATTCTTTTAAAAGGTTTTGTGCAATCAAAAGGAATCAAACCCACGGCCACACACAATAAAGTCCTCTACCACATCCATGGTCCTGGGCCCTCTTTCAGCCTTAAACAACCTTATATATATAACTATACTTTTGTTTTCATCTACAAACATTTTGTGGTATAATTCTGTAAGTAAGTAGCAAAAAAACTTTATTGTTCTTTCATCTACCAAATGAGCATTTACTGAAAGCTTAAGTATCAGATACTATTCTAATTAGTAGGCAACAAACAATATTGGGTAACACAGGGTTAGAAACAGTACAGGATAAGACACGCTCAGCTTTGCATCCTGCTGATCTGCTGACCCTTGTCTGAACCCCTAATACAACATATATTTCTCTGAGTCAGGAATAGGCCCTGAGCACACCTGGTAATGGGCCCCAAAAACTGAAACAACCCCCACCCCCGCAAAAGAATAGTGAATAATATTAAACCTTTGGACTTAATATTCCAGTGGAGACGTGTAAAACAGACAATAATATGCAAACAAAATGAACACATTTCAGAGAGGATACAAAAAATGATAAAGGAACAAAACAAGAATGAAAGTAATAAAAATAGGTTAAATTGTTGATGTGCTCTGGATGAAAAGTCCATAACCTGTCTGAGGAAAATTAAACAGAAAAAAAAAAACAGAAGGACTAGAGATCACCAGCTGGAAATACGCTTTCAAGCATGCAGGAGGTCACAGTCCCACACAGAGGACCACAAGTTCTGTGATATCATCAAGAGTGAGCTCTTGGCACTGAGCGAGCAGCCCTTGAGCACCAGCAGGTATGGCCCCAGAACCAAATATAAACAAAGAAAGCAAATATATATGGTCCAAGAACCACATGGTCCAAATACTGGTAAAACAACCCTGAGTCCCAAGTCAGGAAAAACCCTCAAGGAGCACTAGGTGTAGCCCCTAAGCAAACAACCAAAAACATATACCTGGGGGCTGGAGGGAAATCAATACTGAAGAACTGATTGAATAGCAGAGCCGGTAGGACGTTTGCCTTGCACACGGTCGACCCAGGTTCGATTCCCAGCATCCCATATGGTCCCCCGAGCACCACCAGGAGTAATTCCTGAGTGCAGAGCCAGAAGTAAGCCCTGAGCATCACCAGATGTGAAGGTGTGACCCCCGACCCCGCAAAAAAAAAAAAAAAAAAGAACTGTTTGAAACATGCTGACTTAGTTACAGCACATAAGTGGATATGTTGTGGATATGTTGTGGAAGTCACTGGATATGAAAGCTGTGCATCTTTCTTTCTTTCTTTCTTTCAATGCGCGGGGATTACTCCTGGCTCATGCACTCAGGAATTACTCCTGGCGGAGCTCAGGGAACCATATGGGATGCTGGGAATCGAACCCAGGTCAGCTGCGTGCAAGGTAAACACCCTACCCACTGTACTATTGCTCCAGCCTCCAAAAGCTGTGCATTTAGAGGAAAGGTCAGAACTAAAAGTTTGACTTGGACAGGAAATGCATACAGATATATATGCACACAAAGTTAAGAACACTGAATGAGAACTCAGACTGCACACTGAATTATCAAGAGCAATGAAGAATGTTACTCTTTCAAAACAGAAGTTTCCCTCAAACACGTGATTTACCTGATTTGTCTGTAAATCAGTTGAGCCATTACTCCTAGGCGTATAGCTGTTTCTCACATTTCCTAGAAACCACCATGGCAGACCAGATACATCCCACTCCTCAAACCCAAGGTCCAGGCTGGATGTCTCATCGTGGGCTAAATTTTCTATCAGGTCTTCACCTAGGACAGAACAGATAACTACTATATAATACTCAGAAATTTTCTCTTTACAATACGTATATTTGTTCTCAAGATCTGTGACAAAATTTCTCTAAGACAAAATCAGACATCAGTCTCTCAGGGGCAGAGCCCAGGTGCTCCTTGCTATAGGATTTCGTTTAAAAAATGATGAGCAGGAGGGGCTGGTGCAATAGTACAGCAGGTAGGATGCTTGCCATGCACCTGCCCAACCTGAGTTCTCAGCACCCCGTATGGTCCCCAAGTTCTGCCAGGACTGAGCAACAGAGTCAGGAGTCAAGCCTAAGCCTCGCCAAATGTGGCTCCCAAACCAAAACCATAATAATAATAATAATAATAATAATAATTATCACGGTCCTCCCGTTGTTCATCGATTTGCTCGAGCGGGCCCAGTAATGTCTCCATCATGAGACTCATTGTTACTGTGTTTGGCATATCAAATACATCACAGGTAGCTTGCCAGGCTCTGCCATGCGGGCGAGATACTCTCGGTAGCTTGCCGGGCTCTCCGAGAGGGGCGGAGGAATCAAACTCGAGTCGGCCATGAATAATAATAATAATAATAATGGGGCTGGAGCGATAGCACAGTGGGTAGGGCATCTGCCTTGTATGTGGCCGACCGGAGTTCGATTCCTCTGCCTTCAATTCCTCCACCTCTCTAGGAGAGACTGGCAAGCTACTGAGAGTATCTCGCCCTCACAGCAAAACCTGACAAGTTTCCTGTGATGTATTTGATATGCCAAACACAGTAACAATGTTACTGGGCGCATCGAACAAATCGATGAACAAGAGGAGGGCAGTGACAGTGAATAATAATAATGAGCAGGGACCCTGATCATCACCAGATATGGTCCAAAAAATTAAAATTAATAAATTCATTAACTGAAAAATAATGAACTGGATGGGGCTGGACTTCAGTGGGTAGGGCCGTTTGCCTTAGCACCTGACCTGGGTTCAATCAATGGTAATTTGTTATTGTCCCTTGAGCCCCACCAAGAATAAATCCTGAGTGCAGTGCCACGAGTAAGCCCTGAGTGCGACCCAAAAATAAAAAAAAAAACAAAAAAAAACAAAAACAAAAAAACCCAAAACCAAAAAAAACAACGGGAGAGAAAGCTCAACAGACTGAGTATACAAACTTCACAGAAGAGATCCATTTCCGATCCCTGGCACTGCATGGTCCCCTGAATGTCACCAGGAGTGGCCCCAAAGCACAGAGCCACTGAGACTTGTTGGTTAAGGTCTCAAAACCAAAATAAGTGAATAATTAATATTAGAATGACCCCATAGAGATAATACAGCAGATAAGGTACTTGCCTTGCCAGGTTCAATTCCAGATTCTGCATATGGTCCCCAAGCCCCACTACAAGTGAACCTTAAGCAAAGCATTCTGGGTGTGGCCCAAAAACAAAAAGTTCATTTATAAGGAAATTTAAAATATGAAGAACCAAAGAATGACTGTTCTAAAAGATTTCTAAATAGTCATTTACTGGTATTTTAAACATTCATACTACTGCAAAAACTGAAAAAAAAAAAAAGAGAGAACTACAGATTCCCACCAAAACTTATTTACCTACTGCCCCTTTTTCAGGAAAGAAATGACTCACCACCCCCTTCCTCGTCCCATCTAATTTCGCTAAGAGAACAGAAAGCACCCTCCAATAGGACCTCCACCCTCATGGTTCAGTGTCCTCAGGCGGCCAGCAGCTCCCACTTCGGGGCATGTAGGCTAGCACACAGTGCCTGATAATGGCTAATCATGTCAGATCTGCTGAACTAGAAACAGTAATGACTTAGCAGCCAATCCTTGAGACAAAAATCAAACAGTACCGTCCATAATAGTGATCATAAGGCTGTCAGAGCAGTTTCATTCTTACCACATATTTTGAAACATCTCTCCATAAATCTTGTTTTTATTGGGCGGGGAAGGGGGGAGCATGGGGGCAGGGAGTCTCTCTCAGTAGAGTACAGGGGACCCGGTGTCACTCCAGGAATACCTGGCCAACCCAACCAATGGTTCACTGATAAGACCCAAGGATGTTGTGTCACACCAGGGACCAACAGGAGGGCCACCCCAGCCGTGCTTGATACATCTGGCATCTTAGTACATCTACTGTAGGACATCTGGCTGTATTAGGGAGGCCAGATGGGGCCAGAAATCAGACATGGGTCAGGTGCACGTTCTGAGGGCCATATACACCTATTTTTGTTAGGCTGCAGTCAACCATTATATAATACACTGAACTACAGGTTGTCGGAAAGTAATACATATACACCCCTTCTGTATCAATGGGAACTTTTTTGAATTAAGAGAGTATCTGAGGGACCACAACACCCAAAACGAGAGAGAGAGAACACAGGGGATTGCCCTGCCACAGAGGCAGGGGGGATGGGGGGATGGGGGTGGGGGGGATATTATCCATGGTGGTAGAAAATGGGCACTGGTGGAGGGATGGGTATCTGATCATTGTATAATCGAAACCCAAGCACAAAATATTGTAAATCTACAACTGTACCTCATGGTGTTTCACTAATAAAAAAATAAAAATAAAAAAATAAAAATTTAAAAAAAGACATAAAAAAAAAGAGAGTATCTGAGGGAGCTGGAGTGATTAACACAGCAGGTAGGGTATTTGCCTTGCACGCGGCTGACCCGGGTTCGATTCCCAGCATCCCATATGGTCCTCCCGAGCACCGCCAGGAGTGACTTCTGAGTGCAGAGTCAGGAGTAACCCCTGTGCATCGCTGGGTGTGACACAAAAAGAAAAAAAAAAAAAGTACCTGAAATCTAGAAATATTGCAAATCCAAAGTAAATTACAGTCTCACAAATTCTGTAAAAGATCTGTCATACATTGAAGTGGCATTTTAGGCCGCTTCTAACTAGGCCAACTAGCACATGCACTTCTTTTCATCCAATCATATTCCATCGTCCTCAGTCATAGCTGAGGTATATATAGTAGAAAAAATTCTGTACTAAGTACGTCCTGACCATGGGGTCGAAGCAAGTGAGATGCTTGTATTGCACACCACTGACCCAGGTTCGATCCCCAGCACCCCATATGGTCCCCCAAGTCCACCAGGAGTAACTTCAGAGCACAACCAAGTGACCCCAAAACAAAAACAAGTCCTGGCCAGAACAAAAGGTCATCCTATCAATTTATGTTAACCCCACCTATTAAAAAGCTTTTTGCCCAGGTCAAGACCAAACATCTGGTCCTCCAAGCCCCACCAGGGATGATTCCTGAGTACAGAGCAGGAGTAAGCCTGAGCACCACCATGTGGCCCAAAAACAAAAATAAAAAAATATATAACCTGCAGCTCGGGAAGCACTGCACTGTAGCACTGTCCTCCCGTTATTCATTGATTTGCTCGAGCAGGCACAAGTAACATCTCCATTGTGAGACTTGTTACTGTTTTTGGCATATCAAATACGCCAGGGGGAGTTTGCCAGGCAAGATATTCTGAGTAGCTTGTTGGGCTCTCCGAGAGGGACGGAGGAATTGAACCTGGGTCAGCTGCGTGCAGGGCAAACGCCCAAATTTACATATTTAATACCACATATACTGGAATAGTTCCAATGTAATCAGGGAATCAAAAATTTAGTTTATATCCAAATACAATTTGAAAAAAACTTTCCAATACAATAAACGATTCAACCGTAATCTAAACATTTTAACAACATACTTTCTTGCTTCAAATGTGAGTCAGATACCTAACAATCAGGACATAAAATACCCTAAAGTAAATTTTGATTTTACACAGCTTTGTAGAACAAGACTTAGGAGCTATTTTATAAAATAGCATTTGGAGGAATTTGTACAATACCCATCAACCTTTATCAATTTGGAAAATAAAGAACTGGTATGGAAAATAAAGAACTGACGACCACCATTAAAGGACAGAGGAGCTAAAGCATTCTTATATACTTTATTGTGTACTCTGATGTACTAAGTATAGCTTGCTCTGTCAATATCTATTGAAATCAGTCCTCGTCTCTAACATACAAATGAAAAGAAAAACTCTGACCAGATGGAATGTATACAAGGCTTCCAAGATTTAAAGGCCAAGACAGAGTGGCCACATGGCACACCCGTAAGTGTGTAGCTAACTACTTCTAGCATGTTAAAGAAGGGCTGCTAATACCAAGTAAAGGATGTTTGGAGGACTCACTTGGGATGCAAGATGCTTGCTGAAAGTAGACTATAGAATGAACATGATGGTTACTCAATACTTCGACTGCAAACTACAATACCCTAAAGGAGAGAACAAAAGGGAATGCCCTGCCACAGAGACGGGGTGTGGGGGAACGGGTGTGGGGGGGTGGAGGGCTACTGGGATCATTGGTGGTGGAGGATGGGCACTGGTGGAAGGATGGGCACTCGATCATTGTTTAACTGAAACCCAAGCACAAAAGTCTGTAAGTCTTACAACTGTACCTCATGGTATTTCACTAATAAAAAAAAGGGGGGGGCTGCTAGTAGAGCACCACACTTTCTTCAAAACCAACAATAGTACTTAAGAATAAAACCAAGAAAAGGGGGTGGGGGGTTTCAGAAAAGAGTGTCACATATGCCTCTCTTACTGTGCATAAAAGCAATAGCATTATTATTATTGTAATCAGTTCCCTAATGGTCTTAGACCTTAATGTGAACAGATGTCACAGAGGAATGAAGGAGGAAAGGAAAAATAAGGCCAGGAAGAGGGGGAAGGAAGAGAGCTAAACAGACTTAATCCAAAATTACCTTCTCCAGAACTCCTGCATTTATGCTGTGAGGTAGGCAGTACGGGAATATTGCCTTCTTCAGGTCTTCTCCGGGAACTGGAATTTTCCTCTGCACTTTGCTGAAATGAAGACAACAGTATATATCAACACCCCTGAAATGACAAAGACCAGGGGATGTAGCAGTTCCACTCTAGCTCACCAGGTAGTGTGTAACACAATGGGTTACACACAGAATTCTCAAGTTCACAAGCAATCATCAAACACAGGCAACACCACTCCTCAATCCACTGTGAGCAAAGCTAGAATCCCAAACACCTGGGGGTTTGTAAACACCTCTCTGCAGAGAAGGCCAAAACCTACTATTAAAAACAAGCTATCGAAGTCTGTGAAACCCTCGGTAAACATCGAGATAAAGTTTTCCCATGATTAAGGAAACTTTCAGAAATGACTTAAACTGAACTACAACAAGCCTGTTAAAATCTAACAAAGCAGTTTCTTCAAATACTTAGGGACATACACCATCACGCAGACAGCACACAAAAGCCCCAAAGAAAATGGAACTGGAAGAACTAAAGACCAGAAGTGCTACATCCCAAAGAAATAATCAGAGACTGGAACTCTGGGAAGAACAGAGAAGGTTCACTCTGTCCTGGATCTGGGAACTCCCAAGAACCTTTCATAGTAAGTCTTACCACATTCAGGGAAAGAAAGGCCTTGGGAGTCCAAATCCACAGGTACAGAGAAGGGGCCACTCTGTACAACAAAGAGGTCACCATGTGGTGATTTACCTTCAGTTGGTCTTGACTTGGAATATCCATACTGTGATCCTGTGCGAGAGCGAGAGTCTGAGCAGCATCTGGATAGCAAGTAAAACAAAAGGAAAACCTTCCCTGGTAATAACCATTCTTTCCACACGCAAAGGACCTAGCTAACAACCCTGGAGCAGGTTTGGTCCCTAGAGATGTGCTTCTCTCCATATGGTTTGGACAAAGCTCTCAGTTACAAGGAAGGAAAAACCAGGCTCTATTCAAGATAAAGTACCAAAATCTGGGGGGGGGGATGAAGAATTACTAAACATGTTCTTTCCAAACAAATTTTCAAATGTAAAGGAGAAATGGGACCAAGCAGGGAACGAGAATACTTGCACACCTTCCGGCAGGTATTTATTACCAAATGTGCCGAACCCTGTGCCCAAGCAACAAGTGTGATTTCTAATTTCAATTTCATTTTCTAGTCCTTAAGACATAAACAGGGTTAGGAGACTTGAGCAATTCTGGGATTCTACTTGCTTTGCTTGGTTGTGGGTTTTTTTTGTTGTTGTTTTTTCTTGGGGGAGGGGGGGACTGGGCCACACCCATCAATGCTCATTGGGTTACTCCTGGCTCTGCATTCGGGAATTAGTCCTGGAGGTGCTTGGGGCCGGGGGACCATATGGGATGCTGGAGATCAAACCCGGGTCAGTTCCATGCAAGGCAGGCGCCCTCCCTGCTGTACCATCACACTGGCCCCCTTCCCTACTTGTTTTGTAACACAGTCAAATCTTCAAATAAACTTACATCCTGAGTGTTAAAGATGATTTCAGACTTTAAATTTTCACCACCACCTGAAGTACAGACTAGTTTATCTGTTTGTTTTGAGGGAGCCACACCTGGAATGCTTGGGGATCACTCCTTGTTCTATGCTCAGAAATCACTCCTGGCATTGCTCAGGGGGACCATGTGATGCCAGAGATCAAACAGAGTCAGCAGCATGCAAGGCAAGCACTGTGCCCACTATGCTATCTCTCCAGTCCCTAGGTTACCCTTTTTTAACCCAACAATTTTGTTTTCCCCATTATTATAAATTGAAAGAGGAAAAAGCAGGTAAAATTCTTCCTCAAAGTCAAAACAGAAAACAACCTAAAGAAAAAATTCTTAAGACAGATAAAGGACTTAAAAAATTTTTTCAACTAGAATGGAGATGAAAACTCAGTACAGGAAAAGAACATGCTATAGAGAATGTAACAATCTGGACCATTCATTATTGAGTGATTTTGGGGGTTGGGGCAGGGGAACAGGAGTGAGGCTTGGGTCACACCCATAAAGTGCTAAGGAGATATTCCCAGTTCAGTACTTAGAAGTGCAAGCACCTTAACCCAAACTATCTCTCTGCTCCTCGTTGGTCTCACATAACCAAGATGCACCCAATTAAGTCTATCAGATACTGGGTTCATCAGCTACTATTGTCTCATTTTGGGTTCTGGTGTTTTGGGTCACAACTGGCAGTGCTCTGGGTTTGCTCCTGCCTCGTGTTCAGGAATCACTCCTGGCGGAACTCAGAGGACCAAGAGGTACTAAGAATTCAACCAGGGTCAACCACAAACAAGGTAAGTGCCCTACTTGCTGTGCTATCTCTCCATCCCCCACCAGCTACCATTAAAAAAAACTGTCAGAAAATATCATCCTCAAGATATTTAAGAGGAAGAAAAAAAAAGATTTCCACAGCTGGTTTGACCATGCACATTTTCAAAACTTTCAGTTTTCATTTCTAAAAATTCATTTTTCATTAAATAATATTAATGAAATTAATATTAATAACAAAAATATTCCTAGATAAGTTTTGTTATTGTTATTTGGGTCACACCTAGTGATACTCAGGGATTACTCCCAACTATACACTGTGGAATCACTCCTGGTGGTGCTAAGGGGAACATATGGGATGCTAGGGATCAAACCCGGGTCAGATGCCTGTGAGGTCAGCACTTTACCTGCTATACTATTGCTCTGGCATCACTATGGAGGTATTTTTGTAAGTGGAAATACTGAGAAGTTCAAGAAACAGTCTTTTTTGGCCACAGTAGTCTTCAAAGATCAGTTAACTCACAATCAAATAAAACACTAATAAAGCAATCTGATATTGCCATGTATAGTTTGGGGAGTTGTTGTGTTTAAAATTTTTGTCTTTGGACCGCACTCAGCAGTTCCCAGGAGTGACCCTTGGAGGTGCTTGATACTGAGCCAGAGCCAGCTGTATGCAATGCAAGAGTCTTATTACCACTCCCACCCTGAAACATATAGTTTTAAAGCCTCATTATGTTACTTAAGAAGAATAAATTTAAAAAATTACCTGGGAAAATCAGAATCACAAATTCATTTTTAAATAAGTTTGTCACATTTTATTAGTGCATATGTAGAAATTTAGAAAAACACTTCATCCAGAATCACCCTAATGGAGCCGGGGAAGATAGCCCACAGGGTGAGAGCAGATGCCTGGCAGGCACAAGCCCCCACGTATGACCTCCAGCATCCCAGGGACCCTCAGCACCACTGGGTATAGCCCGGCAAGTCCGTGAGCACCACCAGAGTAGTTCTGGGGGGCCCCAGCACACATCATAAGAACAAGCACTGTCAGGACACATCATAAGAACAAGCACTGTCAGGTCCCTGAAGGAAGGACCGCTGTCACCATGAGGAGGCTAGGGAACCCTGAGCACTGCACCTGGGAAGCCCCCCCCCCCCCCAAAAAAAAACCCACAAAGCCCACTTTCACTCTAAATAGTGGCATTTTCTTCAACCATCAAAATTCATTCCTAATTTAACTCATTTGCAAAGCTGTAACATAGGGGTTAAAAAAAAGCACTTTCTCATCAGTCCTTTAAAATAAAACACACACAATCCAATTTACAGAGATGCAACTTACAAGCACAGTCCAAGTGAAAGCAGACAATCGAAATTACTTGGAGGCAATTTCCTGGCTTTGCTCAGTGTACCATCGACAGCTATGTAAGATGTTACAATCTGATTTAAGAGTACATGGAATTCTAGAATTCTTTAATGAGTTTTTAAGTCGCATCATTTCAAAGGGATAATAATTTCAAAGTAAAAACACAAAGTGTTTTGGGGGGAATGTATTGAGAAAGTTAACGGGAGGAGATGCTATTATAAGGGATAAAGGGACAAGAACGTGAGACCCAGTAAGAGCCAGGGCCGACTAGTACGAAATCCCTGCTCGGCCACCGTAATGGCATCAAACCTTGGACAAATCACTTATTCTATTAAAAATGAAACACAGTGTCTACATCACCAAACCTTCCTCACAGCGTTGTTAAGAGGATCATTTGAAACGTTCATTAGAGAAGTGTTCATTTTAATTTATGGCTCGCTAAATTCTACAGTGTAAGAAAATGAGTGGAAAAAAAAAAAAGAAAATGAGTGAAAAAAAGGTAAAAATTATACCCGTTCTAGATATTCAAATAAGAGCTCAATCGGAAAACAAATACTATCCCAGGAAAACTAAACTATTTCTCAAGTGACTGAATTTCAATAACTCGCTTTATTATTTGCAAAAACCTTCCCTCTCATAGAGAAAGGTACAGCTAAGTGAAGTAAGCAAACACACTGGAGAAACCAACTAGCTTCAAAATTCATATTCTGAGTAAGTTCCAGATCTTGTTTCACTGAAAAAGAGCCCAACAAAAAGGTCACAAGCTTGGGCTCTCTTCAAAGGATGTTACTTAAACTCATTTAGAAACTGTAAAAGGTGGGCATTTGGGAATGGGAATGGAGGAATTGGAAACAAGCTACGTTTCAATTTTGTCCAGGTTATTTATTCTCTTATCTCCAAATATACCACCCTTCTGATGACAAAGTAGCCAATTTTCAGCACATTAAATGCAAAGGGGGGCTTGGCAAAGGGTTAATTGAAGAATCTGCCATTCAGATGCCAGAAAGTATGGCCTTTAAGTGGAAGGCTGTTGATCAGCCTTCCCAAAGTGACAGCACAGCTGTGGGAGGCGCAGTAGGCTAAGGTGCAGCTGTGCTGTGCTTCTTATCTGTTCCCTTGGAGAAAGTGGACTTCCAGGGAGCTCCTGGAAATACTTTTCTGAAAGAGGGCAGCAGGCCAAGGAAATTTTGAAAACTCTGTTCTTAGGGGCCTTCAACAGGCCCTTCAGGCTTTTAAACATCTCCCCAGTGCTGCAACAGATATACAAAACACCTATGAACATCTGACAAAAAACGGAAACTTGAATCTACTCAAACACTACTAGTTGAAAGGTAAGTCATATGAAGAACAGTCATGACCAGAGAGTCACCAGAAACCTCATGAGGATATAGCCTCTAACACTAGAATGTGGAAAATTCTGCAAGTGATCCATTTCTTTAACTGACATGAAAACAAAAAGATTAAATTTTGTACACTAAAGAAACTTAAAAACATTATCAGTCAAGTGCAGTGTGAAATGTAGTTAGATCCTGACTTGAAAAAGCCAAGTGCAGAAGGGATTTCTGACATGACTGAGGGAAACATAAACAATGACTATTGGATAAAACTATGGAGTTATTTTCTGTCAACATTGTTATAATTCTGGCATTGCCGTTATGTTGAAGAAAGAAATCCTTATCTGTTAGGAGTTTTAGAAAATCTTACATTAAAGCAAATAAGGCAAAACTAGTGATCAGTTAGGGGAGGCATTAATCTATTTTTTGTATACATGGAAATTTCACAACGAAAGGTTAAACAGCACAATACGGACATTTTGTGTAAGCCGCCCCTCCCAGTCATGCCGAGACAGCGCTCTATTTGCATTCTGCTCTCCCTTGCTCTCCCAACATTTGCCCCCTGAATTCAAAGCTGTGATACATACTGAAAAAATATGATGTGACATACCTGTAGTAGCAGTGGCTAAAGTGACAAGATTCTTTCTTAGCATATCATAGAGAGGGCTGTCAAAGAAATTATTTTAAAAATTAACACGTTTTTCCATTAAAATGCTAAGTGTCTCCCTGACTGCTATCTCTCAACTTTCTCTGTTACATATTCAAAGGCAGAATTCTGGGGTCAGTATTTTGTTTTGGATGCTAACCCAGGGGTGCTCAGGTTACCCCCAGCACTGCCTGGGATCAAACTGGGGCGTTCCAAATGCAAAGCACATGCTCCAACCATTTGAGCTGTCTTTTTTGGCTCCTCAGAGGCATAATTTTTTTGCCCAGTATAGGTCTGTTTGTTTTTTTTTTAAGCCACAACTGGCAGCATTCAGGGCTTACTCCTTGGTCTGCACTCAAATATCATTCCTGGCAGAGTTCAAGGGACCATATGTAGAACCATGGATCAAATCTAAGTCAGCAGTTTCTCCACACTATCTCTCTATCTGCCTTCCTCCCCTCGCTGCCCCAAGGTAGACTACTTAAGGTACAGTGGCCAGGAGATGTAGTTCAGTAGTATGGCACAAGATTTAAATGTTGTGGGGTTCGGGGTTTTTGATTTTTGGTAATTGTACGTGAAGGGGATGGAGACAATACAGTTGGCTGGATGCTTGCCTCACACACATTCGATCCAGGTTTGATCCCCTTAATGTCCCCCAAGTCTTAACCAGGAGTGATCCCTGAACACAGAGCCAGAAATAAACTCCAAGCACCACCCAGTGTGACACAGAAACAAAAAATAAATTTGAACTTGGTGGGTTCAATCCCCAAAACCATTTTTTAAATATTTAAATATCAAGATGCTAAAGCCTAAGCCCGATGTTTGTTACCCCTAAAAAATGAGTTAACGGTGGTATTCAGTGAGCACCATCAGGGATGATTCCTAGGCAGAGCCGGGAATGGCTCCTGAGCACCACCACTGGGTCTGACCCAAAACAAAGAAAGAAAGAATGGGTGGGAGAGAACTGATCTCTGGAGGCCGAATGATCCCCAACACCACAAGGCTCCTGGATAGTGCTCAGGTCCCAGGCAATGAGCTGGGAGTAGACCTTGAGCACTCCCAGGTGTGGCCCCCAAACAAAAAGAATTTCTATTTATAGAAGTGCGGGGTGGGGAGTGGACTGTGCCTGGCTTGATGTGCAGGACTTACTCCTGGCTCCTGCTTAAGGGTCACTCCCAGCTGCGCCTGGGTTACTGCATGCAACGCTGGGGATTCAAGGGGGTTGACCGCGTATGTTAGTTACTGCACGCAGAGCCTTACCTCCTACACTATCTCTCCTGAATTCACATTTTATTTCACTAGCTATTTGTAGCCCCAATTGGGCAAATTTCCGTCGCCCGAAATAATCCTTTCAAGGAATTAAGTTTTCTATCATAAATTGGTAGTAAGGGTGAGAGTTTTATCAAAGTAAGATAAATGAGCTTAGAAGAAGCAATCATGAGAAAGCACAGAGTGAAAGAACACTGGCCTCTCAATCACTTGTCGACTTTTGACTGTGTAAGCCAATAAACATACACCCTCACACCTGGGGTTAACAGAACTGGTCAGAGCAGCTCTACTGTGATTCTTAGAAAGCACATAGTCATCCTCAAACTGCCTGGGCAACTTCCCATTTCTTTCATCAGCTCACTTACCCTCGCTCTAGAACCATTACCGCACACATTCTGACCAGAGACAGCAAGCTACCTCTGCCCAGGCCACTGGACATTACGTTCCATCGGCCTGAAGCACACCTTTACCAAGTCCTCAGCTTTCTTTCCTCCTTAATTGTCCTTCAGCCAGCAGTGCAAGGAACCTCTCCTTGATGACCACCATGCCCTTCAAAGACCCTAAATCCCATTCCCCAGACAGTTTTGTGTACCTCTTCTAATACGTTGTTACAATCATGTTAAGCATTGGTATAAATGAAAGAAGACGGGGAAGGAATCTACTGTTCCACTCCCCTAGGCTCAAACTAGAGATGTGTTGCTCACTACTCTAGCCCCAGTCGTGCCTCAGGACACTTGCCATATGAAGGTCGTTCAATGTCAGCTGACTGAAGGAATAAACCACCACTAATAACCTGTAGAGATATCAAGCAGTTAGGCATGAAGTATCCCCCAAAATAAACCTCTGTTTACCTTGGATCTTTCACAGAGAAGCTCTGACGTCCCAGTAGTTCTCCCAAAAGATCTCCACCACAGTACACCATATGCTGCTCCTGCTTGTCATAAAGCTGCTTCACCATTATATACTGGCCTAGGTAATGCATGACCTGCACGGGAATAAAACACCATGAAGAAATCTATCCAGCTGCAACAACAAACACACAAATTATGGGAGGTGAGTAAAGCTAGCTGCAAGACAAAGAAAGAGTGGATTTATGGTCATGGATTTATGGTCATAACTGCAGTGCTGTGTGAAGCATTCTGCAACAGGAGGTACAGCCTGCAACAGGCAGGCTCTTCCACATACGACCACTTTGGACATGAACAGGCCACAACTTTTCAGAATAGAAATACACTGTTCTGACAGTGAGAAAAAGTGGTAAACATACTTAGCATCCCCTTTCCTTATGAATCAAAAAAAAAAGGTTCTATATACCACTATTAGACTAACAAAACCTAAATGTATTGGTCATAAAAATAACCTTGCAAGTTCAGGGACAAGAACTATAAATCTTCAGTCAATTCTTTTGGCAAATAAAATACAGTGTCCAGTAAAATATTAGCACTGAAACTGTATAAAGCACAGAACCTAACTATTAGATTAAAATGTCTTTTTTCCGTAAGAAGTCCAAAATAGGGACGTGAGAGACGCCAGAAAGGAATGGAAAGATGTTCAGTCCCTGGCACTGCACAGTTCCCCAGTACCACTGGGAGTGAGCTCCAAGTTGGCAGTAGCCTCTGAGCACTACCAGGTATGGCCCAAAGAAACAAACAAAAAGTCACGAAAGGGAAGGGAACACAGACTTGCTAAATCATGACCAGTAAGAGATTTAAGGGCCAGCAGTTAGAGATTTAGGGGCAGTACAAGGGTATGGCACTGTCTTGCATTCAGCTAACCCTTGGTCTATCCCCAACTTTGCATACAGTCCCCTGGGCACTGCCTGGAGTGATTGATCCCTGAGCATAAAGCCAGGAGCACACCATGACCACCACCAGGTGTAATGCAACCTTTATCCTACTGGACCTGGGATATGATGGGCTCAAGGGACGCTATGGGACACCAGGGACAGAACCCAGGTCGACTACATGCAAGGCAAATACACACAATACTACTGCTCCAGCCCTAGTCTTTGCGTACTCTTTAAGAACACTCGAGAAACTATGCAGGATGTCCCTCTCAGAAATAATGAGTGCCATTCTGTCATTACAATGGCAGTGCTGGGAGGTGTGCCCAGGCCAAACAGTGAAGCTAAACACAGCACTGGTATATAAGAGTGAAGTTTTATGTGGACCAGTAAGAGAGTAATAGCTGGAAATGATAACTATGGGCAGGAACTGAGCGCTGGAAGTAGGTAAAGGGATATATCTGATAACCTTTCAGTATCGGTACAAACCATAAGGCCCAAAAGGAACCGGGGGGGAGGGGGGGGAGTGGGGAGAAGGGTAGGAGGCAAATGAGGACATTGGTGGTGAGAAATGTGAAAAAAAGACAAAAGTGAATTTTTACTGCATACATGCTTAAAAATGCAGAGTAATGTTGAATTTTAAGGGTTTAAATGTAGTTTCTCTGGTCATGAAAGCACATTCAGGTGAAAAAGCACCCAAGATGCACTATAAAACTCAGAAGGATCATGGCTGGACTCACCCCTGCACCACACAGAGATAATCCTTACTGGGCCCCTCCACCATCTTTCCAATGAGGTTAACCTCCTGGCTGACAACCCAAGGCCTTTTTGGATCCAGAACTAGATTCTTCACTCTTCCAGCCAGATCCAGTAGCCTCCACACCAGTCCCTTCCACACCTGAAGGCTCTACTCATCACACATCACGCTTATACTTCCTGTGACTGGGTGAAGAAGGAAAAGAAAAGAGCAACACCCAGCCTGACCTCTCAGAAGCCTCCAATGGAAGTAAACTACCAAGATCCACCCAAGCACAGCAGAGGCACAGCAAACCCAATGGGAAAGACACACAGCAGCCCACCAAGCTCACTGAGTGAAAACATAACATAGAAGGCTCTATATCAGTACCAACCAGCTCCATCAACTCCAGAGAGGAACGTTAGTTGCACCACGTTGAAGGTGTTTAATGAGCTCAAAGAAACACACAGCTAGTCCACAAAGCAAGAGGAAGTATGAGAGCAGAAATGAGAAAACTACAATTTAACGTGACAGAAATGAAAATGATGGTTGGTGATATGAAACACTCAACAGAGACATCTTTAAAAGAATATGATACTGCCCAATCTTCCCAGGTAGACTGGTCCAGTCTAAGAACTCAGGGACCTTCTCCAATAGGGGTAGACAGACCCTTTCTGCCTGAGGGCCAACAGCACACAGTCACACCCCACACCTTCCAACACAGAAAATGTCCAGCTCCACAACTGAACCTCATCAAACTGCCAAGCCACCAAACTGTTCCAGATCTATACTGGACCATGTGGCCCCATATGCAGCAGTACGACATCCTCAAATTTCGTACTACTGTCAGCCCAGTAGAATCACAGAAAATCTGATGGGAAAGTTGCATAGAAGACCACTGAGCTCAATGAGCCTAAACAAGAACACAGAAGGCTCAACTATCACTAACCAGCACAGTAGATACTCAATGAATTTAGTAGTCATTGTGAAATGTAACAATACAGGGGCTGGAGTAGAGAGGATAGAGTGCTTGCCTTGCATGTGGTCAACCCGGGTCTAATCCCTAACATCCCTTATGGTCCCCTGAATACCACCAGGAGTGATTCCCAAGTGCAAAATAACCTGAGCATTGCCAGCTGTGGCCCAAAACACACACACACACACACACACACACACACACACACACACAAACACAAGAAATTACAGGAAATTCCCCTACATAAACTATGTGGAGATGGCATTCCTAAGACAGAGTTCAAAATAACTGTCTTATTTTTTCCATAATAAAATATTCTCCCTGATAGTTATTTTTTCCTAACCCCGGCAAATTCTACCATGACATTAAGGAAGCATAATTTATTACAACTTTACTGATAATAAAATTCATACTTTGTGTCAGAAGGAGAAAGACAAATACGAGATGATCTCACTCACATGCAGGATAGAAAGAAACAAAGCAGGAGCTAGAGGGACAGTTCAGTGGGTAGGGGGTTGCCGTGCACATGACTGACCCGGGTTTGACCCCCGGCATCCCATGTGGTTCCCTGAACACTGCTAGGAGTAATTCCTGAGTGCAGAGCCAGAAGTAACCCCTGATCATCACTGGGTGTGGCCCAAAAACCAAAACAAAATTTGAAAACAAAGCAAGAAAACTGTAAACGGCCAATGAAAACCAGGCCTGAGATACTGCCAAGAAAACCTCAGCAGCCAGGAGAGGCTGAGGCTCCAGGCACAGTGGGAGAGGGGTGCTGTCTTTCTAGAGTGGGGTGTACTGTGGCAGCATTTAGGTACGCCTAAATAAATCAAGATACCTACATTAAAAACTTTGATTAAACAATGTCTTTGATTTTCAAACACTGGGCCAGGGCCATAGCTCAGTGCTTGCCTTGCCATGTGTGGGACCCTGGCTTTGATCCCTGGCATTGCCACTGTAGCACTGTCCTCCCGTTCTTCGATTTGCTTGAGCGGGCCCAATAACGTCTCCATTGTGAGACTTGTTGTTACTGTGTTTGGCATATTGAATACGTCATGGGGAGCTTGCCAGGCTTTGCAGTGCGGGCGAGGGGCGGAGGAATCGAACCCGGCTCAGCCAGGCTGGCTGTGTGCAAGGCAAACGCCCTACTGCTGTGCTATCGCTCCAGCCCTGGCATTGCCAAAATATATATATATACATATATATATATGATTAAAACTGAAAAATAAGTCCATACTTTTTAGTTGTTTGTAAAGTCTTAGCCATTAGAACTTTAGAAACAGTAGCCTAACATGACGCAATTAGTTTTAAATGCTAATGTGCAGATTTTTGCTTTCATTTTTGATTTTGGGCCACACTGGCTGTGCTCGGAGCTTACTTCTGGCTCTGTGCTCAGGGATCACTGCTGGCACGTTCAGAGGACCATATGCAATGCCAGGAATCAAACCCGGGGCTGGCTGCATGCAAGTAAGCAACCTGCTACCCATCTCTCCAGCCCCAACATCAAATTCTACAGAATCTGCAATACCTCAAGATTTGTTTCAAGAGCTATAATGGCTTGGGAGACAGCACTGCTGAGGGATCTTAGGCTTTTAAGAAAAGCCATTAAAGCAAGCACCTGTCTGTAAAGAGTTAAATCTTTACCCTACAAAATACATGCAGTTTGAACAGATTAATATTTCAATAGTTTAGTCTTTTCCACTTAAAGAATTCAATTTTACTTGTTTTTTTACAAAAGTCAGAAGCTAAATAAGTTATTTAAATGCATAAATGTTTAAAATAACTCAGCACCCCAAAGAGAATCTGACACATTTATAATGAAAAACTACTGCATTTAATTTCTGCCTGGCAGCATACACTGTAAATCATAGGCTGTCATTTTTCAAATCTTGTACATGCTTTACATCTTAACTCTGAGATCAACAAATTCACGTTAATCCTATGTTTAAATGACAATAGATTTCAAAAATAAATCTAAGAGAAGAAACACGAAGTTCTTTTTTTTTTTAGGGGAGGGAGGACCTCCCAAATGGTACTGGGGCGGCGGGGGGGGAGAGGGTTGGGGCCACCATGCTGGCAGATCAAGGCAAAGGCCAGAGGATGCCATTCTGTTCAGGCCCTGCAGTGCCAGAGCCACCCAAGTGCCACATCCAGATGTTCTCAGGGTCTCCCAGGGCTGAACCCCTGGGGACTAAGGAGCACTCAGGATCAGTGTCGGCAACATGCAAGGAATTAACTTAACATGCAAGTTAAACTGGTGTAGGATAATACTCTTTTGTCCTTTCTCAGGTAGCTTTGGTTTATCGGGTCACACCCATCTAAGGACACTGAATTTGTATTGTAAGCAATGTCCTTTCTGTGTGGACACAGGAAGACAGTAAATATTATGCTTTGTAACTTGGGAGTTGATTGACTCCAAATAATATTTACTCCAGGGCATCTGATTTCTTGACTCAGTTGCCCTTAGTTCCTAGCACCCCAAAAGCAGGGTCCCAACGAGAGACTGAATGGACCCAGGGCAAGCAGTGAGCTACCCTGGCATCGAAATGGGCCAGGCCAAAGAGCCACGATACTCAACTATAAGTTGAGGGCATGATCATGGACAAATGCTGTCATGATCCAAAAGTAAGTAACGACAAGACTAGGACCCTGCTGGAGCTAGGAAGATTAACCTGGCCTGAGGACTGCGGAATGTATAGTGAGATGTTCTCAGGAAGAACCAAACTAAATTTATATCTCTTACTGTGCTCATACAGAATGACATTGCTAGAAATATTAGAAGTAGATTTATTACAACTATTTAAGTAGATTACTAACTGAGGGAAGAACACACCCTTGTTGGGATCCCACCCTTGAGCAGATCTCCTAGTAATCTGGAGTAATCTCTGTAGATGAGATTTTATCCTTGAGTTAATCTCCTGGAGGAGTGGTCTTATCTCTCTTTGTTGATTCATCAGTACTCAACCCACCTTTATGTCACGGTCTTATGTGACTGCTATATAAACTAAGACGTAAGCTCGGAGAAGGGAGTCAGAAGCGAGAGAGCTCGGGCTCCAGAAATCCAGAGTCAGAGCCAAAAGAAAAAGGTTCCAAGATTGGGGCCCAGGAGAGAAGGAGGCAGAGAAAGACAGGAGTGGAGAGGATTGGAATAAACTACTACTGATACAGACCGGCCTGGCCCTCGTTTCTTCTTCCATCTGCCCTTGGCCAACAGCCGCTCCGATCCAGGCCACACACAGCGGCTCAAGAGCACCAAACGCAGGTGGTGAGACAGTGCCATCCAGTGAGCCCATGAACACACAACCTTCGGTGTGATAAGATTTTACAAACCAGGACAGTCTCTGGCCTCTCAAGAGTCTGTGAATAGAGCAAAGCTTGCCTCTCTAGTAGCTCAGGAACAGAACTTCCCTTCTTAGACCTGCTTTCAGAAGTATGTGGGTATGAATACCCAGCAGTTCCTAAGAACTGGGAATTTCCAGGATGGACAAAGTACAGGAGGCGAAACGCCTACAAGTTTGAGCCCGGCACTGCATAAGGTCCCTGGTGAGCACCGACAGGGGTTGTTTCTATGTAGAGTGCAGTCCCTTCCTCACCCCAAAATAATAGGTGAAGTCCCATCTCACCAGTCCCCACTTTCAACCAATAAAACAGCTGAAAATTTTCCTTCATGGCTCACCTCTTTCACAGTGAACATTTCACCCTGTGCACCTGCTGCCTGCAAAATCTTCAAAAGTGGGAGTTTGGGCCGTACCTGAAATAAACAAAAATCTAATTTTATTTCAATTAGACTGAATTCTGAAACCCTAAAGGACAAGATAATCTCCTCAAACACATTCACACTTATCAGGACTGCCATCAAGAAAAAAAAAGATGAAAAATCTGTTTGGGTCATACAATTCTTTTTTTTTTTTTTTTTTTTTTTTTTTGGTTTTTGAGTGACACTGCTCAGGGCTCTGTTCTGATCACTCCTGGTGGGGCTCTGAGGACCAGATGTGGTGCCAGGGATCAAACCAGGGCCGGCTGCAAGCAAGGTAAGCACGGTACCCCCCCCCCCCCGGCCTTTTCAAATCTCTTATGGTCAAATTTTTTCCTCTCACAAACTCCTCAGTTTTGTCCTAATAAAGTCCCCCTTACTGTAAGGTTTTTATAAATTTTTCAAAAACTTTCTTATAGTATTTCCTATCATTTCACTGTTTCACTGTCTAAGAGATCTTCATTTGCTTCCTTCCAGAGAAGACGAGTTCGTCAAAACCATTTATTATATACTCCACCTTCTCCCCCATCAAAGCCAAATTCCACCTTTTTTACACATTAAGATACATACTGATACTTTATACATTAAGATACACATAATACAACATACTATGCAATGTTTATTAAAAAAAAAAAAACACAAAAACCATGTATTTTTAGGTTTGGATGTTGTTCTTTTTTCCTGTTTCTTGGGGCCACTTCGTAGTGGTACTCAGAAACTATGCCTGGCTTGGAGATGAGGGGTTTGTTGAAAAAAAAGTCTATCAAGAACACTCAATAGACTGATGAAGCCCCCGTTTTACTAGCAGTAAATCCAGGTTCAATCCCTGGCACTTCATGATCTCTGAGCTCCCCTCCCAGCCAGCACAGACCCAAGATTAGCCAAACTAGAAAAAAATAAAATATGTGCAATCTGGGGATGTAACTCAAATGCGGATTATCTGCCTGTTGTTCTGGCTTCAATTCCAGCACCATTACAAAAAAAAAAAAAAACACCCAACAATAACAAAATCTGCCTTTTATTAATTTTAAAGTTCTAAAATAACAAACTTAAAATGAAGAAATGAAGTATGATGAAATGGAAACACAATTTGGTCCAAATTCTGCACCCATATGTATATTTACCCATATACCCTGAAACATGCTAGTTTTGAAAATGTACCATTTTGAGCAACTGGCAGTCATTAACTGCATAAACCCAACTGTTATAGTCACTATTTACTGTATTCCCATATATAATATTCTTAATTTTATTTTTTATTGGGGGAGGGGCACACCAAGCAGTGTTCAAGGCCTACTCTGTGCTCAGACCACTCTTGGCAGTACTCGGGGGAACACAGGTGGTACATGGTTTCAAACTCGTCAGCTACATGCAATGCAAGCCACCTTACCCCTGCACTCTCTCTTCAGTCCTATATTGAAAGAAGTATGTTATATCTTCTCTACATAAAATCCTCTAGCCAGCAAACTCAATTGTATTTCCCAATTTGATTTTCTAAAAGCAAAGACAAATCGAAATGCTTAAAATTATTCACCTTACTGATCTGTTCTGGTGAGATCCTGCAAGCACTACTGGATGTTGAACACTGGGCAGAACTATGAAGTGACGTCATTTTGGCAGTAAGGAATTTTCAATCTGCTGCTGAATCTAGAAGTGGAAAAAACATACATAAATCTCTTTCAAAACAGAAAATGATGTCTTCGTTTACCAAAAAAGCAGCCTGCAGAAGCAAAAATAACAAACTGTTCACAGGATCCTACATAAATGTAATATATACTCAGGTTCTGATAACTTTCTAGTTTAGATTCTGAAGGAAAAAACCCTAAGTACTTAATGAAGAGGTACAACTATTTATGCTACCTTCAGGTGAAACCTAAAAGATAAACAAATTCAGGCAAGTTCCAACCTCCACAATGAAGATGATAATGAACGAGTAAACTGTTGGTACTGAAGGTCAAATTTACAATGATTCTCTCCCCACAGCCTCGGAGAGCCCGGCAAGCTACCGAGAGTATTCGATATGCCAGACACAGTAACAACAAAGTCTCCAATGGAGACGTTACTGGGCCCGCTCGAGCAAATCGACGATCAACGGGAGGGCCTTTACCTTTACCTTTACCTCTCCCCACAGGATATCAAACAGCCCACTCTCTGTTCTCCCCAGGAGAGAATATTCACCCCCTTGAAGACAGTTCAGGGCTGGGGAAATTCCCAAGACTTAAGATTCCAAGAGCTTATCAAAAATCCTCTGCAACATGCTGGGGCATGTCTTACTTGGTAAGAAACAAGAAACAAGTCAAGATAGGATTAGGACGGCTTCTGACCCCCCAAAAGATAGAGAAAACAAATGCCTTTTACAAACCTTGACTTAAAGCAAGTTTGTACAGAGCAGAGTTCCTTACACTTTCCTCCCTGTGAGCATCTTTTGCCCAAGGTGTTTTTACACGACCCCCTATGCATCTAGGTTGGTATAAAAAAAAATACGTATACAAATCATGTATTTACTGATAATAAACCAAATGGACATGTATTTTAAAACACTGAGATTCTCTGCAACCCCCACATTCAGTTAAGTAACTCACAGTTGAAGGAGCTCGGACAGAGGCCAGAATGATCTAACAGAGGCTTTGCCTTGCAGAGGGCAGACCCAGGTTCAACCCTCAGCACCAAATATGGTCTTTGGAGAGGATGACGTAGAAGTGGAGCCAAGATTAAGCCCTGAGCAATAGGTGTGTCCCCACCCTATCCCCACAAAAAAAAAAAAAATAGAACCAGAAGCTAAGCTGTAGATCACCAAGGTAAGACACAGCACAAATTGGAATTTTAACTATCTTTTCTCCTTAATTTAATTAAAAAAAAAATCAAAGCAAAAATTAAAAATAGCTGGGCTGGAACCATAGTACAGTGCGGAAAGGGAGCTTGCCTTGTACCTGATTGTCCTGGCACCCCATTTGGTCATAAGAGCCCTGCAAAGGGTGATTCCTATGCTCCACTGGTAGAACACACACACACACGAACACACACACACACACACACACACACACACGCTATAAAGAAAAATAAAATTCTAAATAAACTTGCTTGAGTTACCATCAGGTCTTTTTCTAAAAAAAAAAAGGAACAATCACTAGAATTAATAAATAGCTTCTTCCTGTACCCTATCAGCTTCCATTACTACAAAAGGGGAAGTCAAAGTGGATATAACTATCATTTAAAATTTTAAAGCAGCTTTATTGGCATTTCTAATATTATTTTAAAAAAGAAAATCCTTATCCCCCAAATCTGCTAAATCCTTTAATATCCCCTACCTCGGAAATGGTGACTTCAGTTGCTTGGGTCCACGACCCTGGGCTATCCTTGGTTCTTTATTCTCTCACATCCCACACTCAAACCACAATTCTGAAGATACTGCTTCAAATATATTCAAAATGTAATTCTCACTCTTTCCTTTTTTACCACCACAGCATCCATCTCTTAACTGCACTGCCTGCTAACACTTTCACTGCTTCCAAGCTACTTACCTTAGTCTGTTCAAAAGTCCTGTCACCGCCACCTTCCATGACCACCATTGGAGAGGTGTGGTCAGGCGGGGTGGAGGTGGGGGGAGATGGGGACACCCAACTTTGTTTTTCTTCGTTGCCAGTGTTACCAACAGGCATGCTATACATGTTATCACATGAAACATAAGCTGTCGGTGGACAGGACTTCCTACTTATTAACGTATTCCCCAATGCCTACACTGACACATAGTAGTAGAGCAACATGATGGAGAAAATTATCAATAAAATTGCGTGGTTTCAAAAATGATCTCTATGTAGATCAAAACATCAATGACATATTATCTCACACCACAGAGACTGGCACCCATCCAAAAGAACAAGAGCAACTAGTGCTGACGCAGATGTGGGGAGAAAGGGACTCTCCTTGGTGGGAATGCCAACTGGTCCAGCCTTTTTGGAAAACAATATGGATGTTTCTCAAAAAATTAGAAATTGAGCTCCCATTTGACCCAGCATTACCACTTCTGGGAATATATTCTAGGGGACCAAAAACACACAGCAGAAACACCATCTGCACTCCAATGTTCACTGCAGCACTATTCACAATAGCCAGAATCCGGAAACGACCTGAGTGCCCAAAAACAGATGACTGGAAAAGAAACTATGGCACATCTACACAATGGAATACTATGCAGCTTTTAGAAAAAATGAAGTCATGAAATCTGCCTATAAACAGATGGTCAGGGAGAGTATCACGCTGAATAAAATGAGCCAGAAGGAGAGGGACAGATACAGAATGACTGCATTCATCTGTGGTTGTGTATGTGTGTGTGTGTAGATCACCGTCACTGTCCTCCTGTTGTTCATTGGTTTGCTCGAGCAGGCCCAGTAACATCTCCATTGTGACACCAGTTACTGTGTTTGGCATATCGAATACATCACGGGGAGCTTGCCAGGCTTTTCCGTGCAGGCAAGATACTCTCGGTAGCTTGCCGGGTATCTTGCCGGGCTCTCCGAGAGGGAATGTGTATAGATACACACATGCGCACACATGCGCGCGCGCGCGCACACACACACACACACACTATATATATATATATATATATACATATATATATATATATATATCCACGGACAGTGAAAACAGGGGCTAGGTGGACTGGTCAATGGGTGGAATAAACCACAAGTGTGGGGAGAGTGCTGAGGGTAGATAAGACAGAGAAGGGACCAGTATGACAATAATAGCTGGGAAGGATCATGAGTATTAAAAGTAGGTAAAGCGGTTTTGCTGACAACCTTTCAGTATCTGTATTGCAAACCCCAATGCCCCAAGGTGAGGGAGAGGAAGGGGGAGGGGAGAGGGAAGAGAGGGAGGAGAAATGGAGGGGGCAGAGGAGGAGGGGGAGGAAGAGGAAAGAGAGACAGAGACAGAGACAGACAGACAGACAGACAGATAGAGACAAAGACAGAGAGAGAGAAAAGTGCCTGCCACAGAAGCAACCTGGGGGGGAGGGAAGGAGTGATGGGAGGGAACTGGGATCACTGATGCTACACTGGTAAAGGGATGGGTGTTATCACTGTATGACTGAAACTGAATCATGAACATCTTTGTAAGGGTCTATCTCACAGTGATTCACTTTATTTATTTATTTATTGCTTTTTGGGTCACACCTGGCAATGCACAGGGGTTACTCCAGGCTCTGCACCAGGAATTACACCTGGTGGTGCTCAGGAGACCATATGGGATGCTGGGAATTGAACCCAAGTCAGCCATGTGCAAGGCAAACGCCTTACCCGCTGTGCTATCACTCCAGCCCCACAGTGATTCAATTTAAAAAAAAAATTTTTTTAACTTTCCAGGGCTGAAGAGATAGTACAGTGGGTAGGACACTTGCCTTGCATACAGCTGACCAGGGGTTCAATTCCTGGCATCCCAGATGGTCCCCGGAGCATCACCGAGAGAGATTCGTGAGCACAGAGCCAGGAGTAACCAGGTGGTAAACCTGAGCATCACCAGGTATGGCCCAAAAACAATTTTGAAAAAAGGATTTCCAATGCTGGAAAAACAGTACAGGTAAGGACACTTGACCTGTATGCAGCCAACCAGGCTAAAGCAGACATGTAATTTGCTCGAGATCAGGTAGCTATGCTGACGGGGCTGAAGACTGCTGGATGTGACTCAAATAACCCTCCCGCCATAAAAGACAAACCTCCGGTTGGCTGGCTATCTCTCTGCCCAATGCCCATGAAGGAAGTACAGCACCGTAGCACCGTAGCACCGTCCTCCTGTTGTTCATCGATTTGCTAGAGCAGGGACCAGTAACGTCTCCACTGTGAGACTTGTTACTGTTTTTGGCATATCGAATATGCCATGGGGAGCTTGCCAGGTTCTGCCATGAGGGCAGGATACTCTCGGTAGCTTGCCGGGCTCTCTGAGAGGAACAGAGGAATCGAACCCAGGCTGGCCTCATGCAAGCCCTACCCACTGTGCTATCGCTCCAGCCCCATGAAGAAAATTACATTTAAATTGTGAACCAGGGGGTGGGAGAGATAGTACAGTGAATAAGACACTAAGCACAGAACCCAGAACTGGAACACAGCTCTGAGCATTATTGGGTGTGACACAAAAATACATAAAATATAGTTTAGGGCTATATAGAAATTTCAAAGCACTCATTCTTTGCCTATAGGAGGGGCAGATACAACCCCCAGCAGTCTGGTCCCCCAAACACCTCTGAGAATGACCTCTGAGCACTGTCAGGTGCATCCCCTCCAAATAATAAAAATGAAATATAGATTACTGGGGGCTGGGGCAATAGTACAGTGGGCAGGGCACTTGCTTTGCACATGGCCAACCTGGGTTCAATTCCCAACATCCTATATGGTCCCCTGAGCACCTCCAGGAGTGCATGCTGACTGCAAAGTGGAGAGAAACCTAAGTACTGCTGGGTGCAGCTAAAACACACAAACAAATTACAGGTCTAGAGATGGCTCTAGATGTAGCATGTGTGTGGCCCTGCATTTTATCCCCAATACTTTCCCTTAACATCACAGGATCTGGTGAAGGAAAACTCCCAAGAGAGGGCCCTCTGAGAAAAGTATGAATAAGGTTGTCTTCCAATTGATAATATACATGATATGGTATTGATGACTTAATATCTAATTTTCTCTTTAGAGTTCTAGCATATTTGTGTTAGAGAATTTCCTAAGTTAACATTCTTTGTGTTTGGTTTAAGGGCCACAGCCGGTAGTACTCAGGGATCGCTTCTAGTGGTGCTCAGGGGACCATATACAGTGCTGAGGGTCAAACTGAGGTGAGCCACAAGCAAGGTGTCTTCAATCACATACTATCCCTATCTGGTCCCACCAAAGCTGGCGCTCCTACGCTGCCATGATCCTTCACTGGTCTTCAATGGGTATTGCTCACGTGTAGGAATACAAATGAACTCCATTAATCAAATACCTACTCACTTTGCTAAACTCAAATAATCACTAATAATTTTTAGGTTGTTTTCTATGTAAGTGGTTACCCCTTTCCCCTCCCCCCCACCAACCCCAGCTCTGTGTGTGTGTGTGTGTGTGTGTGTGGCCACACCCTGCAGTGCTCAGGGCTAACTCCTGCCTCTGCAAGTGCAAGGCAAGCACCCTACCCCTTGTACTATCACTCTGACCTGCCCTGATTCCTGTACCTGGAATTTCTTATTTTATCCTTAGGATCAGTAACACAATGTTGAATATTCAAAGAAATCCTTTGTCTCTGAGTTGGCTCGTTATTTTGTTTTGGAGTCTATACTCAGGGTTTACTAGCTCTGCACTCAGGGATTACTCCTAGAAGAGATCGGGAACTCATACAAGGGGCAATGTGTTAGGTCTGGGATGGCCACATACAAAGCAAGGGTCCTACAAGCTGTTTTATCTTTCCAGCCCATAATTTTAAAGAGTATCTCTTCTCAAACTGAATGCATTAATGATAAACTTTAATTACCTCAACAAATGCTCCATTCTGTACTAGAAGGACCTATTTTGCAATATTTTAAAAGTAATTTTTATAAATCAATTGAGTGCTTGATTCTTTAATCAATTGTTTCTAAACTAAACATTTATTAGGACAATTTCCCCAGACTACAATAATAAAGCAATTGCATAATAGAAAGTAGAAAAAATAAATAAATAAAAATAAAGGGTATCTCTACTGTCTCCTATTAACAATGGTTGCTGCTTTTTAAAAATAGCTACTCTTGGGTCAGAGCGATAGTAGTTTTTATTTTTTCAGCCCCTCACCCCCATATTCTCTTTTTAATCTCTACTTTGAATACAGATGGATAATCTTTTCCAGCATCTACTGTACCTTCTCCTTTACTTTTTTGTTTTAGAGGCCTTGGCACACCTCCAAGTCACCCCGAGCACAAAACTCAGGGGTGACTTTGTTAAGGTACTCCCAGTTCACATCCTCTACTCTGGGGGTTGGGGAGAGAAATGGAGGGATTTGAGCCACGCCAGCAGTGCCCAGGAGAAACAGTACAGGGACAAAATACTTGCAGGCATCAACTACAATGGTCCCTGGAGGACGACCACCTGTGACTCCCAGAGAACAGAGTCTGAGTAGCCTCTGAGCACCCACCGTATGTCTGTACCCTCTCCCCACCCCCCCACCCCACCCCACCCCACCCCGCCCCGCCCCAAAAAAAAACCTTAATAGAAGAAAAGCACTGTGGTAACTTTAACTGCAACCTGATATGAGGTATACGCTGACCTATGACTGTGCTATATATATTCTTAAATGCTTCAAGTGGCTGGAGAGAGTTGGGGCTGAATCCATGCATTCAAGGTTCACAAGTCTAACCCCTGGCAACACAGGATTCCCCACTACTGGCCCAACGTGGCCCAAAAGCTCAAGTTAAATATTTCATAAAAACGCTGGGAGCGGGAGGTGGGGGGAGAAATTGGGGGTGGGGGAGATTATTCTATGAACCTTACATACTTAATGACAAAAAAATATCTTGGGAGGGGGGGATGGGTACTCTTGGAAAACAATCCAATTATTTTCAATGAACCAGTAGGCTGAGGTTCATGCTTCTTTGGCGCATGCCCGCAAACCCCAAAGTGAGTATGACTAACAGAAAGGGGGTTTTTTTGCCCCTGGGCTTTTCTTTCCAACCAATAAAACCCCTGTGACAAACGGGGAGAGCTCAGACAAACGTGTCTGCCTTCCAATGAACGAGAGAAGAATTTCTTTTCTTTTTTTTTTTCTTTTTTGCCGTTTTTCTCCTTTCCAAAGGGCTCTCGGGAATCGCTTATTGAAAGGGCAGCCAAAGCCACCACCCCGTTTCACAACAGAGCAGAAGAAGGGCGAATCCCGGGAAGGTTAAAAGACCCCTTGGGAGGGGGGGGAGGTGGCGGGAAAGGGGTAGGGGGTTTCCAGGCACCAGAAGAGCAAAGGACTAGACCCCAAAGAGGAAGCAGGAGAGGCGCGCGGCCCGACACCACCACCACATCTTCCCAGCTGCGAACAGGACCATCAGGTACCACCCCCCACCCCCACCCCCCACTCCCCGAGCATCTCCATCAAGCCCCCTCCGTCCGCATTTCCGAACTCGGCCCGGAGGAGGGGGAAAAAAAAAAATAACCAGAACTTGCCTTCGAGGGGCCAGAGCAACTAGAACACAGCGGGCCGGGCACTCCCTTGCACGCGGTATACCCGGGGAGTTCGAAGTCTTTTGAGCACAGAGTGCTTGGGGCCTTCCCGCAAAGAGACCCAAATAAGTTAAAATAAAAAAACTTCTTGGGGGGAAATAAATGAATAATTAAGTAAAACATGCTGCCGTTCCCCCACCCCCCCCCCCCGGGCCAGCTACACGGACCACAAGGGTGCAACCCGCGCGCGTAATTTGCCAGCAGTTTGCAAAAGCAAAGCTGGAAAAGCGCCGTGGGCGCCCGGGCGCCGCCGCCACCCGGACGCCGAACCCGAGCCCGAGCCCGAGCCCGCGCGGGCCTCCCGGCCTCCTTCCGCCCAGCCGCCCCGCGCGCCGCGTTCCACCGAGCACCCCCCGCCCCCAAACCCCCGCCCAGCCCCGCTGTCGCACCTCACGGTCGCTCCATGGGTCGTTCTCCCCCGCCTAGCCCGCGCGGGGGGCGGACGGGGCGTCAGTCACAGGCCCCGAGGCCCCAGCGGCATTCTGAGACGGCGAGGAGTGAAGACGCCACTTCCGGCCTCCGCTAGTCCCCCCCCCCACCACCACCACCCAGCTTACACCGGAACTTCCGGCCACGCTTCCGGACACCAGCGACGGGGCGACCGCGGAGCTAGAGAGGCCGAGATCCGCTTACCATAGAGTAGGGGCCGGGCTGGGGCGTGAGAGTCGGAGGACCGGGGGTGGGGGGGGGGGCGGCGGGGGCTTTGGGGGAGGATCTTGCGGTAATTCCTCGCCTTTGCTTGGAAATCAGGAGCCGTGGGAGGGGGGAACGCAACGGCAGGAATCAGAACCTTCAGCAAAATGCCATTCCCCTCGTTCCGCTGTATTAACTTAGCCAACCTCCTGGCCTAAAGGGTCAACGGCATTTCTGGTGTCTCTCACTGGGAGAGAAAAGACAAGCATTTATGTTCAATTTATAATTTTTTTTAAAAAAAATGTGATATGCATGAGGGGTATAGTCATATATCCAAAACACAGATTCGACAAAATTGAAAGCATGACACCTGAACTGCGACCACTGAAACTTTTGTCATGTGCCTGTCAAGTTGACAGGTGAGGGTGGAGCAGGGGTTGGGATGGGGAGGGAATCTGGGAACACTGGTGGAAGGAAGCCCACACTAGTGGAGGAATTGGTGTTGAGTTATTGTATGCCTAAAATGCAACTGTCAGTAACTTTGTAAACCGTGGCTCTTTAATAAAAATTTTAAACAAACCAAAAAGAAGAAAAAACAAGAAAAGACAAGCATATAGGCAATTACTGCAAGATGTATGGGGAAGGGAATGCTGAAGAGAGGTGCTAAAGAATGATGAGATGGAGCTTAGTTTTAGATCACGCAAGCAAGGCATCTATTTAACTCTTGATATCCAAAGTGTCCACAGTCGCGAAGACAAGCTGTGCTCAGCCTCGGCAGGCCCAAATGGCGGTCTTCCCTTATTTCGGGATAAGTCGACACGTTGGGAGGATTTTCCTAGCAGAGATGTGTTCGTTTGCAATTTATCTTTATTTCAGATCTGCATACATGTGGGGTACAGAGGAAGGCTTCACGATCACGATCATCCTGTTGTTGGTCAATTGCCTCTAGCAGGCCCCAGTAATGTCTCCTTCATCCTAGCCCTGAGATTTTAAAAAGTGCCCTATTCAAGGCTCTTTCAGGGTTAGGAGAATGAGACCCATCGTTACTGGTGTTTGGCATATTGGGTACACCACGGGGAGTTTGCCAGACTCTGCTATGTGGGCAGATTACATTCAGTAGCCTGCCAGGTTGTCCAAAGTAAGAATGAGATAATCAAGGAAGGCTTCATTCTAATTAGAGTTACTTTCCGCTGTCTGAAGACGGCCCCCATGTGCCATCCCTGACTCTCTTTGTTATTCTGCAGGCAGAAGAATCTCCCTCCAGAACTTTCAGCTGTTTCTGATATGACTTCAAGCCTCCTTGCTTTTCTGGACACCTTCTTCTGAAGTAGTACCTGTTTGTCCTGTTTAAACGTTTGCAAAATACAGACAAGATAGTTTCTTGGGAATATGAGTCCGTCAACTTCTCAGGTTACTAGGCCCTGAATAAACCTGTTTTTCTTGCAAAAATAAATTAATGAAACGTGGATACCAGAATCTGGATACAGACTAGTGCAACACAGGAAACACATTGTCGAATCATCCTCCAATTTCCGGTTCATCCCCCCTGAATTTGCATATTTCACTCGGCACTATTTCTAGCCTCACCTCCAGCTCAGCAGAAAGATTCAGAGTGTGAATGAGCTGAAGAATCCGTCCCTTTTTCACAGTTGCTCCCAGAGAACTTCAAATCAGCAAAATGCCTTTCAAAAAAAAAAAAAAGAGGGAGAGAATGTTCTGGGTGAATCACTGTCAGCTGTTTCGCCTCTCTTCCTGTGCGATTGATTTTGATTTGTTTTTAAATTCCCAGACAGAAATTTATTTTATTTCATTTAAGAAAAATCTGGGGCTAGGCATGTCACTCAGTGATGGAGCACTCTCCTTCACCTGCCCAGTTCTGGGTTCAGTCTATGAGGTGGGATGGGGGTGGATAAATTTCATAGTTTATTCCTTACCGCGCTCTCAGACTCTTGGAATAATGACTCTGGGAACTTCCTTAACATGTCAGAGTTTTTCTTAAAGCCACCAAGGTTTCTACCTATTTTGTCAACATTGGACATCATCCCTCTATCCTTTCCCAGGTGATTAAAATTGTTAGAATTGTTGCAGACAGAGCTGGAGGGCACTAGTATTAAGTAGCACTGTCCTCCTGCTGAGTTGCTCAAGCCAACACCAGTAACATCTCCATTGTGAGACTTGGCATATCGAATATGCCACAGGGAGCTTGCCAGGCTCTGGCGTGCGGGCGGGATACTCTCAGTAGCTTTCCAGGCTCTCTGAGAGGAATGGAGGAATCAAACCCACGTCAGCTGCGTGCAAAGCAAACGCCCTACCCGCTGTGCTATCGCTCGCATGCACTAGTACTATATACTGGAAAAAATACTGTCTAGAACCCAAACCAGCCCAAAGGCCTTTGAGACACAAGACCTATGTGAGAAGACCCAGAGGACTACTGAAATGCAGAATTCCAGACCCAGAGCATAGCTGGACCCCCTGGGAATAGAGACTCCACTGCTGGAACAAAGGCCATGTTAAGATTATCAAAGAGCATCAATAGCTCCAATCTCTCCTGCTTGGCAATCATTCTAGTAACAGACTTTGGGGAGCAGTTTGGGAAAACTGTATAAATTAACTTGGCAGAAGAGAAGTTTTTGTTGACATCTATTATCTATGATGTGTGCTTGAGAGTGCATTTCCCAGGGGCTGGAAACAGTACAGCAGGGAGGGTGTTTGCTTTACTTGAGGACCACCTGGGTTTGATCCCTGGCATCCCATAGGTCCACCGAGCACCCTCAGTACTAATTCCTGAGTTCAGAGCTAGGAGTGACCCCTGAGCATCATCTGTTGTGGCCCCAAAGCAAAACAAACAAAGAAATAGAGCACATTTCCCATTTCCTGGGTCTCGTGAACAGAGGTCTGGACCATACACAGGCTTATTGCAGATTCATCTGTCCTAGATCTCCCCAGGCACTACCCCGGTGACTGGGGTAGGTACAGAGGAAAGTGGCAAACTCCCTTCTCAAGGCCACCATCTCTCTCTCTCTCCACAGAAGCCACCGTGGAACCTGCTTCCTTGTGAGTCTCATGTCTTCTACCAACAACAAAACAATATACTATAATACAAATAAACCATAACTACTTTTTTTGTTTGGGGGCCACACCTCAGGGCTTACTCCTGGCTCTGCACTCAGGAATCACTCTTAGCAGTGCTCAGAGGACCATATGGGATGCAAGATATCAAACTCAGGTCAGTGGCATGCAAGGCAAGTGCCCTAGCCGCTGTACTCCGGCTCCCTGGCGTTGTTTTTTTTCCCCCAAGAAATTATTATCCCAAATATTGACAGCTTTCTCAATTCCCTTTCTCTCTCTTCACTCCAGTCAAACTTGCAAATTCCTTCTTGAAGGGAAAATAGGTGTCAGAAAAGGAGAGAGCAGAATTCCCAGGATGGTTCCCGCTGTATCCTTGCCGTTGTGTCTTTCTGTTAGACACTGTTTTTTAATAATTTACATATATGTATATAGTATCTCATTTTATTCTCAGAATTATCCTATTGCCCTGAAAGAGAGGAACAACTTGCTCTAAATCCCAGAGGGGTAGTAAGGATTCAGTCAGGGCCTCTACCCTCAGAACCAGGCAGTGACAAACATTGACACTTTCAGTTTTTCTGTATATATAAATATCTATATAGACATATGTAGACATAGAAAATAAAAACTATTTGAAATATTTCTTAATCTAACAATATTGTGCAATGCTTACCATGTTTCATTCTTCCATAACACAACTCTTAGTACTTGCATAACACCGTATAAGGGCTGCCCCATAATTTACATAGCTATTTCCCATTTATGTATTTTCCATTTTTCCAGTTAAAGTATAATGAGGACCTCTCTGGTAATCCAGTCTTTTAAAATCTCTCTCTCTCTCTCTCTCTCTCTCTCATCATTTTAAGTCCCTGATTACTTTTTAAGGACAAATTCCTAAAAGTGGAATTGCTGGACCAGAGCATTCATTCCTAAAGCAGTTAAGAATAAAATTAAGAGAAAGAAATACCACTTAACAAAATTCTCAAGGTCAGTCCCTTAGTGAGGACAGTGCTCAGATTACCCACCACTCTGGAGGTTTGTGGAGACTTCCACACCGCCGCAACCAATGAGATCTCTTTGGCAAATTCAGCTTTCCTGTCCCACTGATTTAGTTTCTGCCTCCAGGGATGCGTCATGTTTAATTACTTGGACACCTTCAGGGGTCCTACAGGATCATCCCACTAGCCTTGTGCAAAGTACGTTCTCCCATTGTAAAAACTGCACAATAAAACCCAGTGGCTTCAGAATGACTATTTCTATTTTCTATTAGAATCCCCCGCCCCCCGTAGCAGTGGTAAAATAAACACGCTTTCAGTACAGCCGCTTCTGCAAGAATATTCTTTGCCGTTCTCTTAATTCTGCACTTATTCGCGAGGCTGCAACTCGAAGAAGCCTCCCTATTAAGGGCAACTGTGCACACGGATATCTCGTAGCTCTGAATATTTGGGGCAATTTGCTTTTCTTAAGCGCAAGAATATACGTTTTTCGAATTCAAAGCAACCGCACAAAGCAGTTGCACCAAATGCACAAAGGGTGGAGGGAAGCGGCTGCACCAGGTTCCGCATTCTTATGTAAGACATAGCCGCGCGCAGGCTGTGTCGTGAGAGCCCGGATAGCTCAGTCGGTAGAGCATCAGACTTTTAATCTGAGGGTCCAGGGTTCAAGTCCCTGTTCGGGCGCTCTTCTTTAGCTCGGCGTGGGTTCGTTTTTTCTTCTTTCCTGACAATTACAACCTAAAAAGGATTTGGGTCGAGAAAGCGCCCTGCAAAAAAACCTACCGTAGAAACAAAATCCCGCCATATGTTGGAGAAGCAATTCGGCAATTTTACAGTCGTTTTTCTCTCCCTGGGAACGTTTTCGAGCTAGTTTTGAAATCAATGCACGAATGCAATTAAAATGAAGGTGGCTTCAGCGTGGGGAGGATATCGGGGGAGGGGTGGCAAAAGCCAGACGCCCGAACAGGGACTTGAACCCTGGACCCTCAGATTAAAAGTCTGATGCTCTACCGACTGAGCTATCCGGGCGCTCTGAAAAATGTGCTCATCTCTGGTTTACTTAATATAGTTCTAATGAATTGTTTCTTAGAAACTAAATTTGGATTCTAGTTTAAATCAGACTAGTTTGGATCAATATTTTGAGCTAAGTTACAAACTAACAAAGCTATGTTCTAGTTTAAGCCAAAGTACTTATGGACATAATTACATAAAGCAATGTCTTCTCTTTTCTTATCCATTTACTTTAAGACGTGTCAAGTTTTAAAAATAGTTCATATTTAATTAGCTCCCAAATTCTATGACTAAATTTGGCAGTGATTTTTTTAAAAGGCAACAAAAAAGAATACTTAAAATTCAGAGAATTTTAAATTAACATCTCTAATACAATTCTTTTGTTTACATTTCTGTGATAAAACTTCCTGATTTTTTGCTGTGCTACTGAAAGTGTACTGGGTAACATTACAATATTCTTTTTCTTTAATAAAAAAACCTGCATTTTTGTTTAATAAGCACTCCTTACCACAAAAGAAGGAAAGATATGTTTGATTCATGAATAGAGGGCTAATTAGAAAAATTAAAATGACGAAAAAGTGGATGGGTCAGAATTAACACTGTGGGCTTTGGGGTTTAGACCTTTAGATTTTGCTTGGATTTTTGTCTTACACCCTTCTCAAGGCAATTTGTAGTTTTCAAGTGAGGCTCACTGGAAAAATCCTTCTAAAGTTAAATGAGTGAACACCACTGGTTGAGACTTGAAGTATTAAGGATAAAAATTTCCAGATTAGTCAAGCATTTCCTAAAATCAATTTGATTAACCTTGATAAAGAAGGATGCATAACACAGGATTATGAAGTTTCAAAGTCTGATAAGGAAATTTACTTTTGTTTCTGGGATCCTAAGGACCAGAATACAATGAACAACAAAATAGCTCAGCATTCGTTAGAGAAATTTCTTTCCTGCAATTGTCTGACTCTTTGAAAACAAAAACCAGCATATTGTGTGATCCTGAACAAGTCTATGTTTCCATATTTATAAATGAGGGAAATTAAAATGAGACCTTCCAAAAGTCTTACCATTTGGTTACTTATGCCACTGTAAGATGAGAAGAAACAGACTCTAAATTAGAAGGAATGGTTTAATTGAATAAGTATTTATTGATCATCTCTTATGGTTTACATTCTCTACTTAAAAAAAAAAAAACCTGGGTACAGTGGTGGAGGGAAGACGAACCTAGTGAAGGGATTGGTGTTCCTACACTGCACACCTGAAACCCAACCATGAATAATTTAGTAACACTGTAATTCACGGTGATTCAATACATTTTTCTAAGAGTCAATAAGACATGTAAGGGAGGCTACTCGCTGTCTAGGAAAGAAAGCAGACATACACACTGATAATTTATAAGTGCAGTAATTAAAGTTCTAACACAAGTGGCAGGAGATGCCACTGGACAGAAGGACGGGTTATAAAAAGAGGGTAGGCCCTTGAGTTTTCGGAGAGAAAAGCACATACTCAGCATTGAGTTTAGTCACTCAAGAAACTGTAGTGAGCTGGACCGAAATGACAGTCCCTTATGGATTCGGACAGCTGGAACACCTGCCGTATGGGACGGGGAAAAAACTAGCTGATGAATGAGACGAGCAGAGTCGGCCCAGACCCCCTTAAAGGGATCAGAGCAAAGGCAGCCCCACGGCTTTGGAACGTCCAGTTCGCTTTTCTTCGGGATGATAAACCAGCTGTTAAGGAGATGGACGGACGAATTAACCCATCAAGTTGCTAACTGAGTAACAACCGTTTCCACGACAGAGCGCAGTGGTACCAAGGGATGGTGAAGGCTAGTTGGGGACCAGGGTGCGGGTGCCACGTGGATTTCCTTCAAGCTAAGCAGAATGATTTTCTCCGACCAAGGCGAAAGACTGGGACGTTGAATTGCAAACGTGACTTAACTGTGCAAAGTCCTGCGGGAGGGGACCGGGATCTGTGCGTCATTTCTCACAGGCGGTCCCGCGGCCTCACTGCGCGTCCAGCTCTCACTCCGGACAGTGAAACCGAACTTTCCCCTAGAGGGCAGTCTAAGCCCACGAGTCCTCTATTGGCCGTGTTACCCGCCCACTCAGACCCCGCCCCCTTCCTATTTCTTAAGCTTAAATTCCCTACTAATTTTTTCCACCAGCCTTGCCTTAAGTGGATGCACCTGCAGGCAGTAAACGGTGTCCACCTGCACTTGGGGTCCCCAAGTGGAAGGCGAGGGCAGGTCTTTTCATTGAGGCTCCCCCAGTGGCGGGGTGGCTGGATATTGTGACTTGAATGTTGAATGTGATTAAATCCAAGAGCCAGAATGTACATCTCCTTGGAATTTGGGGGCAGCAGAGGGGGAAGGTTGAATTCTGATTCTTTCCCAGGAATTCCCACACCAATGCCAGATGTTGATGTCTTCTCAAAGATCTACAATATCTCCTTACGGCCTTGTAAGGGGCCTCCTACCTGCCCCCCCCCACCCTCCCATTACCTTCCTCTCTCAGAATCCAGTTAGGCTAATGGCCCGAGAATTGTGCTCAGACACTGGGAGAAATGTGAGAGAACCATATAATCTTAAGTGTCCTGGACCATTCATTGAAAAGCTTCAGGGGATACGAGAGCCTGGGAAGAATCAACAGATGCTCAAGAGAACTGGTGAGAGCCCAGAACCATAGTGCAGGAGGTAAGGCTCTTTACCTTGCAAGTGGCTGACCTGGATTTGATTCTGGCATCCCATATGGTTCCCTGAACACGAAGCATCCTATCCCAGCCAAAATATTCATTCATTTTTCAAAGATATCTGGAACTTTTTCAAAAAATTTCAAAAAATATTTTTTTTAATATTTTCAAAACTTTTCAAAAAATTGTGAAGAATTTTATTTCTTGTTTTGGGGTCACACCTGGCGATGCTCAGGGGTTACTCCACTCCTGGCTCTGCACTCAGGAATCATTCCTGGCAGAGCTCAGAGGACCACGTGGGATGCTAAGGATAGAACCCAGGTTGGCTGTGTTCAAGGCAAGCTAGGCCCCCTAGTGAAGAATTTTTAAAAGAGTGCACTTTTCAATTTTATTTCAAATTTTACAGATTAGTCCTAGCCATGAATAGATTTATCACAGGTAGCCACCTCCATCCTTTTGTTTTAACCACTTCCTCCCTTTTTTTTGTTTTTTTGGGGTTTTTTTTTTGGGGGGGGTACACACCTGGCGATGCTCATGGGTAACTCCTGACTGTACTCAGGATTCACTCCTTGGTGGTGTTATGGGATGTTGGGGATCACACTCAGGTTGGCTGTTTGCCAGGGATGGAACTCAAGTCAATTACATGCACCTACTGGCTATACTATGTCTCTGACCCCAGCCCTATATATGTTGTCCCTGGCATCCCATATGGTTCTCCAAGGACCACCAGGAGTAATTCCTGAGCACCAAGCCAGGAGTAACTCCTGAGCATTGCCGGGTATAACCCAAAACAAAACAAAGCAAGACTTTCCTGCTCCCACGGAACTTCCACACTGATTTTCAGCCAGGAAAAGAGATGTTTGCTTTGGAAAGATCACTCTGGCTGGGGTCCTGGAAGAAACAGGTCTGGAGAGAGCCCTGAGCCCCCAATTATTCAGGATCCCCACCTTTCGTCAGCTTCATGCTTCTGCCAGAAGCCGTCTGACTCCTTTATCAGTATGTCAATTGTCCTGACCCCGAGTGGACATTCTCTCTCTGGAGAGAATGACAGCAGGAGAAATGGGAATGTTCTGCTCATCAGGCTCTGCGTTGGAACTTGTGGGCCAGGGCTGACTCGCTGGCAAGTCCAGTTTCTTGCTCTAAGGCGGTGGGAATCTCATTCCTGTCAGCAGCTATTTTAACCACAGCCACTCAAGTCCTCAACCCCGTCTTGACCCCTTCTCTTTCAGCAGGTCTTTCACCAGTGCTCTCAACTTCCAACCCTGAAGTTTTAGGGTCTCCAGACTCCACCTGCATCTGCTCATGCACCCTTCCATTTAGAGATACCCCAGTATTACCTCCCACCTCCCCTGGGACTGTCTCCATGGTCGCTCCCTCTTTCCTCAGATATGAGCATTTAAACCCTCATACGCTCATTGTCTTGACTTAAACCTGAGTTCAAATATTTCCCACTGAAAAAAGAAAAAACAAAATTTGTCCCCTTGATCTTGTACTCTCCCTCTCCACTGTCTTATAACTTATAGCTCTCCTCCTGATCTGCTAAGTTTCCAGAAAGAGTGGTCTATTTTCAGGGGTTTCTATTACTCCTTAACCCACTGGGTCTTGGTTTAATATGTTTTTCATCACAGGTTCTAGTTTTTGTCAGTCTCTACTGGCAATGGGTCTGAAGGTATGCTGAGATCTCTCAGATCTTCCTGTTATAATGTCAGAGATTTTTTTGACCACATCACTCTAACTCCACTTACCTGCATCCCAAGTGTTCTGTTACCTATAGACAAAATTTACACTTTTTGATATGCCCTCTTTCCTCTTCCACAAATATTCTTCAAAAAATACAGTAGAGGGGTGTGTGTGTGTGTGTGTGTGTGTGTGTGTGTGTGAGAGAGAGAGAGAGAGAGAGAGAGAGAGAGAGAGAGAGAGAAGAGTTCAGGGAGTAAAACACTTGCTTTGCATGTAGCAGACCCCAGTTCAATTCTTGACATCTTATGTGGTCCCCTGAGGGTCCCTGACATTGGCAAGATTATTTTCTGGAACTAAATAGCATCCTCCCCTCAATCCACCTGTATTGTGCATACACTTGTTAATAGTGTTTTCTTCCCTGTCTAGAACTTCTCTCTCTGGTTCTTCAAATTCCCTTCTCAGCCAATAACTGTCCTAATTAGCCCTTAAGGTTTCTGCCAATTCAATCATTCTATGAATCTACAACTTCCGTTTGTTGCAGTTTGAGATCAATGAAGAAACAGCTTCCATATATTTTTAAAAGACCTGCCTCCTTTTTTTTTCCCTTGTTAACCCCAAACAGACTGGAGCAGTAGCAACGATTTAGCAACGATTTCTTTGAGACCTGGCAAGGAGACACCGCCAGATGTTTCCATGGAAACTCTGGCCCGGAGTCTGGAGATCCGGATACCTGCAGAGCACGAAGCTGAGAAGCAGGCAGGTGCGGCTGGCTACCGACCAGTGAGAAAGGAAGGTGAAAGGTACTGGGGAGAAGGAACTTTGAGCTGAGAATACTCTTGGGCAAACTAAATGCAAGTGAGGTTCCGGCCAACTCTGTGACTGTGTGTGTGTGTGTGTGTGTGTTCTTTTTTTTTTTTTTTTTTTTTTTTTTTTTTGAGGGGTTGGGCCTTTAGGAGAATTCTCCCACTGCCCAAAGGTACGTGGCGTCTAAGTCTTAGGGCAGAGGGTTTCTTATCAGAAATGGAGGTGGAGGAAGAACGCACCTTATCAGAATGAGGTGGGGGGCGGAGGGGAGCTGGTCTCCTTTCCTAGGTGGCTGATTGCTGATTGCTATTTGGGGGCTCAGTTCGGAACGACCCACTTGAGCAAATGGAAAAACGAAGGAGGCTCAATAGGCAACGCTCGGAGCAGCCGCCCCCACTCTCGACCCCCAAGCACCCCTAGAGCATCCTCGGGTTAGCATCCCTGTCCAAAGGAACGAGGAGTGTCCAAAGGACGAGGAGTCCCCGCAGACAGACAACCCGCCCCCCCCCCCCCCCAAGCGGACCTCAAATCTCTCTCCCAGCCGCCGGGATGACCTGTCTCCCCGCGGGCACGGAGGGAAAGAGGCGACCGGCTGCAGCGCGCACCTCGGCGGAGTGGGAAGCGGCAATCCCGGCGCCGGGGCTCCGGAGGCGCGAGTCCCCGCCAGCGCGCCGGGAGGGGCGCGCAGGGGCGGGCGGCCCGGGCGAGGTGGAGGGCGCCGCTCTCGGGGTGCAGGCGCGCCCCGCCCTCGCGTCGGGCCGCCTGGGCGCTGCGGCGGAGTCCCGGCGGGGCTGGCCGCGCCCGGTGGCCGTGCAGTGCGCCGGGTCTCCGGGAGATGGCTGCGCCCCTCTCGCCCGCCGCTATTGTCTCACCCGGGGTGGCCTGAGTGCGGGGCTCGCGCACGCTCTCGGCCCGGAGCACGCCCCCCCCCACTCCGCGCCACCGCCCCCAGCTGGCCCTCACCCCCTCACCCCCACCCCACCCCACCCTCCGGGACCCCAGGGCCGGCGCTGGCCGCGTGGAGCCCACACTGGGCAGCGGCCCGGGAGCAGGCGGTGCGCGGCCGGCCGAGCCGCGCGGGGCCCGATCGCGGGCGCTGCGGCGCGGAGCAGCCCACGTCACCGAGCCCACGGGCCGTCGGGGCCGGCCCGAGAGTCCGCCGCGAGCACAGGTAGGACGCGGGCCGCGGATCGCGGGGGTGCGGGGTCAGCCGGGGTCGGGGGCGCTCCCTCCACCCTGGCAACGGCCGCGGCGCAACAATGGACCGAGCCCCGGGGGCTCCCGGGGCCGCGCGGCGGACGCGGCCGGAGCCCGGGCTCGGGAACGCAGCGCCCAGCAGGTTGCCGACCCCCACCGCAGTTTCGGGGCGGCTCGGGCTCCCCCCCGACCCACCCATCGACCCACCCACCCATTCCCTTTGCCTTGCTCGCTGAGCCAACGCACTTCCTGGCTCCCCTTGCGGCTCGGGCGATCCGAACCAGCCCAAGGGGGGCTCGGGTTGGTTTGCTTAAGATGAGAAATGAAACAAAACGCGCCCCTGGCGTGGGGGTGGTGTTTCCGCCCGCGGCTGGTGGGAAGCGGGCGTCTGGCCTGGGGGACAGGGCTCCCGTGGAGCGGGGCGCGGGCAGGACCGGCTGCCCCGGTGTCAGGACGCGCGGCTGCAGCCGGTGCTCGCTGGCCGCTCCTTGTCTCTCCTTTCCCCAGGACCAGAGCTGGGGTTTGATGTTGGGGAGCTATGGCAGCAGCAGGCAGCCCAAGGGACGCTGCCAGCCGGGCTGGGGTGGGGAGCGCAGGGGTTGGGCAGGCTCCAGGATTGGGGAAGACGTTACCAAAGGGATGAGGTTGCTGCACACACCCTAGTAGGCTGAGGGTGTGCGTGTGTGTGCATGCGCGCGTGTGTGTGCGCGTGTGTGCGCGCGCGTGTGCGCGCAACCTGCCATTGCTCTCGCTGCTTCAGGCCAATTCTGTCTCCTTGCGTCTTCATCCACAGCGAGGGTCCTCTCTCTGCCCCACTTCCACCAGCCACGCCGCTGGCCTGGACTCTATTGTTTGCAGCTGCCCTGGGTTTTTTTTTTTTTTTTCTTTTTGCTTCACTCCTTGGGGAATTTGATATCCCAGGCTGACTGTCCCAGCATGGCACCGGATTCCTTAGTACACAGCTACCCTGCTTCCCTGGAGAAGCAGGCCAACACCGCCTCGCCTCTCTCCCAACTACCTGAGTCTCTGGGATGTGTCCAAGCAGATGTAAGCAATTTGCCCTGAATTCCAACCCTGTTTTGGTTTCTGAATGAAAACTTACTCTTTGCACTTGGCCCTGGAAAGATTTGGAAGTGACACGGTTGGGGGTGTGGGAAAAGGGGGGAGGCAAACCTGATCCCCAAGTCCTCCTCTCTCTGTCCAGCTCCCAGAGAGAGAGGATTTGGAACGACAGCTCCTCCAGGCCTGGCAGTCTGGCAAGGGGCTGTGTCCGCAGAAAAATGAAGGAGCCATACATTTGTAGCTCTGCCTACAGCCCAGGGCCAGTGACTGGATGGTGCCTTTGCCCGAGTCCCAGGCTCAGGCTGTGGCTGCTTCTCCTTCAGCCTGTGGGAGTGTGCACCATTTGATTTTCATGGCTCTGGGCACGCTGTTGAATGTGCACACGTGTGTTTCTGAATCCCGTCTTACCCAGAGCCTTCTCCATTTTGCTTCTCCCAGGAAGCCTGGGATTAAGGGAGGATGGGGGATGCAGGGGTAGGAGGCTCCACCTATCAGGGACCTCATGCTTTCCCCCTAGCATTCCTTTGGGATTGCAATGCCAGTGGTCTTTGCCACGACACCTACCATCACTTTAGCAGATTCCCCACATCCTGGTGGCCCCCTGGTCTCTTTTTTGGTGGTTTCCCTACTCCTCCTAGGCCTGGTACTTTGTAGGTGTTGGTCCTTCAGGCTGGACAGCATTGCAAATGGAACGATGTGGGATCTCTGTTCTCTTTGGAGATCTGTAACTGGCCATGCAATGCGCCTTCAGTGTTCCTTGTACTCCAAAATGGGGGAATGTGATGGATACTTCAGGAGAGTAGAGAAGAAGGTGGATGGGCTGGGCTCTGTGTCTCAGGGCCTGGCTTTGAGTCCTGGTATCACTGACTTTCTAGATCTGTGAGAAAAGACATCTGGGTAGCCGGTCTGTGGTTTAATTTGCATGTCTGTAAAATGGGGAGGAAAGACCATTGGCTCCTAGCATTGTTTTTTTATTTCTTTTGTGTCCACGTTGAGGTCACCCGGAGTGGTGCTGGGGGCGGAGGTGTGGTGTGCATTGCCGGGATCAAACCCAGGGTCTTGCACAACTTGAACTAGTTCTCTAACCCCGTTTAAGGATAAAAATTAATAATATTGCTTGCCACAAAGTAAAATCGAGAGGGAAAAGGAGTGATGTGATAATACAAAAGTAACTTCTACCTCTTCCTCCTCCTCCTCCTCCTCCTCCTCCTCCTCCTCCTCTTCCTCCTCCTCCTGTCATACCTGGCAGTGCTCAGGGGCTACTCCTGGCTCTCTGCTCACTCCTGGTGATGGGGATGAGGGGTGCAATAGGTGCAATAGGTAGTGCTGGGGATCGAACCAGAGTCAGCTACATGCAAAAACAAACCCTGTACTATGCCTCCGGTTCCTAAGTGTTTTTCTTTAAATAGAGTTGCTGTGATGGCATCTGGAAGGGAAAACAGTGCTCAATATCTGTCAGGGTTTGGGGAAGGATATATGCCGGGGCTCCCAAATGTATCTGGCCTACCACCCCCTTTTCAGAACAAAAAGAAATGCCCTTTGGATAGCGAACTTTGCAAAGTGCAGTTGCCCCCCAGGCTGCTACCCTACATTTTTCCAGCACCACCTTAGGGAGCAGTATCACCCACCTTGGGAAACATTAAAATTTATGCTTCAAAGGCTGGTCAATACGCAAGGTAGAGTTCATGCTCATGGGTACCAGCCTGCTAGTCATTGAGAAGGATGGATTTAGAGTTGGCGATCTCATTGGAGACCCCCTGCTCTAAGCTTGATGCCACCAACAGGCAGTTGTGGTCTTTGGGGAGAACACAGAGGTAGCGGAGCTGCAGTATGCCTGGACTTGCCTGCCCGACGCTGTCACCAGCCAGGGCATGCCTGAGATAAAAAGCTGCTCAAGGTCGAGGACCCAGGAAGGAGGTCAACTTTCTTCCCAGTTCTACTCCACCCTAGAACCTTCAATCCCTGTGGTTTGGGGTCAAGGGGTAAATGTTTAGATTCCTTGTGCTCCTGCTTTGCCATCCTTTCTCTATTTTCTTATTCATATCCCAACTTCCCATGTAAGAACACTTAAAAATCTATATATCGTGATTTTACCACTTTCTAGGAAGCTCTAGCAAAAGGGTTGGGACTTGAGCAACCCAGGATAACTGAAGCAAAGCTCTTATTTGGAATTTCCATTCTGTTTTGTGTCTGCTTCATAAAACCAAGGTCTGCTTCAATGCATGGCTCATGAGTGCCTAATACATTACAACTGGCATTCATTTCCTTGGAGAAGAAGTGACTCCAAAGGTCACACGATTAGCAGCGCTGGAACTTTCCACTCGCCTCACAGATCAGTGTGACCGGTGAAAGAACCTGTCTTTTGAGAATTATCTGTTCACCCTATCAGCGGCTCCTTTGTTGGGGAATTCTTTCATTCACCCCAAATTTCCACCCACTGATTGAAGAGGTTGTAGATCCTGAAGACACTGCAGAGGTCTCCAAGGTATAGAGAAGGAAGAGAAGACTCCCTGTAGCCTTGAAGCAGAAGACAGAACTGATGGCCCAAAGGGTCTTTAGCAATTCATCCCTTTCTCTTCCTCTCAATTTCCTGCAACAAACTGTAACTGGCCGCAGCCCTGTAGAATATCAGAGAGAAGTTAAAGGTGGGAGCTGCAGAGGTAGTGCAGTGGGTAAGATGTTTGCCCTGCACTGGGCCGACCTGGGTTTGTTCTCCCTGAGCTGAGAGCCAGGAGAAAGCCCTGAGCACCACCGGGTGTGGTCCTCAAACCAAACAGATAAATAAAAGAGAAGCCAAAGATCATTTTTGCCTCTTAGGACACTCTTATCCTGCCACCTTGGCTTTATGGCTCTGGCCCGTGTACCTTCTCAGCAACCTTGTTCAACTCCCTCCTTCTATTTTAACTGGTTTTTTTTTTTTTTTTTTTTGCGGGGTGGGAGGGTGGTACATCAGCATCAGCTGCGTGTAAGCCGAGTGCCTTAACCCCCGTACTCTCCCTCCAGACCACATCTCCCTTCTTCCTAGACTGCCCTCTCTCAAGCCAAGCCAACCCTCATTCTAGAAACTCTAGGGATTTCTCTTCCTCATGGTTCTTTAACTATGCCGTACACCTTCATCGAAATCTGTCTCTGTTGGCTCTGTGCTAGGGTTTAGATCCAACTTCATCCTCCACACACACGGGAGAGTACAGCGGGCATCTCTGCAGTTCCACACGCCCTGGCTAAGCCATGCCTATCCAGAGAACTTGTATGGAGCTAATTCTGGCCACGTCTCTTACTCTCTCTGTGTCTGGTTGGTTTCCTTGGCCACCAACCAGAAGGCTTAAGGGTGAGAAAGGATAGCTGGAGATTTCGATTTGAGAAACCATGGTAGTTTACCTTGCCAGGTAGACAAGAACTCTTCCTGCCTAAGACCTCAGAGGACCTTCAAACTTGTGCGGCCTTTCGATGATTAAGACATCTCTTGGGAACCCCACTTTTCTGAATGCAAAGTATCTGTCCTATTCTTGACTGACCGTCCTATTTGTCTTCCGGGGCAAAGGAAGTGAAACTGAGCAGAGGTGTCCTGTACTTTCATATCTGAGCAAGGAGGGAGAGGTTGTTTGCTCACTGAGTTTTATGGGAACCTGGAAGGAAGGTCATGCGTGGTGTTTTCCCAAGGAATGTTATGGTCAGGGAAAGGAGATTTTCACTGGACTTCAGGAAGGCAGATTTAACTGAAAGCGAGAGAGAGTTTTTTGACAAGAGACTTTGGGAGAGAGAGAGAGTAGTTCCAAAGGTTTGGCCAGTTCTCTGAAGTGCTATTTGGATTATCCCCCTGTAGATGTTCCCGAGAAGAAATGCAAAATGGAGCCGCTTGATCAAAAGCTCCAGTATTCATTAAAACAGGAGCACACTATGAAGGAAAGTGGCCTGCTTGGCATGTCTGTCCACCCAGAGCTTTTTAAACATCGTCCTTTGATTTACTTATTTACTTATAGTGCTGAGATTGAAACCAAAGCCTGGCCAATTCAAGGCATATATGCTCTACCACTGAGTTATATCCAGAGCCCAAACGTTAGTGTTTTATTTTATTTTTTGATTTTGAGGCCATACCAAGTGATGCTCAAGGCTACTCCCAGCTCTGTACTCAGAGGTTGCTCCTAACAGTGCTCAGAGAACCATGTGGTATCAGGGATTGAACCCAGACCTTCTGCATGCAAAGCCTACCGTCTAGACCATTGAGCTATGTCTCTGATCCCAGGCATTATTTTCAGTGTTCACCCCCTATCCCATCTTTGGAGGAAACTGTTGGTGAAGGGGTTATCTTTTCTCCTCACAAATGGGAGAGCTGAGGTTTAGGTTAGGGTTAGATAGAAACTGAGATGAGAGCTGATAGGAGAGGGACAGGCAGAGGCTGATGTCTCTTGTATGTGGGATATAAAGAAGCATAATAGGTGAATAACAAAACACCGAAAGCAACAGAATCTAAGAACTAGTCAACAGAACTGCATTTACTATCGCAGTAAAGATGTGGGGGAGGGTTGTGTCATCTTTAAGTGGTTGGTTTTTGTGGATCATTGAGGTGACTGGTCTTCTAGGTAGAGTTTGGGGAATCCTAAGGTCATTCCCACTGATGTTCAACCCATTGCTAGTGGGGCCCAGCAATGCTGGAACTACTAGGACCCCACTCTGGGGCCACTCGGGGACCGTGTAGTGCCGGGGATGGAAGCTGGCGTGTCATATGCAAAGCGTGCGCTCCAGTTCCTGGAACCATCTCCCCGCCTCCCATGCTAATGATTTGTTGTGAGGTTGCAGCAATTCAGCCACATCCTCCTTCTCGAAGGTGGTTCTTCTAGGGCCCTTGCTGTTTAGTGCTCTCCTCTGCACTGGAGTCTAAACCCCTCAAAGTCTTTCTGGAGGGCTTCTTCCAAATTCGTATTAATTTTGATATTTGGAATTCTTCCCCTGGGTGGCAAATATTCTTTGTATATGTGGGGTTGGGTGGGGAGGCAGAAACTTGCCAAGAAGTGCTCAGGGGACCACAATCAGTGAATCGTGCTGGAGCCAAATGGGCCAGAATCTGGGGCCTCAGTTTGTGGTGCTATTCAGACCCTGTGGTGCTACTCAGACCCTCAATATTATTCTGGTGGTGGTTGGGACTACATCAGGTGACACTTGGGATAATGCAGTGCCCAAGATTGAGGTGAGGTGGGATACATGCCTTGCATGCACCTTAACCACTGTGCTGTATTACAAATATTCTCTTTTCTGGGGAGTGCGGGTGTGGGACCATACTGAGCAGTGCTCAGGAATTATTCCTGGTTCTCAGCCCAGAGTTCACTCCTGCGAGTGTTCAGGAAATCATCCACCCTACCAGGAGTGGAACTGGGATCTGGCTGCATGCAAGGCAAGTGCCTTAACCCCTGTACTATCTCTCAGGCCCCATACAAATAATCTTAGTGACATCTAGAATAGGGCATCTTTTCCAGGGGGTTTCAATTTACTTTGCTCAGATCCATCAGAGGAACCTCTATGGCAGGTAAAGGCTAACAAAACAAGTATCTCAGATCATAAGCCTTGAAGGTTGCAGGGCCTCCTGGATCCACAGGCTGCAGGATGTCTGGTGTCGGCAGGCTCAGAAACAACCTTCCTTTCCCTGTATGTCTCACTCAGAGCACTTGGGGCAGCAGGTCCTCGGTCAATGAGCAGAAATGTTTCGAAAGAACTTTAAGCAGTGAATCTCAAAATAAAAATATTAATTTAAAAATGTTTGGTATTTTAAAAAACAGTCAAAATATTCAGCAGAGTTTCTGAGGATTGGGGGAGCATGGGCATTGCATGAGGCTCTGGGTCCAATTCCTGACACAGCCCGGACACTGAGCTGTGAGATTCCCTCCCCAAGCACCTCATTACAACAACAAACTCAGTAAGCTGTGTTGTAAATAGAACTTCTGCCACCCCGACTTTGTTGCCATTTATGGGGCCCAGGCAGAGTAGCTGGGGCATAATTCTAAGGGCCCTAGCATTTCTGGAATGGAAATGAGCATTGGCTTCAACTTCAAGCCACCAGCTGCATTTGCCCCTAACAATGGTCACCCTGTGCTTTGAAGCACTGAAGCCAGGCATTGTCTTCTCCTTGCTGGCTAGGAAAGCCCTAGAGGGCATCTTCTTCTTCAACCTGAGGCTGTTTCGTCTGTTGGAAATCCGTGATCCAGGGTGGCCACCTTCTGTAGTGGTCTCAGCGGATCTGCAGAACTTGCTTCACTTGCTGTTTTCTCATGCACTCTGCCACTGGAGATGGTGTCTTTCCTTCAAGCCTAGGAAGGCAGCCTCTGCCAGCTTTATGCATTTTCCTCTGCAGCTTGTTCACCTCTCTCAGCTTCCCTAGGATTGAAGAGAGTGTGTCCTTGGCCTGGGTTGCATTCTGGCTAGGGTGCTGCCATGGCTGGTCTGACTTCTGTCTGCCCACTTCCACTTTTCTCACCATCCATGCGTCCACTGGAGCAGCTCAGTTTCTGTCAAGAACGTTTCCTGTGCTTTCACATTTGACCAGCTGCTGGGAGACGCCTAACTTTCAGTGTGTGGTCTCTCAGGCTTCACCTTCCTCACTCAGCTTCATCACTTCGGGCTTTGGCCTTAAAATGAGCCTTGGGACTCTTCCTTTCTCTCAAACACTTTGGGGCCAGTGTGGGGTAGGCTCTGGTCTACTTCTAGTGTCTCAGGGAGCAGGGAGGAGAGGGAAGGGCTGGGAAGCTGGAACAGCCAGTTGACGGAGCTGTTAGAACACAATCAGTGTCTACTGGTTAAATTCGCTGCCTTCTTGTTTTGTTTTGGGGCCATACCCAGCAGCGCTCAGGGCTTACTCCTGGCTCCTACACTCAGGAACCACTCCTGGCGGTGTTCAGGGGTCCATATGCGATGCCGGGAATCAAACCTGGGTCCGCTGTGTGTAAGGAAAATGCCCTGCCAGCTGTACTATCCCTCCGGCCCCTCACTGCTGTCTTTGGCAGCATTCATGGTAGTAGAGGAGCTGCTCCAAGAATATCTGAAAAGTCTTTAAATGCTGGTAATGTAAAACGCTAGAGGGCATCTACCCAGAAAAATCAATTTAATTTGTTTTTTGCACCCAGTGCCAAAATCTCTGATTCTACAATGAAAGAGAGGCATTAACTCTGTTCTGTGTAGTCTGAACACCCAGAAAATATAGGATTTAACAACTCTTGTACCTGGTAGAGGTGAAACTGTGCTGAGTTGTGTGAAGAAGACAATGATAAGAGATAATTTGTGGAAGGTTTTGTTGATTTGGTTAGTTTTTTGGCTGCCTAATACACATGAAGCATAAGCTCTACCTATGAAGGTAATTTTTATTCCTTTTATTGTTTGGAGGGATGCTCCCCAGGCAGTACTCAGGGAGCCTCAGGTACACTGCCCATGATCCTCAGCTGTCTTTACGGGTCAGATGACATGCTCAGGGGCACTGCTGGAGGCCTGCAGGGTTCTACCCACCTCCCCACCCTGTGCTATGGGGACTAAACCAAGGACCTCATATGTAAAAGGCATGTGTCCCCAGGACCCCAGGACCTCACATGTACAAGGCATGTGACCCCACGGGGTCACTGCCCTGGTCCCACAATTTCTTTTTCTTTCTTTTTGTTTTTTTGACCACACCCAGCAGTGCTCAGGGCTGACTTCTGTCTCTGTACTCAAGGATCCCTCCTGGCAGTTTTTGGGGGACCATATGGGGTACTGGGGACTCAACCCAGGTCGGACACATTGCAAGGCAAGCACCCTACCCACTGTACTATCTCTCCAACCACCCCCTTCCACAATCCACAATTTTATTCTTTATTTCTTCCTTCCCTTCCCTGTGTGGAACGATGCTTGGCTGATACATCTCCATGTGGTTCATCACCGTTCCCTTTGGCTGTGGTATGATATTCATGTACCCCATTTAGTTGTGTTGCTGGTACACATTCTGGTTGTGTGCCTGCTAGAGGCCACTAGGGTGCTTACACATAGGAGTGCTTGCCAGGGATTGCACTCCAGACCCTAGTGCTTGCACCTCTTTCGTGGCTGTGATCAGTTATACCTGGCGACGCCTGGGGAACTGATCAGTGCTAGGAGTCAGGTGCTCAGCCTGAGCTGTCCACTGGGCCCAACATTTTTATTCTTGTTCTCTTTTGGGAACACACCCGGAAGTACTCAGGTCTGTGCTCAGGACTCACTTCTGGCTGTGCTTGGGGGAACTTTTGTGATGCTGGGGACTGAACCATGGTCACCTGCGTGCAAGGCAAATGACCTGCTCCCTCTACTATCTCTCCATCACCCTGCATAGTTTTTACTTTTAAGGTTAATGAGCTAGAGGCATAGCTCAGTGGCTTTGGGCACTTGATCTGCAAGGATAGACCAAAAATTCAATCTCTAGCATGGCCACGTAGGACTTACATGATCCTGGCTGTCTGTGGTTCTCTGGGATGCAAGCAACACTGTAGCCATATGTGTGTGAGCACCACAGGTGGAGGTTTGTGACTCCGGCAAGCACTGCAACAGTGACCAAGAAGTGAAAGTGCCAGAACCAGGAAGTATGACCCAGTGCCCCCAGGGGCACCACAGCCAGACCAGGAGGGAGCGCTGTGAGAACCCCAACTTGCATGCATGTGAGCAGCAAAACCAGGGAGCAGATTGGCCAAGTAACGAAGCACCGCAAGCTGTCATCAGCCCCATCTCCCACCCCTGCCTCATGAGCACCGTTGCCATCATGTCATCTTAGGAACAGGGAAGGGAAGGGAGGGGAAGGGAAGGGAAGGGAAGGGAAGGGAAGGGAAGGGAAGGGAAGGGAAGGGAAGGGAAGGGAAGGGAAGGGAAGGGAAGGGAAGGGAGAAGTGCTTTGTGACTCGGAAGCATCTGTGTGGATAAAGCCTTTAGTTTTGTTCTGTTTTGTTTGGGGGCTACACTCAGTGGTGCTCAGGGCTTACCCCTGGTTCTAGGCTCAGGGGTCACTCCTCGCGGGGTTTGTGGAACCATATGTGCTGCCGGGGATAGAGCCCAGGTTGATTGTGTACAAGGCAAATGCCTTACCTACTGTACGATCTCTCTTGCCCCCAAAGTATTTAAATTCTGACACTAATCACCATAATACAAAGTTGAATATAAGTGCCTTGGGATGGATTAAGAGTTTTAAAGCTTTTCAGAAGAGTCAAGTTTGTCTTGGAAAAAAAAAAGAGAAAGGCTAATGTAAAAGTTGCCATGTGTGAAGGGCAAGCCGGAGAATTTTCCAGAAAATGCTAGCAATCATGAAAGTTTGTAGGAAAACTCAGACCCTGGGGAATAGTTAATGACCTTCAGGGTTTGGGATAACAGGCAGGGACTTGTACTGAGACCCAGTGCAGGAGTCTTAAGTCTGGTCCAGAAGGGGAGAGACAGAAACTTCTCCTTAGGGGGGAAAAGAAAAAAAGAAAAAAAAAACTTCCTTCTTACACTGTGACATTAGTGTTGTACTGTGAAGGCCTCATACTTTAGAAGGCCAGAGAAACCAATTTGGAGACTGTCAATCCTTGAGGTAAGAGAATGGAAAAACAAAATCTGTTTGCACCTGGTATGTTCTGGTATATGCCTTATTTAGGTTATTTCACTTCCTGAAAGAAATGGACCAATGAGAGAGAGGTTCGAAGAGAGCGTCTGGGGGTGGGGGTTCCTTTCTTTCTTGGAGAATTCAGGGGTGAGGGAGTCAGACCTGTAGCTCAGTTCCCCTCCCCCCTTCCCACACCCAGTAGTTCACAGGTTTTACTCCTGGCTCTGCACTGAGGAATCCCTCCTGGCAGGACTGAGGGACCATGTGGAGTGCCGGGGATTGAACCAGGGTCAGTCGTCCATGTGCAAGGCTCTGTAGCTCAATCTGGAAAGGGCACAGATGCCCTAGACCTGCCTCTATCCCATTTCCGCCTGTGGCTAGATCAGTTGTTTCTCTCCCTGTTCATTGGTTCTTTTAGTAGCAGCACACCACCTGTGGGGTGGTTTTACCCTTATTTGTGTATTTACTTGTTTTTATTTTTTTTCAAGAAGAATGTTTTAGACTATTGTTTAGAGTATTATTTAGAGTAAATGCTTTAGAGTATTGGGGTTTTTAGAATATTGATTACCAAAATGATCACCAGTAAATCTCCAGCACTTTGTCTCCATGGCAGAATGGGAGACTCTGAAATTTGGGCTCATGTAAGGGTCATCATTTTGTTGTTTGGTTGGCTTAGGCTACATCCGGCCATACTCAGGGCTTACCCTGACTCTCTGCTCAGGGCTCACTCCTGACAATGCTGTACATGTGGTGCTGGGGATTGAATCTAGGTTGGCTTCATGCAAGGCAAGTGCCCTACCCACTGTGCTATATCTCTCAGAACTCAATATTTTTATTTGTTTTTGTGTTAACAATGGAACACAGAATTCCACACACGTGAAGCATGTGTCCCCCAACCCCTTTATTTAACTTTCAAAATTCTATCATTTGCTACTAACTTTGTGACCTTGGGCAAATACTTTAGTTCTTTTCCTGTTTTCTAACTTCCTATCCATAAAATAAGGATAATAATATCCGTTTTCAAGGGGATGTTGTGAGATTTAAATGAGACACACAATACTTGGCCCGAAGTACCGAAGAAAACAAAGGTCAGCTTCCTTCCTCCCATCTGCAACTACTATTTACACTCAGCCTTCCTCCTCTGGAGATCCTCTCTGCCCTTTCTTCTCTTTTCCTTTCACCAAAACAAAATTCAGACCCTCACTCCAGTCACAACAGCGAACAGCTCTGTTCTTAATTCCGGGAGGAACTAAGTCATCCAAAGCTGGAATGGTGCTGACACGCATTGGAATGATGCTTCAGTGAGACTCCCCAGGATGCTAGACTGCTGTGTGCCTGCATCAGGGCTGCATGCAGCCCATTCATCCAGTCACGAGCAACTCCAGCCGTCTCCTCTCATTGAGTGGTTTCAGTTACTACCCGATTGCTCCTTGAAGACCCTATGAATAGGCCTAGTGGAATGGGAATGTACCCAGCAGACATCTGGTCTACCCTCTGCTGGTGTGCCCTTTGTTGGATGAGACACGGATTCTGTCTTTCTCTCCTGTAAGACGCTGTGTGCACAGTGGAGTATAAGAGATGGAGACATGGGGGCAAGGGGTGGGAGGAGGTGCAGAGTAACAGCAAAACAAGTTGACTTGGCTCCTTGCTCTATTCCCTTGCCCCTAGATATAAAAATAAATCTTGGGGCCAGGGAGCTGTCTCAAAAGGCTGAAACACATGCCTTTGCAGACAGGAGTCCTGGATTTGATCCCCACACTACCTGTTTCCTTTCAGCTAGTTGCTTGGGGGTGGATCCTAATTTTGCTTGAGGAACCATTAGATTACAGGAGATCTAATTTGGGGCTCCTGCATGCAAAGCATGTACTCAAGCCCTTTGAGCTATATCCCCGGCCCCAAAAAGGATGTGGTAATGCCATGTCATGCAAATGTGTTGCTCTTATGCCACAGACCTCAGGCCAGCATTTGAATCAGTCGTATCTCACACAGCATCAGAGTGTTGCGGACACAGAGAGTAAAAGGAGGAGGGAGAGACTAGAAGGTGACCAGGGAAGTCTTCAAGGATCTTGGGTTGAACTGGAAAGAGGAGAGCAAGTAAGTGAGACATAAAGAAAGGCACTGCCAGCAGCTGCCTTGGCTCTTGAGACCCTGAGTCAGGCGGGACAGGAAATAAGAAAATAGAGAGCCCCCACCAGACTGTGCATGCAGATGAGCTGCGCTGGAGGGCTCTAGAACCTTCCACTGGGAGCAGACTCATGGGAGGAGGCCTCCCAGGAGCTTTTCGATTCTCAGCAACCTTTTAGGGCCCTCTGTACCAAGGGGGATTTCTCCCTTGACCAGAGTAAAGTAGAATCCTTGTGTGCACCCTGCATTTCCGCTCTGGTGTTCAGTGGCCTTGGCTGGCCCCAGAGCAGGATGTTCTTTTGGCATGTTACCAGGAAGAGGGGAGACCTCAAGCCTGGAAACTTCATGGGTGCAAGGAAAGCCCGGTGGCTGCCTCCCGACATGCTGGGCCAACAAGAGCCCAGATCAGAGATTGAAAGGGCCTGACTTAAAGGGAGAGGCCACCTGGTGGGCAGCCCTGGGAGAGGTGAATTCTGAAATCAAAGGCTGGCTGGGGTTCTGGAGCTCAGAGTGGGGTGGATCCTGTGCAGATTCCCCATCCTGTCTAGAGCCTTGGGTCGGTGCTCCGCTGAGACTCAGCCATCCAGATGCAGGACTGCCCCCTAGGACCCAGGCCCCTGAGCTCAGTTTGCTGCTGGTTTGGGTGTATGGGGATGACTAACCTGGAAGACGGGGACCACTTGGGAGCTGACTCCCCTTCCTGAGTGCCACTGGTCTGTGGGGCATCCCAGGCTTCTCTAGTCCTTTTGGTTTAGGAGGTGGCCTACCAGAGCAGCCAGGTGACCTTTGGGGTAGGCCCCTCCTGGATGCCTGTCTTGCAGCTGCTCTGGGCAGTGCTAGATTGGAGAGGCCCAGAATGGGGCTGCCAGGAAGGTCCTCAATGGCCACCCCTGAGGCTTATTTATTTATTTATTTATTTATTTATTTATTTGCTAGGGGCACTAATCTTGTGAGCTCATAGTACCTAGGACCCCTTTCTCTCCTCAGGAGCGGCAAAGGTGGGTGACAGGGGAGCCGGGGAAGCCATATCAGGCGTGTGGAGGTGTGGGGCTGTGGGGGGGGTACAGGTTATGTGGGGTATGGAGGAGGTGTGTGGTGGGTGTGGGTCTGTGGAAGGCGTGGGGCTGTGCAGGCGTTAGCAGGCCAGGGTATAGGGGCAATGGAAGAGTGGGTAGGGTGGGGTGGGGGCCCAGGAAGAGTGAGAGGGCTGTGGGTGTAAGTGTGAGCATGTGAGGAGGAGTGGGCCGTGTACGATGCGGGTGATTGCCACAGCTCTGAGCCCCTGAGAATGAGTGCCGTCCTTTGGGATTTGGTCTTCACTGAGCACGACTGAGGGAGCAGTGGTGACCGAGGGACAGTGACAGGTCCTCCTGAGCAGAAGGAGCTTTCCTTGGGCGGGATGTCGGCTGTCTCAGCCCCTGGCTAGACCCCATGGCTGACTGTCCCAGCCTCTTTCTGCTTGACTTCCTCTCGCCCACCTCTGAGCCCAGCAGGTGGCTGGTGGCTGTCAGCTATAGGCAGCCCACCGCCCCCACCTGTCCTGGCCGGGTGCTCTTGTGCTTGCACCTGGCCCTAGGCACTCCTTGCAGGGGGTCATCCCAGGGCCCAAATCTCGTCCAAGGGTTCCCACTCATCTGTGCCATGTGTCCTTAGGGGAGGCAGAACTCAGGGCTGGACTGCCCTCGGGGCTCCCCTCGCCAGTGCCTTGGACCCTCAGTAGCCACACTAGCTCGTCCCTGGCAGGTAGGAGACCCCAGCAATGACCCCAGAGAAGAGTTGGGGTCCCTGCAGACTTCCAAGGAATTTGCCCGGAAGCTCACAGGGTGAGCCCCTTAGAGTGGAGGCGTGGGACCTGGGCCAGCGGGAGGCGCTCCCTCACTCCAGCACGTTGCTCTCAGCCCAGATGTCTGTCTGTCTCTGGACGCTGGTCACACAGGGGTGTGGCTGCAGTGAATCCAAGGGACACAGTCCCCTCCTACTGGGCCACACTGTCACATAAAAGGAGACTTGTGCTCCTCCTTGCCGGCTCTGGTGGCTGAGTCCCCCCATGCCCAGGAAGACTGGGGCGCTCAGCAGCAAGGTGGGCCAGTGGCCGCTCTCCACTCCCCTCTGGTGAGTGCCCCCACAGGGCAGAGCCTGGCTGGCATCTCCTGGCCCGGCTTTGGTCCCTCTCATGGGCGGGAACAGTTGTGACCTGCTTTCTGGCCTCCTCTTGGGAGTTCCTCTTGCCCTTGCAGGAATCCTGGGGAACTGGATTCCCAGCGGCCTGAGCTGGAGTGACGGGGTGTGTGTGCATGTTGGGGGAAGGGCAGAATAGTATGGGGGGCAGAGACCTTAGGATAATGTAGGGGAGAAAGCTGAGGAGGAGACCACAGTGGGGGACACAAGGCCTGCCAGGTCCTCATTTCCGGTGGCCGCCTCTCAGGCCCTTCCTTCCTGCTGTTTGGAATCTCCAGTTTTTTCCAACTGACAGGGACCCCGAGATGTAGTTATCCAGAAGCACTGGGTTGTGTTCCTAATGGGTTGGTGTGAAAGTCATGTGTAAGAGTTTCCACAGGCAACCCCAGGGAAACATGGGGAGACTTTTAACTTAAAATGGAATCAAGGGGTCGGAGTGATAGCAGAGTGGGTAAGGCACTTGCCTTGCATGTGGCTGTCCTGAGCATCGCTGGGTGTGACCTCCCCCCCCTCCCCGCCAAAAAAAAAAAAAAAGGAATTGAATCCCCTTCCTCTGTTGCTGCTGTGCTGACCAGGGGCTCCACACAAGGCCATGGTCATTGCAGAGATCTGCAAGAACAGTGCCTCTGGGATGAACCTGGGCATGGCAACAGAACCAAACTCAGGGCCTCAGGCTTGCAAAGCCAGTGCTTTTGTCCCTAAGCTCTCCCTGGCCCAAACGTAAAAAAAAAAAAAAAAAAAAAAAAAAAAAAAAAAAAAAAAAGACAGATATAGGTGTGGTGTGGTGTGGTGTGGTGGTGGTGTGTGTGTGTGTGTGTGTGTGTGTGCGTGTGTGTGTACAAAGAAAGTGCTTCATACAGGCAAGGTCTGTACTCTATCCTGAAGCCACATCCCGCTCCTTTGATCTGTTTATCACTGTAGAGGCCACAGCTCGTGGCACAGGGCAGCCTCCTGGTGCCCGTCAAACCCAGGCCTCACGTACAAAAGGCGTGTGCTCAGCCGCTTTGAGCCATAGCCCCACCTGGACCTCAGCTCCCGGCAGTGCTCGGGGGGTGGCCTGAGATCGTCAACCTGGTGGTGTGGGCAGGGTAGGGTGGTGTGGGTGCCTAGTGATGATGTGCTGCTCCTCTCTGTAGAGCTGGGGGCCACCAGGGCCAACCCTGCCAGTGCTCTAGAGACACAGGGCTGCACCTCCTAGTGCTCAGTGAGTCTTGCAGTGCCCAGAATCAAACTTGGGGCTTCCCACATACACTAGGCATGTGCCTCCTTGCATTGGCCTCTGCTCTGCCAGAACACAGAGAGCTTCCTCTTAACCCCGACTCCCCAGTCCAGGGCAGGCCGGGAAGGAGCTCTGGGGGATAAGCGCCAGCAGCTAAGAAGGAGCCACTTGGGGCCGTTTTTATTTGGCTTGGGGGGACGGGGGTGCCAGAGGGCCCCGTGCATGGGGGTGAAACAGCAGTAATGTCCTCTCTCCCCGCGTTTGAATGTGCTCCACAGAGAGAATACAGGGCAGTGCAGAGGGACCGCGTTGGTGCCTGCGATCCCTCTATGAGGCTGACTTGGGAGAAGCTAGTGGAACAATCTAGAGTGTCTGGGTTTTAAGTAAGGAAGCTGGAGCTCGATTCTTGGGGGCCGGGCAAGCTGCTCTTACCTGTGAGAGCTGGGGTAAGGGAGGGAAGGAGTACCAGGGAGACAGGGGTGTCCTGTGCAGGGCAGAGCCCAGGGACTGGGTTCTGGTGGACCCAACGGGTGTTGGGCATGGAGAGGAGCAGGAGACCTGTCTGAAGAGAAACTCGGAACCTGAGCAAGAATACAGTTCAGTGTAGGGTGTTGAGCTTGTACGCGGCCGACCCAGGTTTTATCCTGGCATCCTGTGTAGTCCCTTAAGCACCACCCGGAGTGATTCCCGAGCTCAGATTATGGGCTTGAGACCCTCTCCACCCCCAACTGGCTTGAGATCTTCCCATTCGTCCTCCTCAGGGAAGAGAGGCCGAGATGGGCAGGAGTTCCTCATATGCGCCCAGTGCCCAGTGTGAGGATTGAATTGCCTGTGGGCACGTCTGTCACCTTGAGTCCATCTCAGTTCCGATCTCCCGATTGTGTGGGATCCCAGGAAGATGTCTAGGTTCTGCCCAGCATGGAGTTGGAAGTTAGCACCCAGCTCATCAGGGTCCAGGGCTGAGGCCCAGACCCGCAGGCTCCCCCAGGGCCCAGCAGAGGAATTCTGCCAGGGCCATGCTTAGCAGCAAGAGAGCAGGCGAGCCTGGCACCGGGAGCAGCGTCAGGGCTGCCACCCACGCCCGGCTCTGGTCTCCGGGAGTGCCCTCGCCTCTCTCTCCGCCCTTTGACTCGGAACCATTGTGTGGCTCTGCCCTGACACATTTCCTGCCCTGCCCGCCTCCAGCCATCTGTTGGCAGTTGTGTGGACTGATTTCAGTGCCTGATACGGCTTAGCCCTGGCACCGACCTGCCATGGGCATGACCGCCTGTCCGCTCCCCAGATTGCCCCTGTCTTTCTGGGACTTCTGGTACTGGAGTCTGTAGGTTATCCCTGGCTAAACCGCTGACTCCCTCCAGGGGCTTTGGAACATTCAGACTTGACAACTGGGGACTGTGTATTAGATAATACTGTGAAAACATTAAGTTTTGTGGGTGTGCTATTGCTGTGGTGTTTATATAAAAGAAAGCCCAGTTTTGTCCTTTTGAATCGTTGTGGGGGCCACAACTGGTGGGGTCCCCAGGGTCAGTAAGACCACAGCATTGGTGGGTGTTTTGGTTTTTTGTTTTTGTGGGGGGGTCATACCCAGCGATGCACAGGGGTTACTTCTGGCTCTGCACTCAGGAATTTACCCTGGCGGTGCTCAGGAGACCATATAGGATAATGGGAATCGAACCCGGGTCAGCCGCATACAAGGCAAATGCCCTACCTGCTGTGCTATCGCTCCAGCCCCAGCATTGATGTTTTAGGTATGCAGTGAAGCCATTTAACCCAAGCCTCCCATAAACAAGGCATGGATGTGTTCTGTAAATTCAGCCACAGCCTGGGGACCGTAGAATATTTACACTTTATTAATTTTTTTTTGTTGTTTTGCACCTTACCAGTCGGTGCTCAGGGCTAACTTCTGGTTCTGTGCCCAAGGATCACTCCTGGTGGGCTTGGGGGACCCTATGAGATGCCAGGGATCGAACCCGGGCTGTCTGTGTACAAAGCAAATGCCCTCCCTGGTGTACCATCACTCCAGCTTTGAGGGGCTCTAGAATATTTCAGTTCACTAAAGTATTTTGTTGTTGTTGTTTCCCCAATATTTTATTTATCCTTTATAACACACTTAGTATTATCAAGGAGAAATAGTATTGTATTATAGTACTTTTTTTAAAGAGGTTGTTTTATTTTTTATTTATTTATTTATTTATTTTTTAAATTGAATCAACGTAAGATACACATTTACAGAGTTGTTCATAATTAGGTTTAAGTCATACAATGTTCCAACACCCCTCCTTCCACCAGTGTACATTTCCCACCACCAATGTCCCCAGTTTCCCTCCCCCCACTCCACCTCCCACCCCCAGCCTGTCTCTATGACAGGCACTTTCCTTCTTTTGCTCTCTCTCTCTCTCTCTCTCTCTCTCTCTCTCTCTCTCTCTTTCTCTCCCTTTGGGCATTATGGTTTGCGATAAAGATACTGAGAGGTTGCCGTGTTGGTTCCTTTACCTAGTTTCTCACTGAAGTATTTGCCGCTGAGCTGTTTGCATCTTGCTCTCAGGTGGCTAGGCTGAGAGGGGGCCACTGGGGAAGGCCAGCAGACAGCTCTTGCAGGTGTGAGGCAAGCTGGCAGAATGGCATGCAGAATGTTTTCCTCTGCTCTGAGATGGATCCTGGGAGAAAGTCCAGACAGGGCCACCACGCGTCCAATCCTGGGTGTACCACTCATGCATCTCTGTTGTAGTCAAAGGGTGTCTTTTTATTTTTTATTTTTATTTTTATTTTTTTGCTTTTTGGGTCACATCTGGCAATGCACAGGGGTTACTCCTGGCTCTGCACTCAGGAATTACTCCTAGTGGTGCTCGGGAGGACCATATGGGATTCTTGAAATTGAACCCAGGTCAGCTCCGTGCAAGGCAAATGCCCTACCTGCTGTGCTATCTCTCCAGTCCCAATTTATTCTTTTTATTTTATTTTTTGCTTTTTGGGTCACACCTGTCAATGCACAGGGGTCACTCCTGGCTCATGCACTCAGGAATCACTCCTGGCAATGCTTGTGAAACCCTATAGGATGCCGGGGATTAAACCCTGGTCAGCCACGTGCAAGGCCAACGCCCTCCCTGCTGTGCTATCGCTTCAGCCCCAAAGGGTGTCATTCTTGTCAAAGTTCTATGTAGCTGCTCTCCATCACATGGGATTCGAGCTTATGTGCTGGCCCCCACTCGTCCCAGCACATAAGCTCATCATCCCTTCCACCTGAGAAAACTTTTTTTAAAATTTTCATTTTTTTTTATTTTTTGCAATTTTTATATATTTTCATAAAGTAGTTCACAGTAGTTTATTACAGATAATATTCAAACACCAATCCCACCACCGAGCAACTTCCCACCACAATAAGAAGGAAGTGTGTGAAGGTCTGAGATCGAACCTGGGTTATTCAGGTGCAAGACAAGCACCCTCCCCACTGTGCTATCGCTCCTGCCTCCTTGGGGTGAAATTGTTAAATGAGTAACTCTGACAAAATTGTCATGCAAAATGTATTGACTAGATTTCTATAGGGGATCTGCTTTTATTTTGTAATTTGTCCTCCCAAAACATTTTATTTTAAATTTTATCCTTACACTTAGGTGATATGTCAATCTTCTTTTTTTAATGTTTAATATTTTTTTTCAATTCCCTGTAAATAACCTAGTAGTAGGGCGTTTGTCTTGCACGCAGCCAACATGGCTGACCCGAGTTTGATTCCTCCGCCCCTCTTGGAGATCCCAGCAAGCTACTGAGAGTATCTCGCCCGCACAGCAAAGCCTGGCAAGCTACCCACGGCGTATTCAATATGCCAAACTCAGTAACAAGTCTCACAATGTTACTGGGCCCGCTCGAGCAAATCGATGAACAGTGGGAGGACAGTGACAGTGAGTCTAGTAGTATCGTGTATTACACATTCAGGTGTCTGTGCTGTGTGACCGCTAAATAATTGTGCTTTTTATTCTTATGACTCCCAAACTATAAGCATCTACAGAGAATTCTGATATAAGAGAAACTACATTCACGTTTCTATAGCCAATTGCTGTAAAAAAGAAAAGTTTATCATGTACTGTGTGTTGGTGAAAGAGTGGGTGGGTGTCCGGAGTGATAGGGCAGCAGGGAGGGCACTGGCCTTGCATGTGGCCATCCCAGGTTAAATTCCCGCATCTCATATGGTTCCCCAAGCACTGGCAGCATTATTTCTGAGTGCAAAGCCAGAAGTAATCCCTGAGGACTGGTGGGAGTGACCCAAAAACAAACAAACAAAAAGAGTATAAGTTACACTCTTTATCTGTCAGAGCCACATTATGACCTTTGATCATGGTTTTTCCCTTCATAATGACAAACTAGTGTTGACTTACTATGACAATAAATGACTAAGTCAGCAGTGACAGTATTGTATAAAGAAAGGGAACGTGGACTGGAGTGATAGCACGGAGGGTTGGGCATTAGCTTTGCACATAGCCGACCTGGGTTCAATCCCCAGCATCCCATATCGTCCCCTGAGCACCGCCAAGAGTAATTCTTGAGTGCAGAGCCAGGACTAACCCCTGAGCATCAATGGGTGTGACCCAAAAAGCAAAATGAAAAAAAGAAAAGAAAGGGAATGTGGGGCCAGAGAGAAAGCATGGCGGTTAGAGCACTTACCTTGCTTACACATAGCTTACATGGATTTAATGACTAGAACCCCAAGACCCCGAGCAACCCAAAACAACCACAAACAAACAAATACGAAAACAAAGCAAATGCTTTCTAAAAGACTTTGTACATTTTTATTTTTAATTTTAAATGGTTATTTTGGAATTTACCTGTCAGTGCTGAACTATGACCTCAAATATGTATATTTTTTCTTGGCCACACCCAGTGGCACTTGCTCCTGACTTTGCACTTGGTATTCGGTCCTGGTGGGCTCAGGAGGCCATTTGGAATGCTGGAGATCGACCCTTGGTTAGCGTGCAAAGCAAAACACCAGGTGTTTTGCTACACTATCTTCTCTTGAGAATGAGATCATGGCTATGGTCATAGTCCTCCTGTTGTTCATCAATTTGCTCGAGCGGGCCCAGTAACGTCTCCATCATGAGACTTGTTGTTACTGTGTTTGGCATATCAAATACATCACAGGGAGCTTGCCAGGCTTTGCCGTGTGGGCAAGATACTCTCGGTAGCTTGCCGGGCTCTCCGAGAGGGGCGGAGGAATCAAACCCGGCTCGGCCGGGCCGGCTGTGTGTAAGGCAAACGCCCTACCTCTGTGCTATCGCTCCAGCCCAAGAATGAGATAAAAGGTAAAGGTAAAGGCCCTCCCGTTGTTCGTCGACTTGCTTGAGCGGGCCCAGTAACGTCTCCATTGGAGACTTTGTTGTTACTGTGTCTGGCATATCGAATACATCACGGGGAGCTTGCCAGGCTCTGCCGTGCGGGTGAGAGACTCTTGGTAGCTTGCCGGGCTCTCTGAGAGGGGCAGAGGAATCGAACTTGGGTAATTTCTTTAAGTTGAATTACAAAGTTTTGTGGCACTTTTTGCTGGGGCAGGAGGGAGCACAGCCTACAGTGCTCAGGTGTGGAATTTGTTCACACACACCTGGCTCTTCACTCAGGAATCACTCCTGGCAGTGCTGGGTGGGGTGGGGTGGGGTGGGTGGGGGCATATGGGATGCCTGGGATCAAACCCCGGTCAGTCAGCCACGTGCAAGGCAAGTGCCCTGCCCACTGTACTATCTCTAGAGCCCCTGAGGGGACTTCTGAATTTAAGCTTAGTAAAGGTGACAGATCTCTATACATTTCATTTTTAATCAATTTTTTGTTTTCTATGTGTGTGTTAGGGTGGGGTGCACACCTGGCTGTGCTCAGGGACTGTTCTGGTTCTGTGCTAGGGGGACTGTGCCTTACCAGGGATCAACCCCAAGCTTCCTGCAGCAAAGCATGGGCTGTGCTTGGCCTGTTGGGCTCTCGCTGGCCCTGGATCAAGCATCTGAAGACTCTGTTTGAGATCTGTGCAGGCTGCTATTAAAGAAGAGGTCGCTGGTCAGATCTAGGGGGTCTGAGAAGCTTTCCTGAAGCACACGAGCAAAGTCCGATCAGGTTGGGACTCACACATGCCAAAGAGAAGGCAGGCAGTAAACACGGGGACCCCTGCACATGGTACTGTGAAGTTGGAGAAGGGGTGCAGAGAGCTGAGGCCTACCTTCAGAGGGGCCCTGGAGAGCCTTGAAAGAGTCTGAGCTGCCAGAGGTGCCAGCTCGCTGCTCTGAAGAGTCCTCTGGCACTGTGGACAGGCCCTTAAGGAGGGGAGATTCGGAGGAGGAGGTTCAGGGCCTGAGTGAAAGCCAAGGTTTCATAGGGCAGAAGGCAGGCTCGATTCAGGGCAGTCTTGGGATCCAGTGGGGGTGGGAGGGGGCAAGCTTAGGATCTGGGGTATGGCCCCAGTCATGGCCACTGTGATCAGATTTGGGGTGAGAGGAAGGAGGAATCCAGGCGACTGTGATGCTTCCTGCTCCAGTGGTTGCTGTGCTGGGGGTTACAAGGGAGCCGGCTGTGGCTCCTGGACACCGGGACGCTGGGACGGGATGGGAGTGATGCTGTTGGAAAAGCGTGCAGAGGAGGCTAGAGGCGACTGTCCAGTAGAAAGCCACCTCTCTGCTTACCTCTCAGGGGTGGGCCGAGGAGGAGAATCACAGAGAAAGAGATGCAGAGCCAGAAGCAAAAACGGCGGCTCAAGGGAGCGGGGCGGAAGGAGCTCCAGGAACGAGGCAGCGGCTCTGGGTCTCACGGTGGATGTCACAGCGACATCCACGCAGATAGGAAGGTCTGTTGAGCTGGACACCTGGCCAGTCACTGTCGCTGGAGCAACTTGGTGGAATCTTGGGGCAGATGCCAGATTATAGGGAGAGGAGTAAATAGAAGCATCATTTGAAAGTGTCATCTGTAGTCCATTCTCTTTGTGCTCAGCTAGGAAAGGAGGAAAATAAAGATAAATGGCATTTGGGCATGGGGGGAGTCAAAGAAAGGCAGGGTGCTTACAGGACAGAGTTCATTCCTTCCTTTCCTCGCTCTTGTCTCCTTCCATCCTTCCCTCCTCCTTCCTCCTTCCCTCCTTCCCTCCTTCCTTCCTTCCTCCTTCTCCTTTCTTCCTTCCTTTCCCTCTCTTTCTCCCCTTCCTCCCCCTTTCCTCCCTTCCTTTCTTCCTTCCCTTCTTCCTTTTCCTCCCTTCCCTCCTCCCTTCTTTCCTACATTCCCCTTCCTCTCCCTCCCTCCCTCCCTCCCTCCCTCCACATCTTCCTCCCTCCTTCGCTCCTCATCAGCTAGAGAGGCTGGAGCATGTTTATGTGCCCTCGAGGGAGGTCCTGTTAAGGAGAGGAAGGGAAGGTGCAGGAGAGGATAGGAATTTGGGGGAAACGTCCTGGAGGGGATCCAGCGGATGGCCAAGAACGCAAGAGGGTTGTTCCTCAGTGAGAGGCAGAGCCCTGTGACCTGAGAGGCAGAAGGAAGAAAGATGATTGAGTGTGAGTGTGGATGACTTAGAGGGGCAGAGAGGCAGGAAGCTGAGAGATTATTTCCAGTGACCTCAATATTCCTCTCTGTAATGGTGTCTGGCTAATACAAATAAATCTTAATATTCTGCCTGTGCCAGCTCATGGCTGAAAAGACAGTCATTCCCTGGATTAGAACGGCTTAAGCTCCATGCAGTTTTCAGCATACTAGTGTCTCCTCTCTAATCACGAGGAACTGTTTGCTGGTCCCAGAATTTTGTTTTTGGTGGTGCAGGGGCTCAAACCCATGCGCTCTACCCTGAGCCAACCCTCCCCGGCCCTGGTTCAGCTTCTTAGCTCCAAGCAGCTGAGTTCTCAGTATCTTCAGCTGCTCATCAGATTTCTGAGATTTTCAAACAGTAAGGGGCCATCTGACCCTCTGTGGATCCAAACTGACCTTCCAGGTGCTGCTCGGACATCTTGGGGCCGGGAGAGCAGCCGAAACCCGCCTGGTGTGTCTGTGGTCAGTTTGGCTCTTCCATCTTGGAGAAACCACTTCTCAAGCTCAAAACTTGGGTTGCCTGGGCCGGAGCGATAGTTCAATGGGTGGGGTGTTGGCTTTGCATGCTGTAGACCCAGGTTCGAGCACCTGAACTACATATGGTCCCCTGAGCACCATCAGGAACGGTTCTCAAGTGCAGAGTCAGGAGTGACCCCTGAGCACAGCCAAGTGTGGACCAAAAGCAACAAAAAAGACTTGAATTCCTGTGTGGCTGGGGCTCATGTCTCCATACCTGTGTCGCCCTAAAGCACAGGGCCCTAAGAGTGGGTCTCACGGTAACCCTGCTCACTTTGGATCTGGTAGATTCTACCACCGTGAACCCCAGCACCTTTTTCCTATTCTGTCTGGTGACTTTATTTATCTTTGGGTTTGAGCTACACACAGCTATGCTCAGGGATACTCCTGGCAGGCTCAAGGGACCATCGAGGGTTGGGGAATCAAACCCTGGTCAGCCACGTGCAAGGCAAACACTTTACCCACTGTACTTTCACTCCAATTCCTACTCCTCTCAACTTCATTATCATGACGAATAGATGTGTGTCACCCATTGGTAAAGTGGGGCTGTAGAAGGAACAACCCTGGGCAACTTTCTGCAATCTGATTGGTCAGCTCCTGGCACTGGAAATCAGATTCTAGCTATTGTCAATAGTGTACTGCTACAATGAACATAGAAGTGCAGGTGGCTTTTCCAAAGGACACAACTTCTTTATTATTATTATTATTATTATTATTATTATTATTATTATCATTGAATCACTGTGCAATACAGTACAAGCTTTCATGTTTGAGTTTCAGTCATCAAACATCCACCCTCCATCAGTGCATATTCTCCACCACCAATGTCCCCAATATGCCCCCCTTTCCAACCTTCCCTCTGCCTCTATGACAGTTTCCTCCCATACTCATTCTCTCTCTCTCTCTCTCTCTGTCTCTCTCTCTATCTCTCTCTATTTTTGGGCATTATGATCTGCAATATAGATACAGAGAGATTATCACGTTTGGTCCTTTATCTACTTTCAGCACACATCTCCTATCCCGAATGATTCCTCCAGCCATCGTTGACTTAGTGATCCCTTCTTTATTCCAGCTGCCTTCTCTCCCAGCTCATGAAACAGGCTTCCAACTATGGGGCAATTATTTCTGGCCCTTGTGTCTACTGACCTTGAGTGTCTGTCTCATATTATGTTATTTTATATTCCACAAATGAGTGCAGTCATTCTGTGTCTATCCCTCTCTGACTCATTTCACCTAGATACTTTCCATGTCCATCCACTTATAAGCAAATATCATGACTTTATCTCTCCTATCAGCTGCATAATATTCCACTGTGTAGATGTACCAAAGTTTCTTTAACCAGTCATTTGTTCTCGGGAACTTGGGTTGTTCTCAGATTCTGGCTATTGTGAACAGTGCTGCAATGAACATATAGGTGCAGACATCATTTCTACTGTGCTTTTTTGCACCCTCGGGATATAATCCCAGAAATGGTATTGTGGGGTCCTATGGAAGCTAAATTTCTAGTTTTTGAAGGAATGTCCATGTTGCTTTCCAGAAAGGCTGGACCAGTCAGCATTCCCACCAGCAGTGACAGAGTGTCTCTTTTTCCCCACATCCACGCCAGCACTGGTTGCTTTTGTTCTTTTGAACGTGTGCCACTCTCTGTGGGGTGAGATGATATCTCATTGTTGTTTTGATTTGCATCTCCCAGATGATTAGCGATGAGGACACAGCTTCTTTTTTTTTTTCTTTAAGGACACAACTTCATTATTATTACTATTATTATTATTATTTGCTTTTGGGTCACACCCAGCTTTGCATGGGGGTTACTCCTGGCTCATGCACTCAGGAATTACTCCTAGCGGTGCTCAGGGGACCCTATGGCATCCTGGGTATCAAACCCAAGTCAGCTGTGTGCAAGGCAAATGCCCTACTCGCTGTGCTATCGCTCCAGACCCAGGACACAATTTCTTAAGAAAAGGATACGACTCTGAACGCAGGGGGATCCTAGCACCTAGAGGCAGCTTCCTTGGCACCCCTCCCCACCTTCCTGCCTGCCTGCCTGCCGGCCTGCCAGGGAAGAGAGGCACAGCCTAGCACACCTGTCCTCAGATGCAATCTCACCTGCTGACTGGTTTTGTTTTATTTCCATTCCTGGCATTTTGCTAGCATCTTACTGCAGTCTGAAGTCTGTTCAACAAGGCTCTCTTGTACTTTTCATTTATAACTTTATTGATGCATAAACGACGTATAATAAACTGCGCCTATTTAAAGTGTTCAATATGATAAGTGTTGACCTGTGTCAACAGCCCTGAAACCACCAAGATGATGACCGTACATCCTCAGACACCTCTGCCCCTGGCTGGGCCATCGCTCTTTCTGCTCCCCAGATAACCACCAGTCTGCTTTCTGCATGAAGCCCTTCACGCTCTACCTTGTTGTTTGGGGCCTTCTCTCTTGTTACTCTGAAGGTCACCCTGTCACTGTGTGTCAGTGATCCATCCTTTTTTTGTTGCTGAGTAGTAGTCAGTGGTGTGAGGAAAATTCTATTCTTAAAAAATCTACTCCCGCTTGGGTTGTTTGCAGTTCTTGATGTTACAGGTAAAGCTACTATAAATAGGGCTAGAGTGATAGTACGGTAGATAGGCACTTGCCTTGCACCTCATCTACCCGGGTTTGATCCCAGTATCCCATATGATCCCCTGAGCACCACCAGGAGTGATCTCTGAGTTCAGAACCTGGAGTAAGCTCTGAACACCACCAGGTGTGGCCCCAAACTGTGCCTATTTAAAGTGTTCAATATGATAAGTGAATACGTACACACACACACACACACACAGAATCAAAGCTACTATAAATAATCATGGATGAGTCTGAGTATGGGAAGCTTCATTTCCTTTTGGAGGAACCTCCCGGCAGAGCTCAGGGGGCCTCGCCCAGTGATACTAAACCAAGGGGATGGAAGGTTCAGGGTGAGGGCTTGAGGGTACAGAGCTGTTTTAGCTCTGCAGTGTCAGGGGCCACCAGGGACAGCTGAGGATACTCTGGAGCCTGTAAGACCACACCTGGTGATACTGGTGAGCTATACCCAGTGATGCTCAGAAAGCCATGTGCTGCTGGGGTTCAAACCCTGGTCAGGTATATGCCAGGCAAGTGCGCCAACCACTGTGATATCCCTCCGCCATGCTATCTTTTCATTTTTCATGGGAACCTGCCGGGCGCAGGCAAGTTGCATCATATGGTAGATTCCCAGGAAGCCTCCTGCCTTCGGTAGTGGTCAGACCCTTTTACATTCCCTGCCAGCAGTGTTGGAGAGTTCTCAGATGCTGAAAAGGCCCTTGCTAGTTCAGGGCTGAGGCAAGGGGCTGATTTCTTTCCCGGGGTCCGTGTAGGAGAGATGAGAACTGGGACATGCTCAGAGGAATGGACGGGCAGCAGGTGTAAGAGGTCCATACAGCCCAGCCTTCTGCTTCCTGCCGTTCTTTCCAGACTCAAAAGCCACAGGCCGGGGCCCAATCACGCCCCCCGAGTCAGACTAGAAAGGCCCTTGTTGTGACCTCATGCCGACTCTTTCCCTGCAGGTGCCCGGACACCATGCCCCTACCTACAGGCCTGACATTGGCATGAAGTAGACAGCGGGGGTTTCAGCTACCTGCAGGCCTGACGTTGGCATGAAGTAGACGACAGGGGTCCCGGCCGCCTCTCAGCATGTCTTCCACGCAGGGCAGTGGGGAGCACTGGGACTCCCTGGAGTCGGTGGGCCTCAGCCGCAAAGAGCTGGCAATGGCCGAAGCTCTGCAGATGGAGTACGACGCGCTGTCCCGGCTGCGGCATGACAAGGAAGAGAGCAGAGCCAAGCAGAACGCGGACCCGCCGCTCATCAGCTGGGACGAGCCCGTGCTCGGTCTCTACAACAAACCAGCCGAGAGGCGCCGTGACCTCAAGCTCTTCCGTGGTCTGTCTGGCTCCGATCCCACCCTCAATTACAACTCACTCTCCCCGCAGGAAGGGCCGCCTGCCCACCCCATCCCCCAGGGCTCCCGGCCTGGCCCCGACCCCTGGCCCAAGGGCTCCCTGGCCGGCGACTATCTCTACATCTTTGATGGCTGTGACGGGGGCCTCTCTTCATCCCCAGGAACGGGGGATGATGACAACGACTCTTCGAAAAAACTGTCGCCCCCTCCTCTGCCTCCCAGGAAGGGGTCCCCCTCCTTGTCCTCCTCCAAGACCTCCCGGCCCAATGACATCAACACTTTTTCATCGGTTGAACACCCTCCTGGCAAACTGCTAGGGCACCAAGAGGAAGAGGCGCCCGGAGGTGGGCATCTAGGGCACCTCCTGGAGCCTGTGGACTATGATGGCATCAACTGTGCCATCACCCGTCTCAACCTGAAGTCCACCTATGACGCCGAGTTGCTGAGAGACGCCAGCCGGGGCTGGAAGGACTCCGGCAAAGACACCCCTGGAAAGCCCGTGGCCCGGAGCAAGACCATGCCCCCTCAGGTGCCCCCACGCACCTACCCCTCTCGCTATGCCAACCGGAAAAATGTCACTTCCGGCAAGAACCATCGGATTTCTGCTGCTCCGGTGAGAAGCTTGCTGTTTGCTCTGTCCGTCTTTCCCAGGGTCTCAAAAGTCAAGAGTCACCACCATTTCTCTCTGCTGTGCCAAACTCAAGTCCTAACTAAGAGCTCACTCACCCCTTCTGCCCTCCCTTCCTGTCTACTCTGCCAGGGTTCGGGAGGGGAACCGGGATGCCAGAAGAGGAGGTACCCTCTTTCTGAGGCCGAATTGTTTGTGTCTTGCCCCACTGGCCCACCTGCTTGTGGGTATCTGGGAACCCCAGTTCTTTTTTTCTTTTTTTTTTTTTTTGCTTTTTGGGTCACACCAGCAATGCACAGGGATTGATTACTTCTGGTTCTGCACTCAGGAATCACCCCTGGCGGTGCTCAGGGGACCATATGGGATGCTGGGAATTGAACCTGGGTCGGCCGCGTGCAAGGCAAATGCCCTAGCCGCTGTGCTATTGCTCCAGCCCTGGAACCCCAGTTCTGAGACAACCTCAGCTCCAGAAGGCCTGGCCTGAGGGTGAGGGGTCTCTGGTTGGTTCCAGGGTCTATTGGTCTGCTGTCTGGTCAGTCGCTTCCACTTTGTATGTTTCTGTTCTGCTCAAAATGCCAGAGAGCCTGGGGTTGAGACACTTGCCTTGCACATGGCCAACCCTGACTAGGTCCCCAGCTCTGCATGATCCCTTGAGCACTTCTGGGTGTGATCCAAAAACTACTACCTCCCCCGTCAAGTGCTCCTGACATTAACCACAGCACTGCTCGGTGCTCACTGCAGGTTGGCCAGCTCCTAGCCTCTCAGCCTCTGCATGGTGGTTCAGGAGGAGCCCCCAGTCTGCAACCACCATGATGTTCAGGGCTCACTCCTGTCCCTGCACTCAGGAATTATTCGTGGTGGTGCCTGGGGGACCATATGGGATGCTGGGGATCAAAATGGGTACGCCAAGGCAAGGCAAGCACCCTCCCCACTGGACAAGACTCCAGACCCTCTAACAAGTTGCTTCTGCTCTGTGTGTGTGTGTGTGTGTGTGTGTGTGTGTCTGTGTCTGTGTCTGTGTCTGTGTCTGTGTCTGTGTCTATGTCTCTCTCTGTCTCTCTGTGTGTCTTTCTGTGTGTGTTTGTGTGTGTGCCTCTCTCTGTCTCTGTGTTTCTCTCTTGGTCTCTCTCTCTCTCTCTCTCTCTCTCTCTCTCTCTCCCTCCCTCCTTCCTTCTTCTCCTTCCATCATCCCTCCATCTCCCCCTGACTTCGTTTCTCCCTAACTCTCTTGTTTTTCTTTTTATTCAACTTTAAGTGTTCAGTTCACTGCCATTTAGTACATTCATATTGTTGCACAGCTATTACTGCCAGTCATCTCTTTCCATAGTGAAAATAGTAAGAAAAAATAGATACTGTGACCTTAATTTTACTTTCATCAACATATCATTAGAAAAAAAGCAAAATGTCCACCTAGAAGTGCGGGTCAGCCCTTTGCATTTTCACACAGAGCATTCCCATCCCCAAGACCTATGTGTGCTTGACCCTTGGCCCCTGGACATTGCTGGCCCAAGGAGTTGGCAGGTGCCCCCATGGCTGGTGAGGCCCAGGCAACATCATGCCACCTAGTTCCACCCCCATCTCCTCTTTGTCCCTCAGCTGTGGGCCTTCCCCTGCCCTGTCCGACAGTCTAGACCTTATGTGCCTCTGGGAAGCCACAGGGACCTGCCTTGTGGGGTTCTGCTAAGCGTCCCCCAGAACAGAATCAGAACCTGGGTCCAGCCTGGAACTGGGGCTTTTTAAAGGGCCGGCCGTGCGAGGTGGGGCCGATCCTGCTATTTATAGGGCCAGGGAGATTCCTGTTCCCGGCACGACTGGGCCTGCTCGCCGGCCAGGCCTCTATGGTAGGTGTCCCTCCGCTGCTCCCTTCCTTCCGGCTACCATACCCCCCAGCAACCTCCCCCCTCCCCCATCTGCTTTGTGCCCCCAGAGTGCTGAGGGCAAACTCAGTCCAGCTCCCCTTGAACACACTCAGACCAAGCCAGTTCTGGGGGTGAAATGTGGCCTTGGTCCACTCCACCTCAGCTCCAAAGGGGGGACCCCACAGGCCCTGGGCCTGTCCCACCGCCCCGCCCTCGCCGGACTTCCAGTCGGGGCCACCCTACTAGTCCCAGGCCTGCAGAGCCCGCTCTGGAAATGGTTGGCTCCAAATACCCGCCTGGTAACCCCGCTGCCAGCCTCTGCCCAGCAGACGCCCCCGGCCAGCCACGGGCGATGCCACGCAGGCCCCGCCGCAGGGTGAACGTAAGTGGCCTTTGTTTCGTTCTGGAGCCAGTGAACCGTGCTGAAAGGGCATGAAAATGGCCTTCGGCAGCCGCTCTGCTCTCCACGCTGCGCCTCACCCCTCCCCGTCTCTCTGTCTCTCTTCATCTCTCTCTGTCTCTTGCTTTCTGTGTCTCTCTCTCTCGATCTCTCTCCGCCTCTCTCTCTTTTGTGGCTTCACAGCTGACAGTGGTCCTATTGTTTTCACTGGGACACAGGCATGAACTTGGCAGAGCCGGACCCTCCCATGCCAACAGGCCCACGGCGGCCCGCCCCTCCGCACCCCCTCGGGCTTCCCCCTCCCCCCCCCGGGGAGCCAGGCTGGTGGGACTTGCTCCCTCAAACAATCTGGTATTGAAGTAAGGGGTTCAGTTGTTGCCCTGTGCCACTGCGGGGCGATGCGGGGCACCTGCCGGGCAGGATGAGAGATGATGAGGGTGGCCAGTGCACAGCCCAGCTCGCAGAGCTCCCAGAAGCAGCTGTTGGCCCTGACCGGATGTGGCTGCCCTCTGTGGGGGGGCGCTCTGGGCTGGCCGGTCAGGCAGAACCTGTCACGCCCCACAGTCCACGCTGTTTCTTCCCACTGGGTGGGCTGCAGGTCTGTGTGAGAGCAGCTCCGGTGGGACACGGTGATAGCGTAGACAAGAGATGCCCCCTCACACCCAGCACTGTCAGGAGAGAAGCCGTCCCCAGCTGACATGTGTAGAGGCAGCTGACTCCAGGCCCTGGGAGTTCCCAGTTCATTCTCTCCCGTCCAGAGTTGCTCTGACCCTTTCTTCCTCAAATAGCCTTATTGAGCCCCAAAGGCAGGTGTGGGGGGTCTGAGTCATCGCTCTATTTGAAGGTTCCCAGGGGCCTGCTGCCAGTGTGGAGGGTTTTGCCCAGGGCCAGGCTTCCCCAGGGACTCACCCTAGCCTCAGCCATGGGCAGGAAACACAGTGGCCTGCTCAGCGCCCCCACACATGTCTATGCACACCCCCCCCATACCTGCACTTCTGAGCTTGGGTGACAGGCTGAACTGACCCTTAGGAAAGGAGGGGTCTCTGCTACACCTTTGGTCTGTTTTGGGAGGGGCCTGGTTTTGCTCAGGGCTTACTCCTGGTTCTGACCTTAGGGATCACTCCTGACAGTGCTTCAGGAACTGTAGGTAGTGCTGAAGAATCAAACTGGGGTCAGCTGTGTGCAAGACAAGTACCTTCACCCCTGTACTCTCTCTGGCTCTCACCCCCTCTTTTTTTTTTATGAGCATACCAAGAGGTTCTTGGGCTGGAGCGATAGCACAGCGGTAGGGCGTATGTCTTGCATTCAGCCAGCCTGGCCGAGCTGGGTTCAATTCCTCTGTTCCTCTTGGAGAGCCTAGCAAGCTACCGAGAGTATCTCGCCCACACGGCAAAGCCTGGCAAGCTACCCGTGACGTATTCAATATGCCAAACACAGTAACAACAAGTCTCAAAAAATGGAGACGTTACTGGACCCGCTAGAGCAAATCGATGAACAACGGGAGGACAGTGACAGTGACCCAGAGGTTCTCAGGGATTACTCCTGGCTCTGTACTCAGGGACCACTCCTGGTCATAGTTGGGGGACTATATGGGATGCTGGGGGTCAAACCCAGGCCAGCTGCACGCAAAACAAACGCCCTCCCCACTCTGCTGTTTCTCGGGGGCTCAAGCCCATTCTTGTCCATCCCCCTTCTAGACTCAGCTGAGGTTGCGTGTCCCTGAACTTGGCAATGAGTTTTCTGAGCCAGGAGATAAAGATATCCCTGGCTCCCCTCATTTCCTCCTGCTGAATGCCAGAGCATCAGAGAAGTCTGGGCCCCTGGGATTAGGAGCTTTGGTCTGGGCTCAGCCTCTCGGAAGGAGTGGCTGGAGGCAGGCAGGGGGTCACTGAGTGAGTTGCTCTTCTCTTAAAGGTGGGCTCGCGGCCGCATGCCGTTGCCAATGGCCACGAGTTGTTTGAGGTCTCAGAGGAGAGAGATGAGGAAGTTGCTGCATTTTGCCACATGCTGGACATGTAAGAGTGAAAGAATGGGGGTCTCGGGAGGGGCGTGGAGGCTGGGGCAGAGGGTCTCCCTTTCTAGAACTTCCTTCGAGAATAAAGAGGAGCCACATTTAGTCCATGTCAACTCAGCTTGGCAGGCCACAGGTGTTGGTGTAGTTTTAAATCTTTTTTATAAAGCACTGTGAGATACACAGTTACAAATTTGTTCACAATTGGGTTTCAGCCATACAATGTTCCAACACCCACCCCTTCACCAGTGCACATTTCCCGCCACCATGGTTCCCAGTTTCCTTCAGTGTTTGCGGATTTTTGGAAATCTTAGATATTTCACATTTATTTTTTTACCAAATTCATGAAACCTCCAACTAATATGAAGATCAGGTTGTTCCCATCCAGTGCAATTGTGGGTATGTGGCATCTGGCGCTAACAGAAGGGGAATGGGCTCAGAGGAAAGTTCCCTCCCGAGGCCTCTGCTGGGGCTGGCTGGTCGGCTGGGGCCTGTCCCCTCCATCTCGCTCTGCCCGGGGCATTTTGCTGCCATGGCAAGTGTGTGAAGAACCACGTCCCAGATCCATCCTGCTTCTCCCCTCGGAAGGCCCACAAGGCCCCTGGCCCTTCTCTCCCGCACAGCTTGCGCTCGGGCTCTGACATCCGGGACTACGCCCTCACTGGCTACGTCTGGAGCACCGTCACCCCGAGCCCTGAGCACCTGGGTGATGAGGTCAACCTGAAGGTGACGGTCCTGTGTGACAGCCTGCGGGAGCCGCTCACGTTCACCTGCAACTGTAAGTCAGCGGGCGGCAGAGGATCCTGGGAGTTCAGGTCCTGCCTCCACCCCCCCCACACACACTGAACTCATCTCCCCCCTCCCCCCCAACCTGCTTTATGGGGTTGCTAATGACCCGAAGAGCATTAAGCTGGGACTAGGGGTCCCCAGTGGGGTGCTGAGCCCCTCCCTCCCTGTGATGGCCACGCTGCAGGTTCTTCCACAGTCGACCTGCTCATCTACCAGACCCTGTGCTACACCCACGACGACCTGCGGGGCGTGGACGTGGCGGACTTCGTGCTGAAGCCCTGCGGGCTGGAGGAGTTCCTGCAGAAGTGAGTGTCTGCAGGCCCCTTGGGAGGGGCCTCTGGGGCCAGCCAGGACCACACTTTCCAGGCGCTTCCTGCCGCGTCGCGCGTCACGCTTTCCCGAGCCCAGTCTTCCAGCAGGGCTGGCTGACTGCCCGCGCCTGCTCAGCTCGGGAAGGGCTGGGGGGGTTCAGGGGCAGGCTGACGATGTGTGCTGGGGTGTGGGGGGCTGGCTAGGGAGTTCACAGAGGGGTTTCCAGTCCAAATCAGTTGCAGGGGCTCTGTGGCCAGAGGCCAAAGGAGGAATGGCAGGAGAGCCCCTGTAGCACCCAGGGGAGAAGTCACAGCTGCTCCCACACCCAGCCACCAGCTCTTCACCCTGCTGCCAGTGCAGCTGCCACTCCTGAGAGCTGATTCTGGCACCTTCCATCTAGTGCCCTACTTCAGCACCCTCCTCCCAGCACCCTCCTCCCATCCTCCTCCTCCCAGCACCCTCCTCCCATCCTCCTCCTCCCACCGCCCTCCTTCCACCACCCTCCTGCCTGCACAGTCTGATGAGGACCAGCTGCACCCAGGGCCTCTCTCTTGCCTGGGGTGCTGGGGTCCTGGGGTGCTGGGCAGTAGGACTGGCACCCTCAGGGCCGCTGCCGTGTGTCCGGCTGGCTATAGAATGGGCCAGAGGCAGCAGAACAGACGATGAAGAGCCCAGCCTTCCGCCCACAGGGCAGGTGGGCAGAACCTCCCTGGTGAGCCTGTGGGTGCTGCCCCTGGCTCGCTCTGGCCCCTACATCCGGTCTAGAAGCCAGGAGGTGCGCCTGTGGCCAGAGTTGTACAGCTTGTTTCCCTAGTCCTGAAGCTCCAGCATCCCTGTCACTGGGCCCCCAGCGGGACAGAAGGGGAAGGTGGCAGGAGGACCTGTGGTTCCAGGGAGCTCAAACACGGCTGGTGGTCGCACCTTAGACTTGGGGGGTCTCCTGGCAGAGAGCACCTGGACGGCCGCCTCTATGATAGGGGGCCCTCGGGTCCATTTGAGCCCTTGGTCACACTTGCACAGCTGGCCTAGACTCTGACTGGATGCTGAGTTGTTGTGAGACCCCACCCCTCAGTGCTGATGGAGTGGGAGTGGTCCGTGCACCCACCCGTGGAAGGACCCTCATACCGAGAGGAAATGCTTCAGGGAGATACTGGCACTGCCCTCAGGCCCCGAGTCCATGGGTGGGGGGCAAGCTTTCAGGCTCCTGCAGAGACCCCCCCTGGGGGGTGTTCAGGGGAGCAGGGTGGATGGTCCTGGGGGCCTCTGCCTGCCCCTAATGCCCCAAGGCTGATGCCCTGAAGCCATGCCAGGCCTCAGGGGATGGGTCCTTGATGTCCAAGAGCCCTTCACCTGCTGAGACTCCTGTCCCATGCCCCCCAGAAAGCATTTCTGAATTCCAGGCGCTGCCTGGGGTGGGCTCAGAGGGGGCCTCTGGGTGTGCGGGAGCTTCTGGCTGCTGGCATGGGGGAGCTGGCTGGGCCCTGGCCAGGATGCAGGCCCTTCTCGATAAGAGCCCGCGACACTGGCAAGGGCTGGGTTTCCTGCCGCTGCCCCCAGCGCCACCACGCTCTTCCTTCCTCCTGACCACTCCCCAGCCGCCTGCCGGCCACAGCCTCACCTCCCCGCCGGCTCTCACAGTGCAGACTGAGTGTCCCCACCCGGGGTGATGAAAGCCCCCGAAGTTCTCATTGGCCCCTGGCCACCTTGCATCCCTCTGTCCCCGTCCACACACCTCTGGCCTTGGCCTCTCCTTCCTGTGCTGACCCGACAGCCCAGCTCAGCTGGGGAAGGAAGTTCCTTTCCGGCTACTGTTACTGGCTGGGCCCCAGCCAGGCTGACCATGCGGGGCTCCCTCTGCCTTTCTGCTAACCTTCCTCTCTGACCAGCGAGGGCTTAGGGGGGAGCAAGGGGCTGCCTCACAAAGGGCCTCTGGGTGGTAGGACAGCGGGTAGGGTGCTTGCCTGGCTTGACGCCAACCTGTGGTCCCCTGAGCACCTCCAGGAGTGATCCCTGAGCACAGAGCCAGGAGTAAGCCCTGAGCATCCATCACCAGGTGTGGCCCCCAAACAAAAAAATAAATAAATAAATAAATTGGGAGTCAGGGATCTCAAGGTTGGTGATTGAGCAGAATCATCAGGAAGGCTGCAGATATTTCCATGGTTCCCCCTCCTGCAGCCTCTGGAGTGAGCAGTGACAGACCAGCAAGGCTCCTTCAAAGGGGACGTGGGCACAGGCCACCCACTCGTGGTGACTCTGGTCACTCTCCTCAGAGACCTCCCTTCCTTCCCTGATGTTCCACCATGAGGTTTTCCAGAAGTCAGGGTTCCGGGTGCACCCCAGATCCGGGCCCTCGTGGCCCCTCTGGAGGTCCCGGCCACAGTCCCAGAAGGCTCACGGTCCTGTCCTCTCGCCAGCAAACACGCCCTCGGCAGCCACGAGTATATCCAGCACTGCCGCAAGTTTGACAACGACATCCGGCTGCAGCTGATGACGCGGGGAGCTGTCCGCAGTGACCTGGCACGCACGGTTTGTGTGGATGGGCCAAGGGCGGGGCGGGTCAGGGCTGTGTGTGTGTGTGTGTGTGTGTGTGTTGGGGGGGGGGAATTTGTTTTGGGGGAGGGGATGCGGTCAGCGTGCCTGACTGAGAGAAAGACCTCACCCCTCACTGAATTCGATGCCTCCTGCACAGGTGAATGATGACCAGGGCCCCTCCACCTTGAACTACCACGTCCATCTGCAGGAGAGGCCAGTCAAGCAGACCATCAGCAGGTGCGGGCGGCTGCTTTCTTGGCTGGGGGCCCCCCAGGAACAGTGAGGAGGTCCAGGGGGACCCTTCCTCCCTGCAGGTGTCGGGTCAAGGGGAGAGAGGACAGGCCTCCTCCCCGGCCCTGTGTGGCTGTCCTTGGGTGAGGGCGGGGGGGAGGCCCAGCAAGAACTCGCCCTGCTCCTTTCTGCCCGGGACCTGGGGCAGGAGTGGGGAGCAGAACCTCATTCCTGCATTGTGGGGAGGGAGGAGAGCGGGTTCCTTGACCTTGCGGTGACTTCCCACGCACCTCCCCAGGCAGGCCCTGAGTCTACTGTTCGATACGTACCACAACGAAGTGGATGCTTTCCTGCTGGCAGACGTGAGTACCGAACCTGAACCTCTCTCATGCCCAGAGCGCCTCTCTCTAGCCCTCCCAGGATCAGCCAGTGCTAGGGGGATCTGGAGGGGCTGGTGTGCGCAGAGTGGCTGGTGTGTGCAGAGGAGCTGGTGCGTGTGCAGAGGGGCTGGTGTGTGTGTGTGTGTGTGTGTGTGTATGTGTGTGTGTGAGCAGAGGCGCTGGTGCATGTGCAGAGGGGCTGGTGTGTGCAGAGGGGCTGGTGCACTTGCTGCCATGTGCAGAGGGCAGTAACAAGGTCTGGACAGTTTTTCTGCAGGGAGAGGAGTGTCACTGTTACCTTAGCCTCCTGGAGCTTGTGTTCCAATGAGAAAATGGACTAGAGGGCCTTGAGATGGTTTAAGGAAGCCCTGCGTTAGGGACAGACACTGCATGGTTGGTTCCCTGATCCCCACTGGGAGCGCCTCCCCCACTCCCCAGCACCATCAAGAGTGGCCTCTCCTCAAAAAAAAAAAAAAAGTCCTTGGGTCAGAGCGACAGTACAATGCGTAGGGGGTGTGCCTTGCACTCGGCCAACCCAGATTCGATCCCTGGCATTCTTATGGTCTCCCCCAGGAGTTAATTCCTGAGTGCAGAGCTAGGAGTAACCCCCGAGCATCACCGGGTGTGACCCCAAAACAAAACCAAAAAGCACTTGAACTAGTAACTTCAAGCGATTAGAAGTGGACAGTGCCGGCTGGGTCAGCACCCCTGGAGAGCACTCCCCAGTAGCCGCCGGGCGGGCCTTGATCTGACCTCAGGCCAGGCGAGGGGACTTGCTGAGCAACCTGCCGGTGCTAGGCCCAAGGTAGGGACCGGGGCGCATCCCTCGCTCTGAGGGGAGCTTGGTCACGGAGTTCCAGAAATGAGCACGGAAGCCCTGTGGGCAGATGGGACACATCCCCTCTCTCCCGGGGCGGCACGTACACCCCCCCTCCCCACCCCCCACACTGGGAGAACAGCTGACGGGATGTGGGTATGGCGGGGCGAACAGCGGGTGCTGGAGGTTTGAAATGAAGCGTGGGTTCCACTCAGTGGCGGTCAGGCACCTCTGTCTCCCAGCCATGGCCCTCAAGGCCAGCAGCGCTGCCCATCCCTCACAGTGCTGCCTCCCACAGGGGGACTTCCCGCTGAAGGCTGACCGGGTGGTCCAGTCAGTCAAGGCCATCTGCAACGCCCTCGCTGCCGTGGAAACGCCTGACATCACCAGTGCCCTCAACCAGCTGCCCGCCTGCCCCTCGCGTATGCAGCCTAAGATCCAGAAGGTATTGGGCCGTGAGCGTTGGCACAGGGGGCAGAGGCAGAGCGGGGCGGGTAGGCCCCAGCCCGGAGGCTCGTTTCTTCTCTCTGGCCTCCGCCTTCCGGGTTTGAACACTTCAGCCCAGGCCTTCTTGGGAAACGGAAGCTAAGCCCGTTCCCCTCTTCTTGAGGACGAGACCCTCAAGCCCCTCCACCCCCAGGACTGATGGCTGGGAGTCACTGGCATGCCCCCCCCCAAAAACCAGGCTCTAGGACACCGAGACGGGCCTGAGAGGGTCTTGTTTGGGGGGACATGAGGACTTGCCCTTGACTGTCACAGCGGGAGGGGGCGAGGGAGTCCGTCTCTCCTCCCCAGGGAAGCTTCTCCTCATCTCTGGCCTGTCTGATGCCTGAGTACAGCGGAGGGAGGCCCTGCTCCCAGCTGCCCTGGAGAGAGGCAGCCAGCCTGAGCCTTTCTCTCTCGCTTCTTGCCCCTCGCAGGATCCCACCGTCTTGGCTGTGAGGGAAAATCGAGGTAAGGGAAGTGGTTTCTGGCTTTGTCCAGCTGGGACAGCTGCACACTGCTGCTGTTCTGGGCCTAGATCCCTTGTTCTCTGGCCCCCTGATTTATGGGGGCGTGGCTGCCCCACTGTGTCGGGTTTTCCTAGCTGGAGAACACATTGCTCTCCGCCAAATGTTTTCTCATTATTTTTACTAGTTATTCCTGTGGTGTGCCCGGGAGAGGGGGGATGAGGTGACAGAAGTGTGGGGGTGGGGTGGTGAGGTACAGCTAGCCCCGGGGTTCCAGATGGGAAAGCTCTCACTTGGGTAGGTGGGGAATTTTTCCAAGGCGGCCAGCAGCCTAACCCCTGCTGCATTTCCATCTGAGAATGGGCGGGGCGGGAGAGGGGGAGGGCGCAGAAAAAGAACTTCGCTAAGGGATTGCCTGCTAGTCTCTACCTTTGCGCCTTCGGAAGCAGAACTAGTTCTGACTGTGTGTCCCTGGGATTCTGGGTCAGTGAGCCCCAGGCTTTGGGACTCCATGGACTAACACGGTGTCCCCCAGATGTCCTGTGTTTGGGGGGACCCACCGAGAAACAGCTGTCCTTGGGCTAAGCAATGACTTTTATTTATTTTATTTTTTATTCTTTTAAGCAATGACTTTTAAGAAATAATTGACAATCGGGGCTGGAGTGATAGCACAGTAGGTAGGGTGATTGCCTTGCACGAGGCTGACCTGGGTTCGATTCCCAGCATCCCATATGGTCCCCCAAGCACTGCACGGAGTAATTCCTGAGTGCATGAGTTAGGAGTAAACCCTGTGCATCGCTGGGTGTGACCCAAAAAGAAAAAAAAAGAAAACTGACAATCATCCCCCACCCTTTTCTAAATGAAAGGATATTTAATCCTCTTAAATAAGTTCACCGTCACTGTCCTCCTGTTGTTCATCGATTTGCTCGAGCGGTCCAGTAACATCTCCATTTCGAGACTTGCTGTTACTGTGTTTGGCATATCGAATACGTCACAGGGAGCTTGCCAGGCTTTGCCATGCGGGCAAGATACTCTTGGTAGCTTAAATAAGTTATCAGACATAAAAATCAGGACAGGGTTTGAAAGGGACTGCCTTGTGAAAAGCTCCCAGCGTGCTCCGGATGAGGCACTGCCAGGCGTGGTGGGGGGGGGGGGTAGGAGGGGGCGGTCTCTCCCGGGTCCGAGCTGGCCACCACGACAGGCTTGTTGAGGCCGAAGCCTTTCCACAGAGAAGGTGGTGGAGGGACTCACGGCCGCCATCCTCGACCTGGTGGAGCTGTACTGTCACACATTCGATGCGGACTTCCAGCCCACGGCCCACGGGAGCCGGGCGCACCAGGTGGTGCAGGACGCCTGCCACTTCTCGGGGAAGCTGTGCTTCACCGTCTACGCCACCCACCGCATCCCCATCACCTGGGTGACCAGGTGAGCCCACCTGACGGTGCCTCTGGGAGTGAGCTGAGTTGCCCCCACCTCGCTCACGGAACACGCGGCCCGGGTCGCTCAGCTCTGGCTGCATGGGCATCCCTGCCTCCTCGGCGGAGGCCAGCTGATGAGACCTGGCGACAGATGGCCGCTTCCCAGAGAGCCCCCCCCTCCCCTTGGCCCTCGCCCGCCCGCCCGTGACTGCATCCAGCTGATGCAGAATGCGGGGGCGGGGTCTGAGATGACCCTTTGTCTGCCTGGGTGGAGGGGGACTTTCTTTTGGTAATCCTCAGCTTCCCGCCGGGGTCCCCCAGCCTCCCAGGCCTGGGTGGGGGGCGGGAATCCGCAGACTCCACCCCCTGCCGCACCCCCTCCCCTTCCCTTCCCCTCTTCTCTTTGTTCCTCACTTAATGTATTCCTCGGGGCGATTGGCGGAGAACAAAGGAGGCAGCCTGGGAAACCGGGGCCTTCTCTGACCTCTTCTGTCAGGCACCTGTCACGAGCCACCGGACCCCCGTGTGCTGGCATTCATGCGGGCATATGTCATTTTCTATCCCACCCCCAATACCCTACCCGCCCGCTCACCTGCGCATGCGCGCGCCCCCGCACGCGCCGTGGACCCGCGGGGTTCAGCGGTGATTTGGGGGGAGGGGGGTGGGAGAAGGAAGACTATCTCCAGGCCCATCTCCAGGCCCACCTGGAGCCTGGGACCGACCGGACCTTGGGATCCAGACAGAGCCCAGTGCCTCCCATGTCGCTTGGCTGTCCTGCCCTAGTCCCTCGGGAGGTCGGGTGGAGGGTTTAGCTGTTCGGGTGCCCTGACCTGCACCCTCCTCTGGCAGCTATGACGATTTCTACCTCTCCTGCTCGCTCAGCCACGGTGGCAAGCTGCTGTGCAACCCCCAGCAGACCCAGAAGACTCGCTTCTCCAAGTACCTCTTCCACCTCATCGTGTGGGACCAGAAGTAAGCGCCTCCCCAGCCCACCCCGGGTTAGGGCCCTTGACCATCCCTGCTTCCCAAGCTCTTCCAGGGGGACACGCTAGAGAGATTTTGCCTCCTGGAGAGTCTCCCGGTAGAGGTGTCAGCAGAATGGTGCCGGTCTTTGCTGCGGGTGTGAGCCTTCTTGCAGAGGTTTAGCTGGAAGGAAGGACTTGCATCCTCTCAGTTGGATTTCCACGGAGCGGGAAGAGCAGAGCGGGCCGTTCCTCCCTTCTAGGGAAGAAGGGAAGGTTTGAGCTTCCGGTGTGGCCCCTCCGTGTGGAAATGCGGAAGCCCCTGGGTACAGGAAGGACGAGAGAGGCTCAGAGCTCCAGTTCTAGCTCCGGCTCCACTCTTTGGCCTCAGTTGGTCACCGTAAAACGGGCACCTTCGTTCAGCTCAGAAGCATTTGTGGCCCCGACATAAGATTGACAGGTTACAACTCGCAATGTGCAGCCCCAAGCTGAGAATTACACAACCCCCTATTTGTCAGTTGGGGATTTGTAGGAGTGGGGGGCGGGGGGGGGGGGAGAGGGGGGACCGTGGATGTCCTCCTAGCAGCATGGAGCTGGGCGGGGTCGCAGCACCCTGGGCTTTGGCAATGCTGCGCTCTGCCCTCCTGCAGGCAGGAAACCGTGTCCGTGGCCCCTCGCGCACTTCCCCATCCAGGGTCTGGCTCCGTGTGAGATCTGGGATTGCAGGTCCGGGAGGGCGGGGGGAAGATCTCGAGGCGAGGCCGGCGGTGGAGCCAGGAATGCTGGGAGGGACAGGCCTTCAACAGGACTTTCTCCTCCCTTTTGTCCAGGACCCACTCTGAGCCCAATAAAGGTGTAAATCAAGGTGCAAGCAACTGCCAGACAGGGCCACTCCCTGGAGGGATCCAGCTATCTGTCGTGGCTGCTGGGTCCCCACGGGGACAGTCTTCAGTGCTGTGGCCCATGCCAACCCCACAGAGCAGTCTGGGCCCTTCCCTCTGGGTGAGAGGGAGCAAAGCAGGACGACCCCAGGGGTGGGGGCCGGGGGCTCTCTGTTATCACAGGGGGCGGGTCTCAGCCTCAGGTCTGTCCAGTAGTCTCACAGGACATGGCACTTCATGGTCCAGGCTGAGGCACTGGGGGGAAGGCACCACAGTTGTCGGGTTCAGAGCCCCGGTGTCCGGCAGGAAGAGGGTGGACGGGTACATCACATCCAGCACGTGGGAAATCTCTTTGTAGTGCTGGGGCTCGAACCTCCACACCATATAGACAGACGCTCCCCTTGCTCCATAGCCGCAATGCAGGGCAGAGGCGCCTTCATCAACTTGGCCACCTCTGGTTTCTTAGCGGGGCAGAGCGGGGGGGGGACCCCTCTCGGTTCCGGCTTCTCGATGGCCTGAGAGTCACATGGTGACTGGACCCGAGGATATCTGTGCCTGAAATAGCATCTACAGAGCCCAGTTCTGGGACAGTGACCCACTGTCGGTCACAGGGCAAAAGGCACGCCGTGGACACACACACCCCCCCACATGGGAAGAAGGGTCCCCTTTCACTGTTGAGGAAACTGAGGCACAGAGGCGTGAGTAGCAGCCTGACACTGAAACAGAACTGGAAGGGAGTGGCCTATCCCTGGAACCCTTCCTGGAGGAGGCAACCCCGTGATGTGAGGTCGAGGAATGTTGGGTGCGAGGGGGGCGGAAGAGGGATGCTCAGGGCTGCCGTGGGGGAGATTTGGGAGATCACCCGTGGACGGGCCCTGTCTGGCTGGGGGACTCCATGCTTCTTCAGTTGGGAAGTTTCTGCTCCCCCTTTGCCCAACTTATGGAGCCCGAAGCAGCAGACTCCAGTGCTCCCTCGCCTCTAGCAAGTCAGCTGACCGCCTCTGCCCGGGCAGATATCAGCGGACTCTCAAAATAGGCCCTGGAGCCAAGCTCCGGCCTGGCGTGTGCGCCGGCTGCTGGAAGGGCCCTAATTTTAGCTGCGGGCCCCAGGGGAGAGGCAGCTGGAGTTGGCCTGCACAGTTGGAGGGATGAGGCGAGGGAGGAGAGTGGCCCTTCGCTGAGGTGCAGGTTCCTGGAGGGCAGCCGGCACCCCGGCCCGGGACTGCAGGGGAGAAGCTTCCTTGGACCACGCTGTGCCCTGGGCTGGCCCGGGTGTGGTATGTGCCCTTTGGGCCCGAGACACCTTCCCCAGAAGGTACCGTGAGTTTGCCCTCTCTCTGCGGCCGCCCTCCCTCCCCGCACCCCAGTCTGGGCACCGGCAAGAGGAGCAGCTGGGCACCTGCCAACAGAGGCTGTCCTGCCCTGGCCTGGCCTTCCCCACGAGAGACCCAGGAACTTTTTCTCTCCCCCCCCCGCCCCTTTGAACTTCCGTGTGACTCGGGAAGGGGAGGGGAGAGCTGGGGAGAATAGACAGGTGGGAGGATGAGGGGCAGGGGCAGAACTTGGGGTGCCCTGCCGACGTCCTCACTTACATAGGCCCCCGCCTCTGAGTCTCCCTCCTTGGCTCTGGAAGGGGCTTCCTGGGGTGAAGGGCACGTTGTGGTGCCCTGAAAGGGAGGCCCAGTTCTCCTGGGCCCCCCGGAAGCCACAGGGGTGCCACGTCCTGACGAAGTCTTCCTGTCCCCCCCCAGGCTCTGCTTCCCGGTGCAGGTGAACCAGCTGCCCCGGGAGACCCTGCTTTGTGTCACCCTCTATGCCCTGCCCGTGCCCCCACCAGGCAGCTCCTCCGAGGCCACCAAGCAGCGGAGGGTCCCCGAAGTCCTGGGCTGGGTCACCACTCCACTCTTCAACTTTAGGCAGTAAGTGGCAGGGCAGGGGCTGGGGAGGGGCAGTCTGAGTGCAGTGATGGCAGAGGGGCCAGGACACCCAATGTCGGCCAGAACTGCAGGGGGGAGGGAAGCTGAAAGGAGGGTGGATGGTATTGGCGGAACACTGAAGGTCACAGTCTGGCTCCTCGGTGATCTTACCAGGAAGGGGCTCGGGGCTGCTAAGTTTGGGCCCTGCTGGTGGAGGGGAGAGAAGGAGGTTGTAGATGGGATAGAGGGTCCCCCTGCCCTCTGCTGCCTCATCTCCCCTTCTTCCCCTTCCAGAGTCCTGACCTGCGGCCGGAAGCTTCTGGGCTTATGGCCAGCCACGCAGGAGAACCCCAGTGCCCGCTGGACTGCACCCAACTTCCACCAGCCGGACAGCGTCATCCTACAGGTGACACCCTGCGGTCAGGACCCTGCATCGACACTGTGTCCTGGGTGGAGGAGGAGGAGGACAGGAGGAAGGGCTGGACCCTGCGGGACGTGGTGACTGAAGCTCTGGGGGCTGAGCTGAGGGATGCCTCCGTTCAGCTCCCCGAGGCTCCCTTTGCTCTTACAGAGTCTGCAGTGGGCCCTGCGCCTCTGAGCCGCGGCTGACCCTGCAGGACTAGGCCTGGCCGTGTCCCCCAGCGCGTGGGCGCCTGGCAGACGGTGGGGGCTCGGGCAGTGGTGGGGGACACTCCCAGGAGAGCAGGACTACATAGGAGCTGGAGGGGGGAGCTGGGGCCGGGGACAGAGGGGCAGCAGAACCCCAACGAGAATGGGGGCTCCACCCCCCTCCCATGCTCCTCACCTCCATCTCAGGTCCCCTCCCACCCTGTCACTGAGATGCAGCCTCTTCCTCTTGTCCGCTTTTTTTTTAAAAATTTTTTTTTCCGCTGGAAGACTCAATTTTCTGGAAGGAATTTTGAGATCACTAAGTCCAGCTGGGCCCCTTTACAAAGAGCCGGGGAGGCAGGAGGAGGGCTGGAGCGTGAGAAGCAGCAGGCTGGACAGGGGCCCCTCACATGCCTCTTCCCTCTCCCCTCCCCCCTTGTCTCTCTCCTCCCCTCCTCTCCTCTTCTCTCCTCTCCTCCCCTCTTTTCTCTTCCCCTCCCTCCCTCCCCTCCTCTCCTCACCTCTCCTCTCCTCTCTTGTCCTCTCCTCTCCCCCTCCCGTTCCGTTTCCCCTCCCCCTGTCCTTTTCTCTTCCCTCCGGCCTCATCTCCTCTTCTTTTCCCCATTCTCCTCCACCTCTTTCGCCTTCTCTCGCTCCCCTCCTCCTGCCTTCTTCCCCCTCCTTCCTTCCCTTCCCCTCTCCCTCCCCCACCTCTGATGCCTCCCTCAGATTGACTTCCCCACCTCAGCCTTCGATATCAAGTTCGCCAGCCCCTCCAGAGACAGCTTCAGCCCCTGCTATGAGTTCGGCAGCCTCGGGGAGGAGGACCAGCGCAAGCTCAAGAGCATCATGCAGAAAGAGTCCCTGTACTGGTGAGGCAGCTCCTGGCCCCGCCCACCGCCCGGGCCCCGCCCACCCCCGGCCCCGCCCATTTCCCCGGGCCTCCGCCGTTTGGTTTGGGGAGTATCCCCTGTTGGCCTAATCTCAGGAGCTACCACGGCAGAGGAGAGGCTCGGGAGATGCAGCGAGGAGTGGGGGAGAGCTGGGGCGGTAGCTCAAGGCTGCGCTCGGGCTTTGCACGCAGGAGCCCCCTGTTCAATTGCTGGCAGTGTGGGGTCCCCCAAGCAGTGCTCGGAGCAAACCCCAAGCTCGAGGAGTAGCTCCCAGCACCTCCGGATGTGTCCCCACCCCCGAGGAAACAAAGCAAGCAGGCCGGCTGCTGCGGGAGCCCTGGTCCCATGCTGGGCCTTCTGCCCTGCATGCTGGAGAGGCCACGGGCGGCGTGGCGGGCGCAGGTGGCTGGTGTCCTCACCTCCCTGCCCCCACTCCGCCTCCACACCCACAGTCTTTGCATTTCTCTGGGCCTGTCACTTTCCAAAAAGGATCAGGGGCCCAGCTGGCTGCCAGCTCTGGGTAAGCGAGTCCAAGGAGAGGGGGCAGGGTGAGCGGCCAAGACTTGGTGGGGCCGGGTGCTTCTGCTGGCCCTGGAAATGCCTCTCTGGCTGCCGCGTGGCACAGGGAACTGGACGGTGGGGTGGATGCGGAGAAACGGGCCTTCCTGGCTCCCTCACACGCTCACACCCCCCAGGGCAGCCAGCGCGCCCCGCCCCCACGCCTCTGCTGAACCCCCACTCCATGGCCCCCACAGCTCCCGTCACCCATTAGACACCTGATCCCAGGCCAGGCCTAATTAGCCGCAGGTCCCATAAACCTCCAGCTGGCCCCCGGACGCCCCTGGAGGCCTCTCTGCTGTCTGGAACCGGCCTGTGGGCACCACCGCCCTCTGCTGGGCTGTGCTTGGGACTGCAGTTTTGGGCCGTGCCTCCAGCCTCCGCCTGAGCAGCCCCCGCGTTTTGGGAAAATTTGGGGGATTGGGGGGGAGGGGGCGTCACTTTTTGGAGCTGTTATAGGCCCAGGGAAATGCAAATCCAAGAAGAGGGGCCAGAGTGATAGTACAGCCGGTAGGGCATTTGCTTTGCAAGCAGGGGTTTGATGGTCCGCATCCCGCAAGGGTCCCCCAAGCACTACCAGGAGTGAGCCCTGAGCACAGAGCCAGGAGTGAGCCCTGAGCACAGAGCCACGAGTGAGCCCTGAGCATCACTGGGCGTGGCTCCCCACTATAGCACTGTAGCACGGTCCTCCCCTTGTTCATCGATTCGCTCGAGTGGGCACCAGTAACGTCTCCATTGTGAGACTTGTTACTGTTTTTGGCATATCGAACACGCCACCGGGAGCTTGCGGGTTCTGCCGTGCGGGACGAGAGGGACGGAGGAACCGAACCCGGCCCGGCTGCGTGCCAGGCAAACACCCTACCCGCTGAGCTATCGCTCCCCATACCCCCAACAAAAGGATCTAAAAAAAAGATTTGGGCTCAAAGCCCCTTGGGAAGCTTGAGGGCCTCTGATTTGGAGAGGGAGCGCACCGGAGTCTGGCTGACCTGCCTCTCACCTGGCCCCGTCCCCCATCCCCAGGCTCACGGAGGCAGACAAGAAGCGCCTGTGGGAGAAACGCTATTACTGCCACGCCCAGGTGAGCTCGCTGCCGCTGGTGCTCGCCAGCGCCCCCAGCTGGGAGTGGGCGTGCCTGCCGGAAATCTACGCGCTCCTGAAGCAGTGGGCCCACATGAACCACCAGGACGCGCTGGGGCTGCTGCATGCCACGTGAGTGGGCGCCTCCCCCGCCCAGCCAGCCTGGGCGAGCGGGAGAGTGGGTACGAGATCGGTGTGTTTCCTCGCCTCCGTTGGTCTTTTCTTTCTCTCCAACTTTATTATGAACATTTGGGGGGCCCATGAGGTGCCAGGGGTGAACTATGGCTCCTGCCCCATACCTCCACAGCCCCAGAGAGGACATTGCCCGGGGGCTGGGAAGACAGTTCAGCGGGGAGGTCACTTGCCTTGCATGCAGCTGACCCGGGTTCCAGCCCCAGCACCACATGTGGTCCCCTGAGCCCCGCCAGGAGTGATCCCTGAATGAAGAGCCAGGAGGAAGCCCTGAGCATCACTGGGTGTGCTCCTTCCAAAACAAAAACGTTTTTTCAAGCTCGATAGTACAGCAGGTAGGGCTGTAAGTGGCCGGCTCGGGTTCGATCCCCGGAATCCCATATGGTCCCCCAAGCACTGCCAGGAGAAATTCCTGAATGCAGAGCCAGGAGTAACCCCTGAGCATTGCTGGGTGTGCCCCAAAAGCAAAACAAGAAAAAAGAAAAGAAATTTTTCTAATATATGCTATGCAGACTTGGAAGTAGCTGGGACTACAGGAGTGCACCACCACGTTGATCCCTCATGGAGAGCCCGGCAAGCTACCAAGAGTATCCTGCCCACACGGCAGAGCCTGGCAAGCCAAAAACAGTAACAAGTCTCACAATGGAGACGTTACTGGTGCCCGCTAGAGCAAATCGATGAACAACGGAGGACAGTGCTAGAATATCCTCAGACCCAGTTTCTCACCTTTAGCTTTTGCTTTATTTGCTTTGTCACAATTCTCTGTTCCTCTGATAACCAGAGATATCTCGTGTTTCATACATTTTGAAGTTGATGGCAGACATCACATCCTCTTTCTAATACTTTAGCTTGCATATCATTAACTAATGCTCAGTGCTTCTTCCTTTTCCTTATTTATGATTCTGCTTTTTTTTTTTTGGGGGGGGGGGAGAGGGTTTGTGCTACACCTGGGCTACTCCTGGCTTGTGCTCAGAGGTTACTCTTTTTTTTTAAATTTTTATTAGTGAAACACCATGAGGTACAGTTGTAGACTTACAAATTTTTGTGCTTGGGTTTCAATTATACAATGATCAAGTACCCATCCCTCCCCTAGTGCCCATTTTCCACCACCACTGATCCCAGTATCCCTCCCACCCCCATCTCCTCCCCACCTCTGTGGCAGGGCATTCCCTTTTGTTCTCTCTCTCCTTTTGGGTGCTGTGGTTTGCAAAAGAGGCATTGAGTGGCAATCATGTTCGGTCTAGAGTCTCCTTGCCTCGTTAGCGCAGTAGGTGGCGCGTCAGTCTCATAATCAGAGGTTACTCTTGGTGGTGCTTGGAGAACCAGATGGGACCGGGATTGAGCCAGGGTTGACCACATGCAAGACAAGCAATTAACCGCTGGAGCGATAGCACAGTGGGTAGGGCGTCTGCCTTGCACGCAGCCAACATGGCCGACCCGAGTTCGATTCCTCCGCCCCTCTCGGAGAGCCCGGAAAGCTACCGAGAGTATTCGATATGCCAGACACAGTAACAGCAAAGTCTCCAATGGAGACCTTACTGGGCCCGCTCGAGCAAATCGATGATCAACGGGAGGGCCTTTACTTTACTTTACTTACTATCTCTCTGGCTCTAGTGTTTTCTGTTTCTGAGGCAACTTTCACTGAAATCTGTTAAACTCATTGTGCCTTGGAGTCCGAGCTCAGACACAGTCCCGTGGTCCCCCTGCCATCTCTCAAATGGATGCTAATAAAGGATGCTAATATGACACAGCAAAACCTGCACCCCCAGAGGGCTTTGATGAGGGTCTTTCTGGTAGAATCAAGGAAGAGAGGTTGTGGGTCTTACGCTACACAGAACGTAGCAGTGGCTTCTGTGGCCGAAGAACATTCTTAGCGGCTGCAGGTCCTGAGGGAGGGGAGCAGGACTTGATGTACTTCTTGGTTTTGCAAAGCTGAGGATCGAACTCAGGGCCTCCCACAGGCACAGCTGCATTCCTGGGCCCAGGATGACTCCTCTGGGGCCCTTGGCAGAGCATGGGGTCCCCGCCTTTCCCTGTGGCCCCCGTGGCGGGGTGTCAGGTGCTGGGCTGTGTCTTGCAGCTTCCCCGACCAGGAGGTGCGCCGCATGGCCGTGCAGTGGATCGGCTCGCTGTCGGACGCTGAACTGCTCGACTACCTGCCACAGCTTGTGCAGGTGAGGACACCGGCCTTCCCTTCCTGCTGGTGTTGGCGGGGCGGGGGGGTGGAGGTGTCACCCGGGATCCCTCAGAACTCAGGACTGGGCTTGCGGTCCGTGACCCCCCCACCCCCCAGCCATCACTCAGCTGTCTGGCCTCTCTCCTGGACAGGCCCTGAAGTACGAGTGCTACCTGGACAGCCCCTTGGTACGCTTCCTCCTCAAACGAGCCATCTCGGACCTGCGGGTCACGCATTACTTCTTCTGGTAAGGTCTTGAGGTGCGCCCCGGGGACCTTGCACCTGCATGCAGGGGTGGGGAACTGGCCAGTCTAGTATGTGGCTGATTCATGTGGCCCTGGGGGAGGGGGAAGGATCTCCGTCCCAGTAACTCTCTGCAGCAGAAATACCCGGGAGGACCCCAGGGCAGAGGCAGGCAGAGAGGGACTAACTGCACACGCCAGCAGAGCCTAGCATACAGGGTCTGGCCCGTCCAGAGTCTTACCTGGGCTGAGCCTCACCCGGCCCCTCTCCCTGAGCCCAACCGGGGGCCCCCACATGCCTGACACCCACCCCCTGCCCACAGGCTGCTGAAAGACGGTCTGAAGGACTCGCAGTTCAGCATTCGCTACCAGTACCTGCTGGCCGCCCTCTTGTGCTGCTGCGGCAAGGGGCTGCGGGAGGAGTTCAACCGCCAGAGCTGGCTGGTCACCACCCTGGCCAAGCTGGCCCAGCAGGTCCGGGAGGCCGCCCCGTCCGCACGGCCGGTGAGTGGGGCGGGCTCGCTGCTCCCTGTGCCTCCTGCCATCGTGAGCTCCACGCCCTTGCAAGGGCCCAGTTCTCAGGCCGCTGTGCCTGGGGGTTTCTCCCTGCAGGCGCTCCAAGCTATTTGCTATCCGGCTTCTTGGGTGTCCTGACCTGCTGGAGGGCAGGCACAGGCCGTTTCTGACTCAGAGCCTGGGAGGAGTGACCATCCCTAATGTGCGAGCCCCAGATAGACTGCAAACGGGGAACAGCCCGTGGACTCACCTTGTGTGGACTCACCTTGTTTGACCTGCGGAGTGCCACTGTTATTATTTAAGTGTTTGCCTTGTACCTTTGTAACCGTGTATCTCACCATGATTCAGTTAAAAGCAAACAATAAGTTAAAGGGCTGGTTAAGGCAACCTCAATAAGCCCAGTTGCTCAAGTTGCAGACTGCGGGAGGGCACTCAGCCAGAGGGAGCAAGTGAAGGAGGCCTAGGCATTTACTTCCTTACTTTGTTGCTGCTGAGTCCAGCTCCGTCTGCCCCTGAGGGTCCTCTGTGTACACAGAGGGTCACCCAAGGCCCGTGCTGTTTCTGCTGCTGACATTGAAGAATTGGGAGGTTCGGGCATCTAAAGTGCTGGCCTTGCACATGCCCAGCCCGGGTTCGATCCCCGGTATCCCAGTGGTCTCCAAAGCACCACCAGGAGGAGTTCCTGAGCACAGACCCCTGAGTACTGCCAGGTGTGACCCAAGAAACTCCAGCTAGGAAAGAAAAGAATTGGGAGGTTTGGGGTCTGTGGAGACAGTTCAGCAGGCTGGAGGGATACAAGCTCTGAGTGGGGCGGGGTGGGGGTGGGGGCAGGATCCACCCCACACAAACACCGGGGTCTCCCAGCATGGCCCGAAGCAACCTTTGGGGGTGGCCCCCACAGCAAGCCCCGAGGAGATTGGAAAGTCCCCGTTGCTACCCTTTCTGACAGCCGCCAGAGCATCCCGCTCAGTGACATGCCCGCCCCTGCCCCTGCCCAAGCTGGCCGCAGGGAGACAAGACGGGTGGCGCCCCCACCCCAGTCCACTTCCTGTGTCTCCTTCCGGGCGCCAGGGTGCGAGCTGGTGGCACTTCTTCGTGGTCTCCGGGAGCTCGTCCACACGTTGGAGGGTGCTCTCAGGCCGGCCACTGTGGGGTGCCCAGGTTCTGACGCTGCTTCCTTCCGGGCCTCGCGCCTGGCCCCCCTCCACAGAGCACCCTGCGCACGGGCCTGGAGGAGCTGAAGCAGTTCTTCGCCCTCAATGGCTCCTGCCGCCTGCCCCTCAGCCCCAGCCTGCTGGTCAAGGGCATTGTGCCCAGGGTGAGTGAGGGACAGCCTGGGGCTCTGGGGGGAGGGTTTGAGAGAGAGGAGGAAGAATCACAGCTGTCCGTCCCTCAGAATCCCCAACAGGGGGCTCGCTACTGCTCTGAGCCCCGTTTGTTTATTTTGTTTGGGGGCCACACCTCGCAGGGCTCCGGGTTTACTCCAGGCTCTGCACTCATGAATCCCTCCTGGGTGGGAGGGGTGTGTATGTGTGTGTGTGTGTGTGTGTGTGTGTGTGTGTATGTGGGGGTGTCAGGGCACAATATGGGATGCCGGGGATTGAACCCAGGCCGGCCACATACAAGGCAAGCGGCCTCCCCGCTGTGCTCTTGCTCTGACCTCAATGAGCCCCGTTTTTGTGAGGGATAAACAGAGGTGCAGATGGGCACGTGACTCACCAGTGCTCACATGGCTTGTCAGTGGAATGAAAGCGGGAGCTGCGGCTGTAGGGAGCGGAGCAGGGTTCAGGGTTCTACCGGGGTACCTGGGAACCCTAGACCCCGTGGACAGGCCACTTCCTCCTGACGTCACTGCCCTCTGTCCGGCTCAGGACTGCTCCTACTTCAACTCCAATGCGGTTCCTCTCAAGCTCGCCTTCCAGAACGTGGACCCACTGGGCGAGCATATCCGGGTCATCTTCAAGGTGAGGCCACTCTGCTCACACCTGGGGGAGGGGCAGGGGCATAGCGGAGACATTAGGAAGAAAGGGGGTTGGTGAAGGGAGCCTGGGGTTCAGAAGCAGCCCGTGTTCCCCGCAGTGCTCTTCCTGGGTCCCTTAGACCGAAAGCAAGGAGGTCACATCCCTGAGCTAGGGGTGGAGAATCTAGCCCCCCCCCCCACTTCTGGGGGCAGGCCTGCTGTGGGTTGGGTAAGGTGGGATCTGCTTGTCCCCGGGACACAGGGGCTGGAGCGGAAACAGCGCAGGATCTGATTCCGCTGAAGAATAAGCGCTGCAGTATCGCAGGGGAGAAAACGCATGCTGCGAATTCCAGATCTGAGGGTTGAATGCTCAGTGCTTTTTTGTTTCGGTTTTTGGGTCCCTGCTGGTGATGCTCAGGACTTATTCCTGCCTCTGCACTCAGGGATCACTTCCAGTGGGGCTTGAGGGACCCTCTGTGATGCCCGGAATCCTAAACCCGGGTTGGCTGCATACAAGGCACACGCCCTCCCTGCCGTGCCATCGCTCCAGCCCTGAATGTTCAGCTCTTTCAGACTTTTTAAGAGACTCAGAAGGACTTGATGAATACCTGGGGTCTAGGGTCAGTTCTCTGGAGATGTGGGTGACGGCCAGAGCAAGCAAAATGCCTGGTACAGGTGTGAAGGTCATTGATGAGCCTGTGTCAGTGGGAGGCTGGGCATACGTGCAGGTGGGCTGAGGTGGCCGTCTCCGGGGCAGGCAGCAGAGGTGACTTCCGGTCACTCCCTTCCTCTGTCCAGTGTGGAGACGACCTTCGCCAGGACATGCTGACCCTGCAGATGATCCGCATCATGAGCAAGATCTGGGTGCAGGAGGGACTGGACATGCGCATGGTCATCTTCCGCTGCTTCTCCACTGGCAGGGGGCGAGGTCAGTGCAAGAGGGCAGGCAGAGAGGGCGCCCCTCTGCTGGCCATCCATTCTCCCCCCTTCCCGGGACCCACACGTGCCTCTTCATGAAAGTGAGAGGGCTCAAAGGTCTGAACATGTGGGGGCCCCGAGTTCGGTCCCCAGCACCTCACGGTCCCCTGGTCCCTAAGCTCTGAGGAGCCCATGAGCACTGCTAGGTATAGCTTAAAACAGACAAAATCAGAACATGAGAAGGGAAAGTTTATTTCTTCAGAATTTATGGAGAGCGTTCAGGAAGAAGGCCGGGAAAGGGCCTGGGAGGAATCTGATTTGAAGACAACCGAAGGTGCTCTGTAACTTCTGAGTCTGACAAAACAACTACTAAGAGAGGTTTTTGGTGACAGTTGGGGAGCATTAGATTAGAGTGGGTTAGAATGGGTAGATTAGGTTATTAGAAAATGATAATTTGAGGGGACTGGAACGATGGCACAGTGGGGAGAATTGGTACAATGGGTGGAGCACTTGCCTTGAATTTGGCCGACTGAGGTTGGATTTCCCGGCATTCCATATGACTCTCCAGTACCCACCAGGAGCGATGTCTGAGTGCAGAGGCAGGAGTAACCCCTGAGCATTACTGGGTGTGACCATCCCCTCTCCCCCCAAAAATTTTTTAAATGTTCTGATTTGGAGATAACCAAATACATAAAATAAAAAGATACTTTTTGGAATCAGTTGGGGAAATTTGACGAGGGTGAGTTAGAGCAGGTAGATTAGATTATTAGAAATTGATAATTTGGGGGGTGCTTGCTTTGCACACAGCCACCTGGGTTCAATCCCCAGCACCCCATATAGTCCCCACTGCCAAGAGTGATCCCTGGCACAGAGCCAGGAGTAAATGCTGAGCACCACCGAGTATATATGGCCCCAACCCACGTCCTTACTCCCCCATCCCCAAAGAAAAACAAAAAGGAAAATCAGCAGCAGCTGTGGGCTGGGGCCGTCGCAGGCCAGTGTGGTCAGGAAGCCCTGCCCTGTTCTTCTCCCGCCCTGCCTGGACCTCTCCTCACACCATCAGACTGTTCAGGTGCCCTGAAGCCCGGTGTGTGGGGTCTCTCTTGCAGTCCTCCCTGACATCAGCCCTTCTCTCGCTGTTGAGTCACCCCAGACCCTTTCCTCCCAGGGATGGTGGAAATGATCCCCAACGCTGAGACCCTGCGCAAGATCCAGGTGGAGCATGGGGTGACCGGCTCCTTCAAGGACCGCCCCCTGGCCGACTGGCTGCAGAAACACAACCCCGGGGAGGACGAGTACGAGAAGGTAGGATGGTGCTGGCTGGGGTACAATGAGGTCGGAGGGGCAGTGAGGGGCCGTGGGGGCTGGTTCCATCCACTGCCCTGTGCCTTTGAGCAACTGGACTTGGTCGACACCTCTGGATCCTTTGGCACAGACCCAGAGGCTGTCGGAACCAATTGTGTTAGTGCCCTGGTATCAAATGGGGGATCAATTGCTTTCCTGTGGTAGACCCACACCGTGGACCTGCCTGAGTCCAGGATGAAACGTGGCTCTGAGGCCGGAAACGTGACTCAGGGGTGCAAGCACTACTTGCCTTGCCTCTGAGGCCCTTCCTTTGATTTTCTGACAATCACATAATGATGACCGGATGAGAGAGTTTGTTCAGTTTCTCCTGTGTCCTGTTAGGGGAGTTTAGTGACACTTTGTAGAAACAGAACTGGGGGGATGACAGGGCTGGAGAAAAAGTACAGTGGGTAGGGCATTTGCCTTACATGTGGCCAGCACGGGTTCGATCCCTGGCACTCCGTAGGGTCTACCCAGCCCGCCAGGTGTGAGCCCTGAGCTGAGGGCTAGGAGTAAGCCTTGAACATTGTGAAATGTGGCCCCCTCAAAAAACAAATATTAGCGCCGCAGCAATAGTACAGTGGGTAAGGCTGGGTTTGATCCCTGGCATCCCATATGGTCTCCTGAGCACTGTCAAGAGTAATTCCTGAGTGCAGAGTCAGGAGTAACCCCTGAGGATTATCACCAGATATGACCCAAAAAAGCAAAAAATACAAAATGGTGGGAGGATACTTTAAAAATAATTTTAATTTCACTTAGTTTAGATTTATTTGTTAGGGCTGGAGATGGAACCCAGGACCTCCTGCATGCAAAGTCTGTGCTAGAAAACATCTTCAACATTTTTATTGAATCCCTTCCCTGACATGTGACTCAATATTCCCTTAATCAATTCTGGTTACACAAGTGGGTTGGTATCAGCCACATCAGAGGGTGTCAGGATTGAGGGAGATTTAAGCGAAGATGGTCAGAAAAGGGCTCACCTGTTCCTTGGGGGAGATTCACCTCAACTTCATGATTTGGTCTGTGGGTAACTAAGTTTAGGGGTGGGAGCAAGTCAAAAGAACCGAACTCATAAGAGCCCCATTATAAGTCGGAGTGTGGATTTCTATCACTCAACTGCCAAGGGGGTCCAGATCCTAATTTATATTGATCAAAATCTGCCATCTCTCCACTGTAGACCTCAAGTGTCTCTTTGTTTTTGATTGAGGGCCACACCCGGCAGTGCTCAGGGGTTCCTCCTGGCTCTGCAGTCAGGGGTCACTCCTGGTGAGCTCAGGGGACCTGATGGGATACTGGGGTTGACTGTGGACAAGTCGCATGCAAGGCAAACGCCCTCCCCACTGTACTGTGGCTCTGGTCCGCGAGACCCTCTTGCCTGGGGACAGAGTAATGCTGCTCAAGGGCCTTGTAGATGGGCCTGCATTTCGCAGGGTTTCAGTAGCTGTCATGTGGAGCTTGGTGCAGCCAGGATTACTCCCTACCAGTCACGATGGACAGATGTCCAGCAAGGATACCCCTCACAGCTCCCCCATCAGGGAAGCACTTGACATCTTGCTCTTTCCATCTTGCAAAGCCCTGGTCTGCTCTCTCAGATCTCCCTGATTTCTTTCTTCTTCTTTTTTTTTTTTTTTTTTGTTGTTAAGAACATTCCCCTCCACCAAAGGAGATGGGCAGATTTATTGAATTTATTTATTCAAAGTAGGAAAGGAGCTGCTGAATGGCTGGACTCCGGGCTGGCCGCAGGTCCCCTGCCCAGAATAGAGCCCTGCCAGAGAGGGAGGGAGGAGGGGCCTGGGGCCTGCAGCTGCCTGCCAGGGACATGCCCATTACCATCCCCTGGAGGACCTCTCGGGAGCCACCAGTCTGGAAAGAGCACCATGGGCTGAGCTAGAGGGAGTGGGGGGCTGCCAGCCTAGGCTAGATGTCCCAATGAAGCCCTTCCCAGAATGGTTTTGTTTTTGTTTGTTTGTTTGTTTGTTTTTTGCTCTTTGGGTCACACCTGGTGGTGCACAGGGATTACTCCTGGCTCTGCACTCAGGAATTACCCCTGGCAGTGCTCGGGAGACCATATGGGATGCTGGGAATCGAACCTGGTTGAGCCACGTGCAAGGCAAATGCCCTACCCACTGTGCTACTGCTCCAGCTCCAGTTCAGCATGGCTTTGGGATTCCCCCCCAACACCAGCCTGATATAGCTAGCAATGGGTAGAGACACTCTGGCTGGGCGCTGGCCGAGACCACCAATGGACAGACATGCTAGCACCAGACAGCTCCCCGCCCTCCCAGCCTGGACCCCGTGACCAGGGATCTGATTGTTGCTTCTGACTCGTCCTAGCAGAGAGGAGCTAGGGGGAGTAGTCCCTTTTCTAGGGCGAGTGGTCCCTCTTCTACTCATGCATCAGAGAGCCCCCACACTCGTCTGTAAGGGCCCTTATATCAGGAGTCTTTTGGCGCAGCAAGACTTCCTGCCTGCAGGTGACAGGCACCCTGTATGATCTCTGCGAGGGACTGAATCATCTCCTCACCGGCTGACAGCAGTTGTGTCACAAATCCACAGTCAGGCGGGCTTTGGGTTGAGTAAACCCCGGGGACAGGAAGGCAGCTCCGTCTTTCCTTTGCTGGAAAAGCCGCCCGCTTTGGGGGATCGTGGACCGGGAACATCCAAGAGAGACAGAGAGGGATCAAAGCCCCAGAGCCTGGGCTGGGAGAATCTGCACTGAGCTGAGCTGAAGGGTGGGGGAGTGCCGGGGTGCAGTCTTCAGTGACTTGGGGACAGAGTGTGGGTCTGCGTAGTGGGGCAGGGTGGAGAGCCGGGTGAGCGGAGACTCTCGGGGACAGGCAGGGTTGCTCATGCTGCCCCTGGGACTTGCCCCTTTCCTGGCCCACTGTGACAGCTGGTGCCTGCTGCAGAGTCTGAGTTCTGGGCATTCTCTAGCCCTTGCAGAGAGGGGTTAGAGCTGGGAGCTGTCCCTCTGCTTAGGAATGTGCTTTGATGCAGTCAGGTGACGCCAGTCCCTAGCTCTGAGCTCAGAAATATCTCTAACACTCTGCCCCAAGCTGAGAAAGGTGCCTCATTTTCAAGCATCAGACACCTTCCGCAAGTGTTAGCTGCCTCAGCTCTTCCGCAGGAAGCAGCGTTAAGGAGATGAGCCCTTGGCTCTTCCCGGGAGCACTTGGAATGGGAGTCACATTGGGGCAGAAGCAGTGTCAGGAAGGAACACTGGGTTCAGTTGCCTTCTTGTGAGGCTCGCATTGAAATGGTCCCAGCCGCTGGGAAAGTTGAATCTTGCACCGATTCATTGGCTTATGTATGGGGGCCACACCTGGCATTACTCAGGGGACACGGGGTTCCCACGTGCCAAGCATGCGCCTCAGCCCCTTGAGACATTCTCCCCCAACTCCCCTTCTCATAATGTCTCCTCAGCCTGGACTCATCCAAATATTTATTCATTTATTTTGATTTTGGGGTTACACCCTGAAGTACTCGGGGTTTCCTCCAGGCTCTGTGCTCAGGGGTCACTCCTGGAGCATTCAGAGGACCATGTGGGGTGCAGGGGACAGAGCTCAGGTGGGCCACATGCAAGACAAATTCCTTACACACTGTCCTATTACCAGGACCTGGACTCATCAAATATTAGCACCAGGATCCATCCTCTGTCTTTACCACAGACTCCCTAGGAGACAGGCAGAGGAGAAAACTCAGAAGTGGTAGAGCCTCACTCCTCAGCCCCCTCATCCAGAGCTTGGAGAGGCATCTCTGTGTGAGAGAGCTGATTGGTTAGAAGGAAATGCAGCCACGTGTGCAGGGCCAAGTGCAGACAGCACTCACAGAGCGGGCCCAGGCTGAGTAGTCCAGCCTAAACCTAGCGTTCCTGCAATTAGGCTTCAAACTTCCTCCTGTCCACTTCTGTACTCCCCCCGCCCCCAGGCCGTGGAGAACTTCATCTACTCATGTGCCGGCTGCTGTGTGGCCACCTATGTCTTGGGCATCTGTGACCGACACAACGACAACATCATGCTGAAAACAACCGGCCACATGTTCCACATCGATTTTGGCCGCTTCCTGGGCCATGCCCAGATGTTTGGCAACATCAAGCGGTAAGCGGCCTTTGAGGCCAGGACAGGGCCAAGAGACCCTCAGAAAGGGGTTCCCGGAGCTGGAGCGATAGTACAGCAGGGAAGGTGTTTGCCTTGCATGCAGCCAACCCAGGTCCGATCCATGGCATCCCATATGGTCCCCCCAGCACTGCCAGGAGTAATTCCTGAGTGCAGAGCCAGGAGTAATCCCTGAGCATTGCTGGATGTGACCCAAAAAGCAAAAAAAAAAAAAAAAAAAAAAGAAAAAAAGAAAGAAAGAAAGGGGTTCCCTGCTGGAGCACAAGCCCACATGTGAGAGTGTGGCCCTTGGGCTGAGCAACTTCAGGAAGCGAAGGTGACTTGGGAGGTCGGGAGCTTACAGAAACACAAGCCAGTGGAAGAGAGACACCCAGAAAAGGACACAGCTCACTCACACACCAGCCCCCTCTGTCCAAGTCTGCACAGGGGTAAGGGAGGAGGGGACATGGAGCCAGTCTCCTCCTCCATGCTGACCTCCTTCCTGTATCTTCCCCCTGGCCCAGGGACCGTGCCCCCTTTGTCTTCACCTCGGACATGGCGTATGTCATCAACGGGGGTGACAAGCCTTCCAGCCGTTTCCATGACTTCGTTGACCTTTGCTGCCAAGCCTACAACCTCATCCGCAAGCACACCCACCTGTTCCTCAACCTGCTGGGCCTGGTGAGGCCCCCGCCCCTTTCTGCGCCCTCCTTTCCTGTCACCGAGCACCGTCTTTAAGATTCCCCATGTCTGGTGCTAAAGCATTTCTGGAGGTCCACATTGCTGATAAAAACAGGGCCCACCCTCCCGTGGACAGGGTGTCCATGCAGGGGAGTGTCACTTCCTGCCCCCCCCCACACACACACATCCTTCCGGGTCTTAGCCACTGCTCACGGCAACTGTGCGCCACCCTCTACCCCTAGGCGGGCTGGGAGCCGAGCTTTGGAACCTGGATGGCAGGCCATGCTGGTGTTCCGGCCTGCTACAGGTGTGCTCTCTCCTCGTGTGCTCTCCCTGCAGATGCTGTCCTGTGGCATCCCTGAGCTCTCAGATCTGGACGACCTCAAGTACGTGTACGATGCCTTGAGGCCTCAGGATACAGAGGCCAATGCCACCACCTACTTCACGAGGTATCACCCTGCAGACAGGACAGTTCTGCCTACTTGGGGCTGGGGGGAGCTGGGCGAAGGGAAGGGAAAGGCTGAGCCCAGACCTGGGCTCGAGTCAACAACACAGTCTATCTGAGCACTGCTCTCACCCTCAAGGAAATCACCGTCTTCTCCTAGACTCAGTTTTCCAGATGCACCTTTGTTTGTCTGTTTTGGGGGTGCCACTCCTAGTGATGCTCCCAGCTCTGTGCTCTAGGGTGACTCCTGGTAGGAGGTCAGGACACCCCATGGTGGCAGGGATTGAACCTGAGGCTCCTGCATACACAGCATGCTTCCAGGCTCTCCTTGGCCAGGGCATCTAGTTTTATGAATTGATTACTTTGTGTGGGTCACTACTTGAAAAGATGTTCCCTTTAAAAAAAAATTCTTGACGATACTTTTGCCAGTACTTGGGGGACCTCAAGGGTGATGCAGTGGGTCCTCTCCCCAGCTCACATTTGCACTTTGTGCTAATTTTTGCAGTAGATGGCGCTGTAGTCTGACTCTGATCTCACACACACACACACACACACACACACACATGAACACACACACACATACACAAGCACACGTACACACACATGCACACACACTCATACACAAGCACGCATACACACACTTGCACACACACTCATACACACGCAAACACATACGCTCACACATACACGTAGATACTTACATGCACACACACAAAGTACGCATACACACACACAAAGCACGCATACACACATGCACACACACGCACACAAACACACCATATACACACACTCATACACACATACACACTCATGCATACGCACGCACAGACTCACACATGCACACACACACACACACACACACACACACACACACACACGCTGTCTCCTGAGTACTAGATTGGGAGGTGTGGATGCATAGCTGTGCTCAGGGAATACTCTCAGCTCTGTGGGCAGTGAATTTCCCAGAGCTGTAACTGTTTCCGGGTTCTGAACCAGAACCCTCCCCCTTGTCAAACATAGGATTCTGTGGCTTCTGTTTCAGACAAGTTAAGTCTGAAAGTAGGGACTTCTGTGCAAACTGCACCTTCCCTCTCCCTTTTCTTCCAGGCTCTGTAGGCTCTTAGAGAACTAAATTTCCTCTCTTGGTTCTCCCAGGGACCTTTCCTTTCAAAGGGAAATCTCTCAATTAGACGCTGCTTGGTAACCATTGAACCTTGAAATCCTGTTTAACAAAAAGTTTCACATTCACTTGCTGAATGGTGGAGCCAATTGCTTCTTATCTTCCACTAACTTTCTGGGGCTGGAGGGCAGATAAGACCCAGGTTTACACGAGTGGACAATTGTGTACAGATGCACGCTGAGGCTTCCCAGGTAGAGAGCTCACAGGACCACCCTTCCAGATAGCACAGGGCGGGGGGAGGGGGGGGCCGGGAACTACTGTGACACCCTCCCCTCCCCCCCCCCCCCCCCCCCCCCCCGTGCCCATAGGTTGATCGAGTCCAGCCTGGGCAGCGTGGCCACGAAGCTCAACTTTTTCATCCATAACCTGGCCCAGATGAAGTTCACAGGCTCCGACGACCGGCTCACCCTTTCCTTTGCCCCCCGGACGTACACCCTCAAGAGCTCCGGCCGCCTCACCAACGTTTTCCTCTGCCGCCATGAGAAGATCTTCCACCCCAACAAGGGCTACGTGAGTCCTCCAGCCCGATCCTCCCTGCACCCTCCCTGCAGCTGCTGCCTGGGGCTCTGGCTGTGTGTTGGCACCCACACAGCAGCTGTTGTTGAGCTTCCAGTGCTGAAAGATGGGGGGGGGGGGCAGTTGTCACCTCAGTCCCTTTTGCCCAAATGGCCTTCTCCGTCCCCTTTGCCCAGATGGCCTTCTTAGCATCAGGAGGCTGAGAGCTAATTCCCCTGAAGCTGTGGCAGGGCCCTGCGGAACTGTGCTGGCAATCTTTCAGATTCTTGCAGCTTGGTTCCTGGTTCCTGGTTCTCCACCCCCAGACACCTTCTTCTTTCTGGAAACTGGACTGCTGGGTCTTGCCCTGCTCTTCCCTGATCTTACCCCCTCTGCTGGGTGCAGGTGGTCTGGCCGCATTCCCCAAGATTTTTGATTGGGGGGGGCCATACCCCACTTCCTCCTGGCTCTGTGCTTGGGGATCCCTCCTGGCAGGCTTCAGGGACCATAGGGGGTGCCAGGCCTGGAACCCGGGTCGGCTGCGTGCAAGGCTCACGCCCTCCCGGCTGTGCTGTCGCTGGGGCCGCCGCAGTCCCTGAGACTCGGACCTTTGCAGATCTACGTGGTGAAGGTGACGCGAGAGAACGCTCATGAGGCCACGTACATCCAGCGCACGTTTGAGGAGTTCCAGGAGCTGCACAACAAGCTGCGTCTGCTCTTCCCTTCTTCCCTCCTGCCCAGGTAGCTGCCCCTTCCTTTTACTGTGGGGGGACCCGGGGAGGAGTGAGGAGGGACAGTAGTAAACCACCCTTGGAGAGTAAAGGCTCTTCCTGCCTTTCTTGGCCGGGTAGCGGAGCCAGTGAGTGTCACAAGGGCTCCCCCTGCTGGCGAGTGCTCCAGAGTGTCTCACAGGGTCTCTGAACCTTGAGATCCGGCTTGGACCCACCTGCCTGGTGTTAAACAAGCCCGGTATGAAGGCAGGGGCTGTGGCTCAGTGCTAGAACTCATGCTCAGCACAGGCACGAACCCCTGGACTTGACTCCTCGGGGGAGAAAGGCAGGGCGTTAATGGAGTCTAAAGGCACTTCAATCATAAGTGCTTTGTTTTGGATTTTGGTTTTGGGGCCACACCAGGCGATGCTCAGGGATTACTCCTGGCTCTGCACTGAGGACCATAAGGGATGTCAAGGATCTAACCTCGGTCAGCTGCTTGCAAGGCAGGTGCACTGACCACTGTCCTGTTGCTCAGGCTCGCAAGTGTTTTTAGTTTCTAAGAATTTTTCAAGGGCCGGAGTGATAGTACAGCTAGTAGGGCATTTGCTTGCATGTGGCCGATCCAGGTTTGATCCCCAGCATCCCATATGGTCCCCTGAGCACTGCCAGAAGTGATTCGTGAGTGCTGAGCCAGGAGTAATTCCTGAGCATCACCAAGTATGGCCCAAAAAGAAGAAGAAGAAAAAAAAACCGAAATTTTCAAATAGATCAAATTGTGCCATGTGCATAGGATAAAAGGGTACAGTGAGGACCAGCATCCCATATGGTCCCTGAGCACCACCAGGAGTGATTCCTGAGGGCAGAGCCAGGAGTAACCTCTGAGCATCACTGTGGCAAAAACAAACTGGGGTGGGGTGGGTGGTGGTGGTGGTGGTGGTATTGGGGGGGAGGGCGGGGAGCTAGAACAGCAGGTAAGGTGCTTGCCTTAGTTAGCAGGTGAGGGTCCCAGAAAGAGTGGCCCTAGTAGGTAGGGGGTATCTGGTGTTAAAATGCAGCTGATGGACGACCAGAGCTTTCCTGTCTTTCCCCCACTGTCCCCTGCAGCTTCCCCAGTCGCTTTGTGATTGGCCGCTCCCGGGGAGAGGCGGTGGCCGAGCGGCGGAGGGAAGAGTTAAATGGCTACATCTGGCACCTGATCCACGCAGCCCCCGAGGTGGCCGAGGTGGGTCTGGGGGTCCGCGCTGCAGGTCAGAGCTGGCGGAAGGGCAGATTCTGATCCCGCCAGCCCTCAGAGAGGGTGTTTGGGTTTGTGGGCAGGGGCTGGGGAGTGGGGGTGGGGGGCTGGAGGGGAGAGGAACTGCAGTCTCAGGGGATCATCCCAGAGCGCCGGCAGCTAGGGATCCGAACCGGACTTAGGGGGAGTGGCTGCTCCCTGCTCAGTGCTCAGTGTGGCTCCCAGCAGTCATGGGGGTTGGGGACTATGTAGGAAATGAAACCTTGCCCCCTCCCGACTCCGGCCCTTCAAACCATCTCCCTGTCCCTGGAAAGGAGTTTTTTTTTTTTTTTGAGCAGGTTATTTGTGTGGCTCTACCTCGGGTTTGCTGGTCACGGTCACTGTCCTCCCATTGTTCATCGATTTGCTCAAGTGGGCCCAGTAACGTCTCCATCATGAGACTCATTGTTACTGTGTTTGGCATATTGAATATATCACGGGTAGCTTGCCAGGCTTTGCCGTGCGGGTGAGATACACTTGGTAGCTTGCCGGGCTCTCCGAGAGGGGCGGAGGAATCAAACCTGGCTCGACCGGGTTCGCTGCGCGCAAGGCAAACGCCCTACGGGATATTAAAACTTGACCCTAGGTCTGGAGCAATAGTGAAGTGGGGAAGGCCCTTGCCTCCCCAGGTTCCATCCCTGCACCCCAGATGGTTCTCCGAGCCCACCAGGAGTGATTCCTGAGTGCAAGCGAGGAGTAAGCCCCGGCATCATTGGGTGTGGCCCAAAACAACAAAATAAATCATAAATAAATAAATTTGACACGAGAGTGCATAAAACAGTAACCGATGATCAACGCCTTTTTTGTTTTCCTCCTTCCACACACTAAGGTGACTTTTCAGCTTCATGGTGTGCTTAGCATAAGTATCATTCTGCATTATGTTTTTTTTTTTCCCACTTGGCATTTATAGTGAACATTTTCAGATGTATTCTAGTTCAGGTAAGGTGCTTGCACAGTGGCCTCAGTGCACAGCCGCCACCCCCAAGTCAGTGTGACTTCAGCACTCAGCATCCCTGCCAATGAGGACCTCATGGCGCTGTGCTCCGAAGCCACCTCACCTCTTGGGCGATATTTAGATTACGCCCATTCATTTCACCGCCGATCTTGGAGCGGGCGCTTTTCTCATCTTGGGTTTGGGTTTCCCCACATATTAGGGAGTGTTCTTTTTTTTTTTTTTTTGCTTTTTGGGTGACACCCAGCGATGCACAGGGGTTACTCCTGGCTCATACACTCAGGAATTAATCCTGGCGGTGCTCGGGGACCATATGGAATGCTGGGAATTGAACCTGGGTTGGGTGCGTGCAAGGCTAACGCCCTACCCGCTGTGCTATCACTCCAGCCCCAGGGAGTGTTCTCAGGAGACAGAATTTGTGGTCTTTGTGCCAGGCTGGCTTCAATATCTCTCAGGTGTGAGGGGTGTTGGTAGGAGAGGAACAGAAAGCTTTTGTCTTGGTGCCTTTGAGTCTTTTGTGGGGGCTTTTTTTTTTTTTTTTTTTTTTTTTTGGTTTGGAGCCACACCCTGCAGCTTACTCCTGGCTCTGCACTCAGGAATCACTCCTGACAGGCTCAGGGGAATGATACAAGATGCTGGGGATCTACTCTGTGTTGGCAGGTGCAAGGCAAGAGCCCCCTCCTCTGGCCCCCTCCAGCTCCTCTTTTTAAAACACTTTTAATTCTGAGAATGAAAACTTATAAAACGCAAAGCAGAAAACTATATGAGTACTTGTATACCCGTTATCTAAGCTGCTATGTTTGACTTACTTGCCTCTAGTCCATGGAGCCCTCTCTTCAGCCCCTTCATCTACTTTTGTTTGAAGTATATCATGGTAGATTATAGACATCTTGTGACATTCTACTCCTAAGTAATTACTATGAATTTATATTTAAAAAAAAAAACGGGGTGGGCAAAGCCATAGTACAGCTGTAAGGCATTTGCCTTGCACACAGCTAACCTGGATCCAGTCCCCGGCATCCCATATGGTTCCCCAGGCACCGCCAGGAGTAACCCCTGAGCACTGCTGCATGTGCTCCCACTCCCCAGAACAAAAGATAAAGGGCCAGAGAGATAGCCTTGGTTTGATGCCAGGCAGCCCCTAGGATCCCCTGAGCACCACAAGGGGTCACTAGTGATCACAGCATCGGGAGTAGCCCCTGAGCGCCTCTGGTTGTGGCCCAGCTGGTCCCTCTCCCCTGCCCCCAGAGAGAGATAAGGACATACATTTTATGCAACAGTGTCTTGTCATCCACACACAGTCCATGTTCAAGGTTTGCTCATCATCCCCAAGGTGGTTTTGTGTTTTTTTCTGATCGGGTGGTGCCAGGGATCAAACCCAGGGCTCCTGCAGGGCACAAGCATTCTCTCCGGCCCTTTGAGCTGTTTCCCAGCATCCCCAGATTCTTTTAGGGGTTGGATGTTGGAGCCAACCAGGAACTGCCTAGCTCCTCCCCTCCCCCCCACCCCCGGGTTCTGTGGTAAGTCGCTGCTCCCAGCCACCCCTGACCTCCCCACGGGTCGTGTCTGACCAAGGAATGGCTCTCTCCGATTCCATTCCAGTGTGACCTGGTGTACACCTTCTTCCACACCCTGCCACGTGACGACAAGGCTGCAGGCACCAGCCCGGCTCCCAAGTCCTCAGGTATGGGGCCTCTTTGGGTCAGTCCTGCCTGCCTCTGGGGACCCGCTGGACCACTGGTTTCCCCGCTGAATGTGAGGTCCCCAGCTCCTCCTACAGTCTCCCCTGGGTTGGTGGTTGGCAGGACCTGCCCCAATCTACTGAAAACGCTGTTTCTGGGTACCCTGAGGCACATTTCCCCTGGAGGGCCCTGATCAGGCCATACTGTTGGGGGCCGAGTGGTGGTGGGGTGTCAGGTGGGGATGGGGCCAGCCTTGTCACCTTTCTTGGTGTCTTTTGTTCCTCCAGATGGCACCTGGGCCCGTCCCGTTGGGAAGGTGGGAGGGGAGGTGAAGCTGTCCATCTCCTACAAAAATAACAAGCTCTTCATCATGGTCATGCACATCCGGGACCTGGTAAGTGAGGCCCATTCCTGAGCATCTTTGTCCTGCTTCTGGGATTGTTTTGCTGGGCCCTCCTGGAGAGAGACCACAGGGATTTGCTGAGGACCCCCAAGGAGGCTGCCACCATCCTGGTTCTGTGATGAGTCTAGGCAGCAGCAGAACCAGCTTCTTGCCCTCACTGGTCACGGGCAATTAACCAAATTTCTCAGCCTCATCAAAATGAGGTATCAAAATGTGCCTCTTAGGCACTCCGTGTGAGCTGATGCTTGTGGAATGTTAATTATGGCATTAATTATGGTGGGGGTTAAGGCAGGGCCTCCGAGTGACATTTGGGGTGTGATCCAAGAACAATGGGAATGAAAGGGGAAGAGAAAATTTTTTCTAGCTTGATTTTTGAGCCACACCCAGCAGTGCTTCAGGGGACCATGTGGTGCCAGGGCCTCCCACTTGCAAAGTGGTGCTCTGGCCCTTTGGGCCACTTCCCTGGCCCTGAAGAGAAGTTCTCTTGATTCCCTACAATGTGCTGGCTTGGGCTGTAGGTGTATGGCAGGATGAAGTGTGAGCTTTGGAAAGAGACCTGCGTCTTGCACGCAGATCAGTCATTCATTTGTTCATTCAACAGAAGTTCATCTCTGTTCACTTTGCACTAGGCACCCTTGCATCAGGTCTGGATACAAGTGCCTGCCCCTGGCAGCTTGCATTCCAGCAGGAAGAGGAGGACAGGGAGATACTGAAAGCAGGCAGGGCAGCAGCAGAGCTCTGGTGAGAGAGGACAGAGCAGTAGTATGAGGCAGAAGGTACTAGTGGCCATTCTGCACTGAGAGGTCAGGACTGGCCTTGCTGAAGGCTGTTGGAGCAAAGCTGTCAGGGGCCATGTGGTAACCTCTGGAGGCTCATTCCTGACCCAGGGAGCAAGTCACTCCCTGAGTCCTGAGTCAGGAGCCCGTGTGGGGAGCACAGGGCAGGGCAGGGGACCAGTCATATGTCCGAAGCAGCGGGGGAGCACAGTGAGGTACAGGAGTGGGGTACTGGGGTCATGACACAGGAGAAGACTGCAGGGACCCACAGATCAGGGCCTGTGGTCTGGACGGCGGCTGCTTCCCTCAGTGAGATCAGAGCCAGGGACGTGATCAGATCCAGGGTCAGTCTCCAAACGTCAGCCTGGATGAGTGACTCACCGGCCAAGCTCGAGGAAGCACCTCCTCTCTCTGACTCACGTCCCTGCCTCTCTGGGGCTACCTGGGTCAAACGACAGCATAAATGGAAGTTTTAGAATGACAGGAGGACTCTGGCATGTGATGGTTCATTCTGACTAGACAGAGCTCTGGCTTGCGCTGAGCATTCCTAAGCTCAGGGGAGTTTTCGGGGGACTAGGCTGAGCAGCCTGATAGCCACAGGAGACAATTCTGTCAGAATGAGGAGAAGCCAGAAGTGGGCAGTAAATTAAAGGTGCGCTGTGAGAAATGAGAGGGATGGCAGGAATGGAGAGAAAGAGAATGTACATCTTCATCTTTGGGGGGGGGTGGGTTTGTTTTGTTTTGCTTTGGGGGCCGCACTTGGTGATGTTCAGAGATTATTCCTAGTTCTGCACTCAGGAATTACTCTTGACAGAGTCCAGGGGGCCCTGTGGGATGTCAGGGATCCATGTAAGGCAAGTGCCTTAGCCACTGTTCCATCACTCCAACCCAATCTTTTTCCCCTCTCCCCCTTTTTAAAAAATTCTATTTGTAGCAACCGCTCCAGGATGGGAATGACCCTGACCCCTATGTGAAGATTTACCTCCTTCCTGACCCCCAGAAAACCACTAAGAAGAAAACCAAGGTGGCCCGGAAGACCTGCAACCCCACCTACAATGAGATGGTATGTGGTGCTGGGACTGGCAGCAGACTCTGCCCGTTTGGGGGGACATTAAATTGTATCAGAACGTGGCCACACCACCTTGATCTGTGGCTACTTTCTCTCTCTCTTGCTCTCTTTTTTTTTTTTTTTTTTGCTTTTTGGGTCACACCGGCGATGGACAGTGGTTACTCCTGGCTCTGCACTCAGGAATTACTCCTGGCGGTGCAGGGGGACCATATGGGATGCTGGGAATCGAACCCAGGTCGGCAGCATGCAAGACAAACACCCTACCCACTGTGTATCTCTCCAGCCTCTACTTTCTCTTTTCCTCTGGCTTTTTTGCGCCTCACCCAGCGCTGCTGGTGGGAAAGGGCAGATGGTGCCAGGGATGGAACCCAGGATCTCCACGACCCTGTATCAGCATTCACCATGCAGCAGGGGGCTGGCTTGAGGATCGTTCAGCGTCTTTTTTTTTTTTCTTTTTGGTTTGGGTCACACCAGGCAATGCACAGGGGTTAATTACTCCTGGCGGTGCTCGGGTGACCATATGGCATGCTGGGAATCGAACCCAGGTCACCCGCATGCAAGGCAAACGCCCTACCCGCTGTGCTTTCACTCCAGCCCCGTCCGGCTTCTTGAGCCTGAAAGACAGTCTGAGCCTGGGCGCCAAGCGCTCACTGCCCTTTTGGGTGGGGATGCAGAGCTGGGGTGTGGCCTGGACTCGACCAACTCCAGTTATGAACCATGGCCCCAATAAAAAAAAGCTTGCAGAGGACTTGGACTCTGAGCAGGGAGCCAAGTCCCTCGCTCTCTGGAGAGGAAGATGCAGTGGGCTGGGCCTGGGCCACGCGAAACCAAGTGCCTTCTGCCTCCTCCCTGGCCCCGGGGCCTCTCCAGGTTCTCTCTCTTCTCTCTCTCACCGCCCCGTCTCCTTCGCAGCTGGTGTATGACGGAATCCCGCAGGGCGACTTGCAGCAGCGGGAGCTGCAGCTGAGCGTGCTGAGCGAGCAAGGGTTCTGGGAGAACGTCCTCCTCGGCGAGGTGCGCATCCGTCTGCGCGAGCTCGACCTGGCCCAGAAGACCGGCTGGTTCGCGCTGGGATCTCGCAGTCACGAGACCCCGTGAGCCCCGGACAGCCCTGGCCTGGGCACCCAGGCTGGTGGTGGAGCTGGGGGAGTGGCCTGCCCTGCTGAAGGGCCAGGGCCCTGCTGTCGCCAGGGGTGGGGTCCTCGGTGTGGGACGCCGGCGCGAGGCGGTCTCCGCTGTCACCGGCTCCGCAACACGGAACCTGGGTTGGCTGCGATGAGCAGCCACAAGGGAGGCTGTGAGGTCGCAGCGACGTTTTAAGTTTACCTTGTGTCAAGGGGGCAACCTCTGGTTTGGGGTGTGAGGGGCGGGGAGGGGGGGTGGTATGAAGTAGCAGGCAGCGGGTGGGGTGGGGAGGGGACACATCTTTATTTTTATTTTTAAAAAATGAAATAGTTGTGTTGTCCTCACTGTTCAGGACGCCTCGTGAGCGGGGACTAATTATGTCCCAGAAGGCAGAATAGAAGAGGGAGACTGGGGGCTGGGGGGATCAGGGTTCTGACCGGTCTTTCCCTTGGGCCCCGGGCGTGTGCGGTTCGGGTTTGGTTTTCTACCTGTGGGGAATGTGGGGGAGAGGCCTGGTGGGTCCTCGCTTGGACGCCCCCCCACTCGAAGGGCAGGGGGAGTGTGGGGAGGATGCCCTGTGCCGAGGCCCCTTGGATTTTGCCTCCAAAGGAGAGCGACGTGTGCGAGGATGGGCCCTACCTGGCTCCCCAGAGACCCCGTTCCTGGACGGGACCCTTGATGGGCGTGTTCTTCTGTCTTCTGCTTTTCCTGGCTTCTCCCCGCCATTCAGCCAGCCCTACCCAGCCCCCCAAAGACCTCATGGGGTCTCTCTTCAGCTCTGCCTCCCCCCCTGAGCCTCCCTTTCACTCAAGGGCATCTCGAGGCCTTGCAACGGGGCCTCGAGGGAGTGGCTGAAGCCAGTGTGGCCACCAGCTGGGCAATTCCTGGGGTGCCCCCCACCCCACACTCTTTTTTTGTGCTGCTGTCTCCCCAACTCCCTCTCTGTCCCACTTTTGATAAAGCAGCTCCCTCTTTCCATGGGGCCAGAAACCTTGTTAGTCTGGAGCCAAAGGGATGCCCTGCCAGTAAGGAGGACACGTGTGGGAGTCAGAGCCCTTTTCCAGGAGTTTTCTTTGGCTTCGAGGACGCAGGATGGGAGCCACCTGTGACTCCCCACTCCCCCGGAGCTGAGCTGGGAGGGTGAGACTCTCGTCTTCATACGCTTCATTCCCTACTCGGTGCATCTGCAGTTCCCCCGTGCACTTCACTCCAAAGTGGTCTTCTCTGAAAAATGAGGGAGAGACTTTGGATGTGTTGCGAGTGTGTAAACCAGAACCGGCGGGCGGTGAAACAGGACGATGCAGAACCAGCCACCCTCACCCGGCGTGGCACCCTCACCAGCTCAGTTGGTTAAACTCCCACCGCCAACTCATTCCATAGCTGGAGGAAAAAAAAAACGTTTCTTCCAGAGTGAAATCCCCAGCTGACTGCTGATGAACGGACCAGGGATGGGCTCTGGGTTTTTTTGCCTGGGGCTCACTTTATTCTGCCCCTCCGCGTGCCCCATCAAATCCATGTACTGCACCTACTCCCCGTACCCTGCGTCTCCTACTTTCTCTGGAATTGTATTTTCTAATAAATGACATTTGAGAAAAACAGTGCTATTTTTTCAAGTCAGGCAGTATTTATTCATTTGGCTTTGGGGCCATACTGTGGTGCTCAGGGGTTATGCCTGGCTCTGCATTCAGAAGTCAATTCTGGAGGGACCCTATGGCATGCTGGGGATGGAACCTGGGCTGGCCACATGGAAGGCAAACACCCATGCCCACTGTACTATCTCTTCAGCGCTCTTGGACTGTTTTGGTGGGCAGGGGTCACACTTGGTGGTACTCAGGACTTACTCCAGGCTCTACACTCAGGAATTACTCCTGGCGGTGCTCAGGGGACATATGGAATGCTGGGGATTGAACCTGGGTCAGCTACGTGCAAGGCAAGTGCCTTACCTGCTTGCTATCACTCTACTGATAAGGCAATATTAGTATGTTCAGGTTAATCAAGTGATCAAGTGATGGAAAAGATAGTTGTGATTTTACAAACTGCCTTAGATATGTACTGTGCTCTCCACTGTAGGCATTAAATGTGTCAGTGAAATCATTTCACACAACCTGATCAAGTGGGTTTTATTCTCATTTTATAGAGGAAGCAACTGAAAATCAGAGAGGTAAGGTACTTACTTGTCTTACTTGCACACAGCGATGGATCTGGAATTTGTTTGGGGGAGGAGGGCGGGGGTTGGGTTGTGCCCAGCAGTGCTCTGGGGTTGCTCCCACAACCATGCAGTGTCACAGACTAAGCCAGGGTCAACTGCATTCAAGGGAAGAACTTGAACCCCTGTAATTTCTCCAACCCTTGGATCCTGATATTGAATGAATTCAGGTTTATTTGACTCATTTCTCCTCCTAGGTAGTGTTTAATGGGAATCTTTTAATTGGTCGAATATTTAGTGGTTTTTAGAGTGCTTTATTATAGCGTTTCTTAACTGGGCACCCTCAGGGTATTCCTAGGGGCCACAGGTAAAAATCACGTAAATGGGGGTCCAGGGCATGAGACTAGGGGAACAAGTATTCTAGGATGGGGGCATTGGAAAGTCGGAAGGGGGTGAAGGTCAGAAAGAGGTTGAGAAACATGGCTTTTATACATCTAGTGTTATTCTTCTTTCCTGTTCTTTATTATGCCATTAAGTGATTGGTCCCCATTGACCCCTACTAACCCTACTGGTGTGATTTAGGCATTTGGCCCCTTAGTGGGCTGAGGGACTCTTAAGATTATATCCTCTGCATGTAAGACATTTGCTACCTACCAATCCAGGCCCGTTTCTTTTCTTTTCTCTTTATTATTATTTTATTTTATTTTATTTTATTGGTGAGAGTGGTGGGAGTAGCCATAGTCAGTAAGACTCAGAAGTTACTCCTGGTTCTGCACTCCCATTCCTGGTGGTGTTCGGGGAACCAGATGGGATGCCGGGGATCAAGCCTTGGTCGGCTGCCCACAAGGCAAGCACCCTGCCCACTGTGTTACTGCTCCAGCCGCCTCTAGGCCCATCTCTGAGAGAGCAAACAAGCTCTGTGATGCCTCAGAACTACTAGAGCGGAGAAGAGTTGTGTCCCAGCTGGAGGAGGGAGATGCTGTGATTCTGTAATTCGTGCTCGAGCATTTAGCTGGGTAGTTTTCACAACTTGGGGTGCAGCCATGTCTCATGCTGAGCCATTTTAGGGGGTGCCTCCAAGGGGGTTATAAGGGTAGGGCACAGTACCTGTGGGGTTTCTATAAGTGGGTCAGGTTTACTAAGTTCTGGACAAGTCCCAGTGGGCCCTTTAAAAGTTTGAACTTGAATCTGGCAAGCTTCTGATTTAAGAAAATTTCTTGGCCAAATTGGGATAGAAATGTGAACCATCCTGAGGGAGTGGGGTGGTGAGGGCTGGGGAAGAGAGTGGGGGTCCCCAGGGAGAAGAGAAACAGAGGAGGCCCAGGAGACCCCATTTCAGAGTTCAGAGAAAGATGGCAAAAATGAAGTAAGCTGAGGGGCTGGAGCACTGGTACAGTGGGCAGGGCACTTGTCTTGCACACAGCCAACCCGGGTTCAATCCCTGAAATCAAATATGGTCCCCCAAGTCCCACCAGGAGTGATTCCTGAGTGCAGAGCCAGGAGAAAACCCTGAAAAACACCAGGGGTGGCCCAAAAACAAAAACAAAAAAAAAAAGAAAGAAAAATGTCCTGAATTTAGAGCCATGACAGGCCAGGGAGAGTGGGATACAGGAGCATTGGTGAGGATGAGGGTTTGAACTGAATTCCAAAGTCTGCTTATGCACATTTGAGTTGCTGTGGAGACAGCCCAAGTGGAGAGAAGTGGGTAACGGGCTCTGAAGGTTATGAGAGTGGTCTGTCTCAAGGTGTAGTTCTGGAATCATCTCCTGCCGTGGAGTGATGACATGATGCAGATTAGAGAGCAGGGAAAAAGAAACGGTGATATTCCATTGAGTATATGTACCAAACTTTCTTTAACCAATCATCTGTTCTCGGGCACTTGGGTTGTTTCCAGATTCTGGCTATTGTAAATAGTGCTGCAATAAACATACAAGTGCAGATGTCATTTCTACTATGCTTTTTTGCATCTCTGGGATATATTCCCAGAAGTGGTATCGCTGGGTCAAATGGTAACTCAATTTCTAGATTTTTGAGAAACGTCCATATTGTTTTCCAAAAAGCCTGCCACAGAGGCAGGTGGGGGGGTTGGGGTGGGGGTGGCAGGAGAGATACTGGGAACATTGGTGGTGGAGAACGGGTATTGGTGGAGGGACAGGTGCTCGATCATTTTAGGACTGAAACGTAATCATTAAAGTTTGTAAGTCTGTAACTGCACATCATGGAGATTCGTTTAAAAATTTATTATTTATTTGTTTGTTTATATTTTGCTTTTTTGGGTCACGCCCGGCGGTGCACAGGGTTTACTCCTGGCTCTGCACTCAGGAATTACTCCTGGCGGTGCTCAGGGGACCATATGGGATGCTGGGAATAGAACCTAGGTTGGCTGTGTGCAAGGTAAACACCCTACCTGCTGTGCTATTGCTCCAGCCTCTCATTAAAAATTTTTTTAAAATTATAAAAAGGAAAGAAATGGGTGAGTTGAGCTCTGACATGAAGCAACATCTAGAGCAGAGAAGAGCTGTGTCCCAGCTGGAGGAGGGAGATGCCAGAGGAGGAGGGGTGCCACGGATGTAGTGGGGAAATCAAGAGAATGGCTGAGCCTAAAGCAATTGTGCTAGCACCCCAGGCCTGTGTCACAGAGGGCTGCAGATAGGTGGCTACCTGGGAATCCCCACCCTCCCCGGGCTAACTGCCCAAAGCCGCTGTTGGCAGGGACGGAGGACTGGGAAGGAGAACTTCCTCCAAGGCATTCCTCTCTTGTGGGGGCTTGTTGACTATCTTTGGCACCGTTTGGCTAAATCCTCCTGGGAGCATCACCCCAATCTCTGTGTGTCAACACAGCATTTTTCCAGTATCCAGATTTCCCCTTTGAAAAAGGACATGGTCAGGGGCTGGAGCAATAGCACAGCTGGTAGGGCATTTGCCTTGCACGTGGCCGACCGGGTTTGATTTCCAGCATCCCATATGGTCCCCCAAGCACTGCCTGGAGTAACTCCTGAGTGCATGAGCTAGGAGTAACCCCTGTGCATCAGGGGTGTGACCCAAAAAGAATAAAAAAGAAAGAAAAAAAGAAAAAGGACATGGCCAGTCTGGGTTAGACAAATAAGTCATGTTGGCAGTGTCTGGGGAGTGGTTGGTCCCTCAGTGTTCAGGGAGAGCACTGTGCAACCCCCGGAGAAGAATTTTATGTGTAGGGGCTGGAGTGATAGCACAGCAGGTAGGGCGTTTGCCTTGCACACAGTCAACCTGGGTTCGATTCCCAGCATCCCATTTGGTCCCTTGAGCACTGCCACTGAGTGCAAAGCCAGGAGTAACCCTTGAGCATCCCTGGGTGTGACCCAAAAAGGAAAAAAAACATTTTTATGTGGCTAAATGTTCCCAGTGGTTGTGATGAGGGCTGTTTGAATGTGGTGGGAGGGGAGGGTTAGGAGAAAACAGGCAGACTCGTCACAGAAATTCTGCTGTAGTGCTGCAGAAATTTAGAGGGCATGGGTCTGGGAAGAGGTTTTACCTTTTGCAGGGATCGGGGAGGACATGCCCAACAGTGCTCTGGGGATACCCCTGAAACAAATGCTCAAGGATTGCTTCTGGGGACCTCTTGCGGACCATGGGTATTGAACTTGGTGTCCTGAATTCAGAACATTTGTTCCAGCCCTTTGTCTATATCTCTGGCCCAGAGTTCTTACTTTTAAGACAGAATATTAGCCTCTGCTCGGGTGATCTGTTAGCATGAGAGAAAATTCTACATTACCGGAAAAGGGGGATAAGGAAGGTCAGAATTCTGAGTAACATGAAAGGATCCAAGAAGCTGCTTTTCTTATAATGTGATGGAAAGCAGATTATATAGGTATGTTGGTGAGTTCAGTTGTGGGCGGAGAAGATTGCTTATGTCCAATTGTATCTATTTTTTTGAGTGACCCATGAAATGTGACAATAAACTGAAGGGTATATTGTATATGGGAATGCTGAAAACTTGGAAAAGAAATATGTGGAATAATCTAAGAGTGAGGAAGCACCCCTCTGGATATGATAGGAGTGCCTGATGTTGATAAAATCAGTCATCACAAATATGAAGTCATTCAGCATGATTCGTGCTGAATTTCTCCAGCAAGGATAAATTATGTTGAACAACAAAGTTTAGGGCTGGAGAGACAGTTCAAAGGGCTGAGCATACAGGGGGCCTGGATTTGATCCCCAGCACCATCAAGTCCCTACGCACTGCCAGGAGTTACTTCGCCCTCATCCCCAAACATCACCCATATGTGGCCCCAACCTTCCCCATCTAAAATAAAAAGAATAAAAACAAATTTCACAATCTTCGCGCCTTAAAACCACTTTGTTGCAGTAAATTTGAAGTTCTAATTGGCTTCCATGACAAGATGAGTGAATTGAACAGCATCGCATTAGCAAGTAGGAAATGGTTGTACAAAATAGAAGGCTGTGTAGACAGGAGGAGGGTAGGAGGGCAAAGGAAGAGCGCATTGCATCAGGCAATGCCACCTTCCCTGGGGATCAGCCAGCATTCTGGGCTGTTTAATTGTATATTCCTGACAGTGGTGGAACGAGCAACTAACAAGGTATAGGGTCTGGAGACTGAGTACAGTGGGTAGAGGTCTGCCTTGCATGCCAACCTGGGTTTAATTCCCACATCCCATATGGTCCTCAGAGCCCACTGGCAGTGATTCTTGAGCTCAGGAGTAGCTCCTGAGCACTGCCAGTGGCCCCACCAAATAAATTTCTAAAAAAAAAAAAAATAGGGGCTGGAGAGATAGCACAGCGGGTAGGGTGTTTGCCTTCCACGCAGCCCACCTGGGTTTGATTCCCAGCATCCTATATGGTCCCCTGAGCACCGCCAGGAGTAACTCCTGAGTGCTGAGCCAGGAGTAACCCCTGTGCATCGCCAGGTGGGACCCAAAAAGCAAAAAAAAAAAAAAATTAACTAATTATGTTAAGCCCTGGTTTGATGAGATGGGGCTTTAGCATTAGCCACTCCCTTTTGAGTCCATAGTCAAGGGGATCCTACTTAGGGCTTCTCGCTTCCCTGCAGGTGAGGCAGGTGTTCTCCCACTAAGCCACTCCTGGCTCCTGTCATCTCTCTTTGCAGCTATGAAGGTATAAGTCAGAAAAAGTGAGTCATTAGGCTTAACTAGTTCAAAATTTTGCTGGAGAAGAATGCTGGACTAGGAGCAAGATGAGAGAACGAAGAGTCTTTGCAAGGGGCTAGTTTTCATACTGGCTTCTAGAACTCATTGATAAGGAGAGAAGTGAAGGGAGGTAATGCATCACAAATGCAAGAAATGGTGTTGAAATGATTTGGTGGTCCCTGGGGGTCTTGTAAGTAACTGAATAGTGAGTTGAAAATTGCAAAGACAGGAGTGGGGTACTTGGAATTATAATTTGTGAGGTGATACAGACTCAGAAAATTGAAATCAGAAATTATTCATTACTTGAGGCCTAGGATCATCTCTGTATTTTTATTTTTGGCTTGGGGGGGGGGTCACACCTGAGGGTGCTCAGGGCTTACTCTTGGCTCCGCACTCAGGGCTCACTTCTCACAGGGCTTGAGGCCCATCTGTATGTGGTACCAGGGATTGAACCCAGGCTGGCCCGCATGCAAGGCAAGCTCCCTACCATTATACTATTACTCTGGCCCCCTGATCTTTAATTTTTTTTTTTTTGCTTTTGTGGGTCACACCTGGTGGTGCACAGGGGTTACTCCTGGCTCATGCACTCATGCACTCAGGAATTCCTCCTGACAGTGCTCGGGGGACCATATGAGATGCTGGGAATTGAACCCGGGTCGGTCGCGTGCAAGGCAAACGCCCTACCCGCTGTGCTATCACTCCAGCCCCTGGAACCATCTTTTGAAAAAAATATAATGGAGGTGCAGATGGTTTTCTGCAGAGTTGCAGTGAACCTGCAAGTCTCAGGAATTGGCGTGCCTGCCCGCGCAAGCTGCTATCTCTGCACACAGAGCTGCCCTTCTGTCCTCCGGCTGATAGCAGGTCCCGGGAGCCCGGCCCCACTTTATTCAACAGTTGAGATCCAGGTCAAAGTCACATATTCTTAGAGCCTGCCAAAGCTTCATGCTTGTGCTTTTTTCCCTACCTAGAGCAACTTCCCAGGTAAGGGAAAAGAAAAGTTACGGCTCTCGTGACATAGGGAAGAAAAGGTACAGTCACAAATTGCAGACATGATGGGGCTGGAGAGATAGTACAGCAGGGAGGGCATTTGCCTTGCATGAGACTGACCCGGGTTTGATGATTCCCGGCATCCCATATGGTCCCCTGAGAACTGGCAGGGATGATTCCTGAGTGCAGAGCCAGGAATAACTCCTGAGCACTGACAGATGTGGCCCCCAAATAAACAAACAAACAAACAAACAAAAGTTGTAGACATCTTTTTCAGGGGTACCTGAAATAAAATAAAATATGAAAAAAAAGGGACAAAAGAGTGGAATGTGAGAGGCTTGGGCATTGTAAATTGCTATGAAATTATTATTTTTCTCTTTTTGGTGGTGGAAAATGGGCACTGGTGAAGGGACGGTTATTTCATCATTGTATGACAGAGACTTAAACCCAAAAGCTTTGTAACTGCTCTCATGGTGATTCAATAAATAAATTTATAAAAAAGAAAAAAAAAGTAAGGTGGAGTTCATGCCCCATTCAATCAGCCTAATCAATGGCTGAATAAATAGCAATACTCCTACATTTAAATAATAAAAAGAGGAAAAAAAGAAAGTATTATTACTTGACAGACATGTGATGCTCAGCACAGCTAAGTCAGAGGATCCCAAATCTGGTCTTAGGTACCACTTTCATTGGCACTAGGGCCTTCCCAGCATGCACTCTGCCCCGTGAACGAGCTCTCAAAGTTTCTTTTTGTCTATTTCGTGGGTAACACCCAACTGTACATAGGGTTTGCTTACTTCTGGCTCAGGGGTCACCTCTGGCAGGTTCTGGTGACCATATGGGGTGCCAGGGACTGAACCACATGCAAGGCAAGTGCCTTACCCACTGTACTGTCGCTCTGACCCTATGAACTAGCTCTTTTCCTCCACCTTTTCAGTCTTAAAATTTGTGGGGTTGGGGGTGGGGGCTAGGGGTAGAGTGTGGTGATAGAGTTCAGGCCTTGCATGTGTAAGGTAAGGTCTGAGGTTTGATCACTAGCATCTCTCGCGCCCAAAAAAAAAAAAAAAAGTTACCGAGGACCCTAAAGAACTTCTGTTTACATAGTGGGCCAGAGAGATAGGCGAGTAAGGGGCCTTATCTCTTGCCTTGCACAGGATGGACCTGGGTTCAATCCTGGCATTTCATATGGTCTCCTGAGCACCTTCAGGAGTGACCCCTGAGAAGAGAGCCAGGAGGAAGCCCCAGCACTGCTGGATGTGGCCAAAACCGCAAAACAATAAAAGATAAAAATAAATTTTTAAAAAACAATAAAGCATTAAATGCTAATTTTTAAATGAAAGCTTAATTTTCAAAGCAAAGTAATTATTAATAAGAATGGCATTATTTTTAGATTTTCTTCCAAATATCCTTAAGGGAGGACAGAATTTTGGACTGGGGTGTAGCTTGCCATGAACCTGTAAGGTTTGATCCCTGAGACTGCAAAAAAAAAAAAGAAAAGAAAGAAAGAAAAGAATAAGTTATAAGTTTCACACCTGCTTTTGCATTCAATGTGCCGCTAAATCACATACCTCACCCTCTAGATAATTCCACAGTACACTCTGAAGATAAGTTTTTTTAGTCTAATTTCAAATTTGTATTTCTGCTATTAAAGATTTAAATGATCATAGACTGACATAAACACAATGGGTCACTGGTATTATCAATGTTATAACATGAATATTTGCAAATATTGAAATAATACAATATTATTGAAAAATAGCACCACAGAAACCTAAATCTGAAGTGAATTAGCTATTTCTTGAAGTTTAAATATCTTCAGAATGTAAAATCAAGACAGAGCAGAAACCACAAGCAACCAAGTTAAATGATTTAGTCAGGTTTCCATTAAATGAATACAGAATAAGGTGGTAGTTTTTTTTTTTTTTCCAAGGGGATCATTCCCTGCAGTACTCAGGAGCTACTCCTGGCCTAGTGCTTGTCACTCTTGGCGGTGTACCAGGTATCAAACACGGGCCTCCTCCATGCGAAGCTTGAGCTTAGCCCATTAAACTAGATCTCTTGTTCTAGCATGAAGTTCTAAGTAAATTTTTAAAAATAACCATTTATTTCTCATTCTGAGGTTTGTAAACTGGCAAAAGTAAGTTTTGACTTTGTGGTCATTATGTTTTGGGTATGAGAATTCAAAATGAAATAACAGAGCTGAAGATACAGGAGTTAAGGCATCTGCCTTGCATGCAGCTGATCTCTCTCCCATACCTGGCACCAAATTGGTCCCCTGACCACCGCCAGGAATGACCTCTGAGCCTTGAGGACCACTGAGTAGAGCTCAATATCCACCTGCAAAAGACCCAGAAAATAACAGCTTAATATTATATGAAAATATTGAGGGGCCTGTAAAGCTAGTGTAAGGTGTTTGCCTTATACAACGAGGATCTCCAGCACCTCGTGTGGGTCCCCAAACACTGCCAGGGATCACTCCTGAGCACAAATCATTCCTGGTATGATCCAACTGCCCCTTCCCACTCCCACCCACCTCCAACCCCCAGGGAAAAAAGAAAACATATTTTCTACCTAAACAGTTAAGACAGGATCCCTAGATCATGCCTTGGGAACCACTTGTGCTAGGTTGAGCCCTGGAGCTGGAGCATCAGGGTGACACTTACGGGCATTTACACAACAGTATGCTAAGTTCTGTAATGGGCTGTGACCGTTGTCATAATTCTGATTGCCAAGGTCAGCCAAACTCGGCAAAGGAGCTGATATCTGAGCTGGACACCTCCCCATGCATGAATAGGTGTAGAGCAGGGGAGGCCAGGGCTAGCTTGGCCTAGAAACAGTATGGAAGAAGCTCCAGTGTCGGGGCTGGAGTGACAGGCAAAGAAAGGGTAAGGCGCGTGCCTTGCGTGTGGCTGACCTAGGTTCGAACCCTGGCATCCTGTATTTTATCCTGAGCACTGCCTGGAGTGATTCCTGAGGGCAGACCCTGAGTGTTTATGTGGGAATGTTATTTCCCTATTCTCTACCTGAAACTGATCTCTCATCAACCCTTTCAAGGAGAACTAGCCTCACTTTACAAAAAAGGGGGCCGGGTGTCAGTGGCTTCAATTACTTAATTTGCCTATTATAATATAGCAACTACTCTAAAACATCTCTATTTTTTTTTCAATTTTGGGGCCACACCCAGAGCTGCTCAGGGGTTACTCTGGCATCTGTATTCACTCCAGGCAATGCTCAAGGGACCAAACGGAATGGCAGGGATCACACCAGGGTCATGCCAGTGGCAAGGCAAGAGCCTTATCCGCTACTCTCTCTGGCCCTGTAGTCTTTGCTAGTGTTAAACTTTTATTACTCATTTTTTTTTATCGCTCTTAGGACTGAACATGAGGTGTTTCAGAGATATGGCTACTAAAAAGGCAAAGAATGGGAATTTTGAGAAAGTAGAGGCTATTTTTTGAGCAATCTCAATTCAGCAGGATCTGCAGACTCCCCAAAGCTTTATGGGCGCTGGTGTTCAGGATTGTAACCCTCCCTCCTTAACAGATACTTGACTTTAAGAGTAGTGATTAGGGCTATACAGTGGGTAGGGCCCTTGCCTTGCTGGTGGTCAACCTGAGTTTAATACCCAGCATCCCATACGGTCCTCCAAGCACCACCAGGAGTGATTCTTGAGTGCAGAGCCAGGAGCAAGCCCTGATTATGGCTGGGTTACAGGGAGCTGCTTGCTGATTTCTCTTACAGGCTGCTACTCTGTAATCTCTGGGCAGCTAGGGAAAGCCCCGTGACTCTCCCTCTTGCCACTGCTTTCGGTGGACTCAGCTCCTTGCCCACGTGGGACAGCTGATGCCCTTGTTGGAAGGAGGAGGAAACGAGAGCCAAGCGGGTTGATGATCAGTTGCAGTTTATTCCATTCTCCTCACGTGCCTGTTCCAGTCTCACTGTAGCACTGTAGTACTGTCCTCCCGTTGTTCATGATTTGCTCAAGTGGGCACCAGTAACGTCTCTATTGTGAGACTTCTTGTTACTGTGTTTGGCATACTCAAGTCTCCGGGAGCTTGCCAGGCTTTGCCGAGCGGGCAAGATACTCTCGGTAGCTCGTGACCCCAAAACCTCAATGCAATTTAAAAAAAAAAAAGCCCAAAAGAGAATAGTGATAAAAAGTTTAGCAGAAATGGAGGAGAGTTGGGCATACCCAACCTGTGCTCAGGGCTTATTCCTGGCTCTTGGAACTTAAGCAGAAATAAATGAAGTAAGACCTAACTCACGAGAGAGTCAAATCTAGCCACTAAAATTACTAATCATTTCAAAAGATTATTTCAGTTACCAATTATTTCAAAGGAAGGAAGTCTGTGCTTCCTTCTTTGGGTGTTGCAGTTCCCGGGCTCACATTTCAAAGCCGACCAATGCTCAGGGAACAGGTCTGTTCCTTCCTCCTGGGACTCGGCTTTGCCCCACTGAAGGGGTCAGGGTAACCTGAGAAACACACGTTCCCCTTACTCGTGGCGGAGGTCTGTGGGTTGGAGCCGCTGAAAGACTGCAGGGAGAAAACAGCGATTTGCAAGTCCGAAAGACACAGCGGGCAGGGACACCTAGAGTGATTGATTGACACCTAAGAATGATTCTTCTTCCGCCGAGATGTTTCCCTCCTGACTCACTTGAGGATTAAGCCTTGCAACCGGTTGGCAATCTCCTCGCGGCCCCACTCTTACTTTTTTTTTGGGGGGGGGCAGGAATTTTAGTGTCCTTTAATAAAGACAAGATCTTGTGATATCCTTCCAACAAAGAGAAAGTTTATCCTCAAGAGATACTAAGTGAATTGTCCAAGTCTGTACGACATACGCCCACTCTTACTACGAAACCGAGCGCTGAGGGCAGACGAGGGACTCAGCCCTTCACTTAACCACACTGCACGCTAGCGAGAGGAGTGCCCCCCTGGGGGGAGGGTGTATTAGGCCGTTAAAAGGGCTCCAGGGCATCCGTGGGCGGGGCGGCCTCCCCGGGCCCGGCGGAGGAGCAGTGCGCACGCGCAGATCCCGGGCGGGCTGATGCAACCGGGGCCGCGGCGGCGGCCGGCGGGGGCGGGGCCGGGGCCCCGGGGCGCAGCCAATCAGGCGCCGCCCGGAAGTGCGCGCGCTCCCGCCGGGCCGCGGTGACGTTCGGCGGCGCGCGGCTGCTGCTGGCTTGGGCCGCCGCCGCCGCCGTCGCTCGCCTCGTCCGCTCGTGCCCGGGCCGTCCCGCGGCCATTTTGGGCTGTGCCCTGCTCAGGCGCGCGCCCAGCCCAGCCCTTCCGGGGTCGCCGCGCCCAGTCAGTGCCGGGAAGTCGCCGCCGATGGTGGCCCGGCCCCGTGCGGACTAGGGCTGCCCCCCGCCGCCGCCATGGACGCCGCCGCCGCCGCCTGCTGCTCCTCGGCAGGGCCCGCCGCCCGCGGCCGGAGCCGCTCCCCTCTGTGGCGCTTCTGGGACCGGCCGCGGACCCCGACCCCGCGGCGAGGCCCCGTCCGGGCGGTGTAGGCCGCGCCGCGTCCCGCCCGCCGCCGCCGCCGCGCAGCCCAGCCCCACCCGCCCCCCGCATGGAGGAGCCCGGAGCCGGCCCGCGGACGCGCCCCGGGGGCTGGGGGCTGCCCCGCTTCCTGCGCCGCCGCCCCGCGCCCCGCGCGCCCGCCGCCGCCCCGCAGCCCGAGGCCCCGGGCCGCGCCTGGCTGCGGCGGCTCGGCCAGCTGCTGGCGCCGCTGCCCGGCCTGCTGCAGCGCCTGCTGCTCTGGACGCAGCTGCTCGGCGGGCTCCTGCCCGCCCGCTGGCTGGACCTGGCCGGCGGCTCCGTGGCCCGGCGGGGGCTGCGCGCGCGGGCCGACCCGGCCGCGCCGTCGGCGCCCAAGACGCCGCGCCCTGACGCCGCCGCGGTCGCCGCCGCCGCCCCCGCCGCCTGCGCCCTGGACTGGCTGGAGCAGGGGCTGCCCTGGCCGTGCCGGGCCCCGCGCCTGGACCTGGAGCTGAAGGCCCCGGGCCCGGCGCGGGCCCCCGCGGCGCCCGCGTCCCTCCTGGAGCCGCGGCTCTGGGGCGTGGAGCTCCTGGCCGGCCTGCTCGCCGAGCGGGACCCTGGCTCCCCGCCCGCCGGGCCGCCCCGCGTCAGCGTCGTCTCCTATTTGCTGAGTCCGGCCTATCTGGACGGCCTGCCGCGCGGCGGCCCGCGCTATCGGGGCGGCGGGCCCGGCCCCTGGCAGCCGCTCGGCCCGGCCGGCAGCAGCAAGAGCAGCAGCGGCGGCGGCTCCAGCAGCTGCCGCCGTGCGCCCCTGGAGCCGGCGCGGGCGGCCGCCAGCCCCCCGGCATGCCCGCCGCCCACCCGCGAGGGCCTGCCCGAGATCCAGCACCTGCGCATGAAGCGGCTGGAGTTCCTGCAGCAGGCCCGCCGGCCGCCCGCGCCGCCCGCGCTGCCCACGCTGCCCACGCTGCCCACGCCCGAGCAGGACCATGGCTATCACAGCCTGGAGGAGGAGCACGGCCTGCTGCGCGTGGACCTGAAGCGCGGCGGCCAGAGCCCCGCGGCCGGAGCCACTTCCGGAACCGCGCTGGTCCCCGTGGCCCGAGCCCAGTTGTTGACTGAAGAGCCGCCGCCGCCGCCGGCCGTGGGCAAGCCGGGCCCGGCGGCAACGTGGCCTGCGGACGCGCCACCCATGGCCGAGGGCGCGGCCCCCCCGGGCCCGGCCGACGAGCCGCCCCGCGTGGCCGCCGCGCGGCCCGCGTGCAGCAACCCGCTCATCGACTACATCCTGGGGGGCGCCCCGGCCGACGCGGACGCCGGCTCCGAGTCGGACGGCAGCGAGGACTGGTCCGAGGACGACGGCTTCGACAGCGACGGCGACAGCGACGGCGACAGCGACAGCGACAGCTCGTCGTCCGAGGCGAACCCGGGACCCGGCCTCCAGCTCTGGGACTCCTTCCACAGCGGCGACCCGTACGACCCCCGCAACTTCACCGCGGCGCTCCGGACCCGCGCGCGGCCCGGCCCCGGGCAGCCCGCGGACCCGCGCGGAGACCCGAGACCCGGCGGGGACGACGACGACGACGGCGGCGGCGGCGGCGATGGGGAGTCGAGCGCCGACGAGGCCGAGAGCCTCCGGCTCTGGAACTCCTTCTGCCGCTCCGACGACCCCTACAACCTTTTCAACTTCAAGGCGCCCTTCCAGACGGCGGGGAAGAGCTGGAAAGGCTTCGGGGACGCCGCCGGGGGCCCCGCGTCCTTTGTGGCCGTTTCTGAGCGACGCACGGTCCTGTCCTGCAAGGTGCGGCTGGTCGGGAGCCCAGAAGGCGCGTGTGCGGGCCTGCGACAGTCTGTTCTCGGACAAGGACACTCGCCCGCCCGGAGGAAAAAGGTCGGTCCGTTTCCTTCAACGCCTCGGGTAGTGAGACGTGTGCTTAGCCACAGCAGGAAAAAAAGGCCTCGGAGCTCGGGTGCCAGGGTGGAAGTGGGTGCCCCCTCTCCCGCCCCCCCCCCCCCAGGTGTTCTGACCAGATCAGACCCTCACGCTGGGTAGGTGGTGTTAGCAGGGGAGTGCTGCTTGCATTAGGGGGGGGAGCGCCAGCTCCAGACTGCTGCCTCTCTACAAGTTTGCCCCGACGCAGGAATATTAAGCCTGTGTGTGCCCAGTTCTAGAACTGGGGACGGCCCTATTACAGCAGCAGAATTTAAAAACGATAGTAAATGCGTATGTCGTTTGCAGACACTTTTAATATTTTATTGATGCTCGTCACCCCAAACTAGCAGGTCAGATTTATCTTCTGGCTTTTGTCTTAAGAATCTCTTTTTGGGTTTTGGGCCACACCTGACCTTTTTTTCCTGGCTGGGGGATCATTCTTGGCAGTGCTTGGGGGACCTTACTGGATGCCTGGGATGACTGGCATGAACCCGGGATGGTTGCATGCAAGTCAAGCACCTTACACTGCTCTAATATCTCTCCAACCCCTGATGGTGTTTGGTTTTCCTATTCCCAAGCTTTAAACCTCCTTGAAGTGTTTGATTTTTTAAACGCTTTGCAAGTTAACCTTACATAGGAGTCTTTCAAATTGCTTTTTAATTTTTATCTCTTGTTTATTGACACAAGTTATTAATTCGGGGGAGATAGAACAGCGGGTGAGGCACTTGCTTGCTTGCTTTGCATGTGGCTGACCTAGGTTTGATCAGGCCTTCCCATATGGACTCCTGAGCACCACGGGAGTAAGCCCTGAACATCGCTGAGTGTGGCCCCCAAACAAACAAAAAAAAAGACCCCAGAAGTTAATTGATTGGAGAGAATCCCCCAAACACACTGGGTATCCTTGCAGAGGGAGAGTTTCTATGATTGTCTATTCGGAGAGAGGAATGAGTGGGGGATTACTGTTAACCAGCACAGAGCCAGACTGCTGGTTCCGGTTTGATGGCTTTACACTTGGACACTGGTCAGGAGATAGAAAATGTCTCAAATGTTGGTAGTCTTACAGTTTACTTGTCAGTTCAGAATAAGTCCTGTTAAAAGCTTTTTTTTTTTTTTTTTTTGCTTTTTCGATTACACCTGGTGTCGTTGCACAGCGGTTACTCCTGGCTCTGCACTCAGGAATTACTTCTGGTGGTGCGCAGGGAACCATATGGGATGCCAGGGATTGAACCTGGGTCGGCCATATGCAAGGCAAATGCCCTACCTGCTGTGCTATTGCTTCAGCCCCCTGTTAAAAGCATTTAAGGGGTTCCTGGGAATGACCTATTGAGCAAGGGTGCTTGGAGGCCTGACAGCTGGACCTGGGAAGGAGCGCGGCCTCCCTCCTACCTCTGCTCTCCTGTCTGGTGGGAATAATACTGGCCAGGACATCTGTTGTGTGGGTTATTACGTAATTTAACTGAGCTGGCTAAGGTAACTCACTATTCATTACCTCCCCTTTAAAGGGCCCCTCACTGTTCAGGGACCTCAGGCCAGTTTCATGTCTCATGTTAGCTTGTTCTTTGAGTAAGAAGGAGACAAGTGAAGTAAGTGTGGGGTTCTTGACTGTGAACTAGAAATAATATTTATTCAGAAATTATCTAAAACATGGGAAGGGGGTTGGAGCAATAGTACAGCAGGTAGGGTGCTTTCCTTGCATACATATGACGTGGGTTCAATCCCCGCCACCCCAAATGGGGCCCCGAGCCCACCGGAACTGATTCTGAGTGAGTACAGCCTGGTGCGGCCCCCAAAACAGACAAAAGAATCCAAAATATGGCAAAATATGGGAAGCTTATTTGGTAGTCTTTCCTGAGGTATGTGGGGAAATGGGTGGTGCCTGATTCTTAGAATGCTTAGAGTCGTGTGGGAGATTAAAATGCCCATGGCATGGCCTGGCATGGCCCTGCTGCAGAGCTGGTCAGAATCCTGATTACCAGACCGGTCAGTTAACCTCTGCTGCTGTTCCGTGTCTGTAGGGGGAGTACATAGATGGAGTGAATGACTTAAAAATTGTGAAGCACTTTGAAAAGAACCTGTCATATGGGAGCAGCATTTGAGTTCTTGTTATTATTTGTTTTAGTGATACAGTGAGTAACATTAGAATGCAATATCTAGTAAGGAGTTACATATCTACTAATTGTCCTCAGGGGCATTCCTTGGCCTGATGTAAAGGGAATGAAAGTAGACGGCTCCAGTGGGATTAGCTGATGTAACCTTTGAACACACATTAAAGCAAGAATTTACCTTTGGAGTTTGATATCTTAGAAAAAAACTTTCATACTAGAAATTAAATATGGATTAAAGGAACTCATTGCATGTGGTCACAGTCATCATTTTGTGTATATATAGTGATGACATGAGGAAAAGACGACAAAGAGTATTGTTTTTGGAGGTGGGGTGGGGTGCCAAGATTAAGCCCAGGCCCTAATATGCAAGACAAGTACTCCGTTAACTGAGTACTGAGGCACATCCTGAGCCAAAATGTTTATTTAAACTTTTGGCATAATGGTTTACAGTGTTGTTAATGATAGTTCATGCAGTGTTCCAAATACCCCTTTTCACCACCAGCGTATGTCCCCCCAGCCCTCCCCCTCTCTTTTCCCATTCGTTGTGCCAAAAAGTTTTTATCTTAATGACAAAGTGTCTAAAATAGTCTTAAAGTGTTAATTTTGGTGGGTTTTGTTGAGTACTTAATTCTCTCATTTTAATTATCATCTTTTTTAAAATTGTAAGAATTTATTTTCAGAAATTGAAAGTACTGAAAAATAATTTGGGGGGGTTGTTGTTTTGTTTTGGGGCTGCACCCATTGATGCTCAGGGGTTACTCCTGGCAGGAATTGCTCCTGGTGGTGCTCGGGGGACCATATGGGATGCTGGGAATCAAACTTGGGTCACCACGTGCAAGGCAAAAAAAAAAAAAAAACCCCTACCACTCTACTATCTCTCCAGCCCTGAAAAGTGAATTAAAAAAATAAAACTAGGGGCTTGGGATATAGCTCTGATCAAGTCTATGGTTCCCCTTACGAGGCCTTGGGTTTCATCTCCAGCACCACAGGAGAGGGAAAAGGCAGAAATAAGTGAAGGTGTAGTTGCTGGGTTTTTTTGTTTGTTTGTTTGTTTTAGAGCCACACACGTAGGGTGCTCACGGTTTACTCCTGTCTCTGCACTCAGGGATCACTCCTGACGGGTCTTGGGATCATGTGGGCTGCTAGGGATCGAACTTAGGTTGACTGTGTGCAAGGCAAGTGTCCTACCTACTGTACTGTATCTCTGGCCCCAAAGCTTTGATATTTTAGTGAGAAGAATTGACTTCAGGACTGTTATCTCTGAAAACTTGTTTAGAAACATTTGTCATTTTGGAGAAGCATATCATAGAACTTTTCTTTAAGAAAAAGGTAAGGGTCAATAATGGAAAAATCATTTCCCCATCAAGTTCATTTTTTGATAACATCGAAGCGAAAAGGGCTAAAGGGGAACAGCGGAACAACAGTGGAGATGGGACAGTGTGCACACGTGGGAAGGTAAGGTGGCATCGCCTGCCCACCTCCATATCCAGTGCCATCTACGTAGCCTTAATTTCCTTCCTCTCCCTCTTGTTTCTTTTTTCCAGGGTCTCACCTGTTACAGGTGAACTCTGCCACTGAGCTGCATCTGTGGCCCTCCCTTTTTATAGAAATCTTGCTGTGGTTGGGAGCAACATAGTTGACATTGTGAAATCAGCAAAATGGTTGATGTCTGTAATGATCCTGAGATCCTAAGCGTGATTGGCGTTTGTCTTTGTCTTTCCAGGTAACCTTCCTTGAAGAAGTTACTGAGTATTACATTAGTGGTGATGAGGATCGCAAAGGACCGTGGGAAGAATTTGCCAGGGATGGATGCAGGTTCCAGAAACGAATTCAGGAAACAGAACATGCTATTGGCTATTGCTTGACATTTGAGCACAGAGAAAAAATGTTTAATAGACTACAGGAAACATGCTTCCAAGGACTTGTTTTCAAGCAATGTTAAGGCGATGTGATAGCCTCTGCCCTCACTTGCTCTGCCTCTTCAGAGGTGTCTTTCAAACACATTTGGCAGCTGTTCTCTGACTTCTTAACAGAAGGTCCAGCGACCTGGCTTCATAGTTTTTTGTTACATCCCTCTCACACGTAGGTCTGAAGCCAGCCCTTGGTAACAGAGGGGGAAAGGGTATGATTTCTTATCCTCCCTTAGATGGATCTGTTTTTGAATGCCGTTTATTTGCTGTGGTGAAAGAGAACCTTTTAAGGTGTAATTTTGCACTTTTAAAACTCTCGTTTTCTTTGAAAATGATATTTATAGGGTTCAGAACCCATTTCTGATTATAATCTATGCGTGAAGACTTTGGGCTGTTCTTCCCCGGACCATTCTGAAGTTAATGGACTTCATGGTTTCTTCACCTTCTTTAAAAAAAAGTTCAGGTTTTTGCTAACTGAAAACACATGGTGTCACCTTTTTTTTTTCCCCATCTAAAAATGACTGGTTGAAAATGTGTGGTGTGTTTGGTTATAGGTTACCGGTCTCCAAGGACCGCTGCAGGATCTGCATGTGTAGTACTTTGGGAAAGCTGCATCTTTCTGCCAAATTTTAGTCTCTACTCTCTTAAATTGCTCTCTGGAAAGGGTTCTGTAAATGTTATTGTAGTTCCTAGTTGAATGGTTCTTTGTATCTATGAGCAGATAAAAATAATGGAAAAGACTGCAGAAAGTAATGATTGCATCATAAGCTTTTATTTTTTAAATTAAAAATCCTAGAATATATAAAAGGAAGATAATGTGAGGCATTTCAGCAATTTTGTTTTGTTGTATGCTCTCCACAGAAGACCAGTGTTACTCAATCATTTCTCGGCACTGTCACTTTTAAATGCCTGTCAGGGTGACGTTGTAAACTTGGAAATGGGCAGTTAGGAATTTTCCAGTTTGAAATGTGCAGACTTCAGTCAATATCCAAGTTTATTGTGTTCTATTTTAATGAGAGAAGGAATAGTAAGGCTTGGAATAGTAAGGCTTATACTTTCAGGAGAAGATAGAATTATAGATTTAATAACGGGAAATCTTAATATCTTAACTCAAGATTGCTTGTGAATTGAATGTTTTGCAGTGACTAGTTGTGCTTGGTTTATTTAATTAGTTCCTATTATTGGTGTTCTCTGTTAAGTTGAAGACATATTAACCAGTTTCAAAATGTTCTATTTCTACTGCACAGGTAATAGAAATATGAGTAGAATAGGTGATCTTTTAATTTTTAACTGATTTCAGTGTATGAATGAATTTTTCATTGGAGTGCTTGCAGAATTACTACCTCAGTTTATAGTCTACCTGGTCATTATTTTATTTCTGTCTGTTTTGTTCTTAAGAGTTGCCTCCAGTGTTGATAGATTCATCAGTGAACACACTGAGAGTGCAGTATCATAAAAGATGGTCAGATTTGTGCAGAGCCCTTGCTCAGCGTGTTTAGTACACCTTCATGTTGGGTAATCACAGGGAATGCGTTTAGAGTCTTGGTTTAACAACCGACCACAGGGTAGATTGTAGGGGTGGGGCTGGGGGCTGAGGCTCTTGTAGGGGATTGTACCCAGAGATGCCTCACATTCAAGGCTTGTGCTCTTCTGTTGAGTCGGATTTCCTGCCCAAGCTGGGTAGTTTGAAGTACCACCTGTATCAGTTGGAAAGAAGTCACAGGTGGCCTTAATAAAAGTGTTTGAAAAGTACATGTGCTTTCTCAAGACCCAACGGAAGCCTGCATTTTATTTTAGAGATCTAGACTTTTCTTCTTTCTGAAATCTAGCATCTCACCTTATGTGAAGATGACGGAATATCTTTTACCTTTGTTGGGTTTTGAGAAATTGTTCTCTGAGGGTTTCAACCCTACCATGAAATGAATTAATTCCAGGCCAAGACTTCAGTTTAAAAGAAGTGACCGTACGCCAGTGGGCAGGATGGAAGGGACCATTTTAAGGTGGACTGAAGGAAAACTCGAGTTTCATTCCGATTTTAGTTGTTAGACCAAAGTTAAACACCCACATTCTTGAAAATTTTCACTATTTATACATTTAAAGTCTTAAAATGGTGCTTTAAGAATCATCGTAGCATGTGAAAACCTTTGTGCAGACAGGTAAAGTTGCCTTTCCTTGGTGTTGAAATGTACTAACAGCACCTGTTCATCTTTAACTTGAATCAAATGTTATTTTTTTATAATTTAAGAAAGGTAACATTAGAGACTAGAGGACTTTTAAATGGCTTCAGCAGATTCAGTAATTTAATTTACCAGCGTGTGGAGATTTTATAGCTAAAATTATATTTGTATATATAACTGTTAACTAATCTGTAAATTGTAATAAATATATTTACAATTAAATGCTATGTGATATTTTGATTCAACTTTATGTTTCATAGTCTTTACATTGGTTTTGGTACTATTTGAGAAGGATTTCCAAGATACTTCATCTGTCAATGTAAATGTAAGTTTTGGGTTAGTTTGGAATTTGAGAAGATTGTTTATAAATTAAGTCTCAGTTAATTGAAAGAACTGGTAAGGAAAGAAAATTGTAAAACATCTTGTAATAGAAAATTTGGTTTTGAGATTGTGAAAAAATTATTCTAAGAATCTAAGATTTGATTCTAAAATTAGCACTAGCCACCCACTTCTGTTTGCTACCAAAAAAATAAGCCCCATTAAAATAAATGGCATCTGGACTGGAGAGATAGTACAGTGCTTTACTTGCACATATCTGATCTGGGTTTGATCTCTGGAACCCTAAATAGTCTCCCCGAGTGCATAGCCAGGAGTAAGAATGGAATGTTACCGCATGTGGCAGAAAAAACAAAAAGTGAAAATTTATGTACCGAGCTCACCGTGTTTTCCTAGTTAGAAAATCTTTACTTTTTTTTTTTTTTTTGCAGGGGCAGTTGTGGGTGTGGATGTGGGTGTGGGGTGTTTGCAGCCACACCTGCCAGTGCTCAGGGATCACTCCTAGTAGGCTCATGCTAGCAACATCAGAAACTCTCCTGAAAAAAGATGTTAGTGGGAATACCTATCAGTGGGCTGAGGAATAAGAACTTTATAGTTCAGATCTTTCATCTAACGAACGGAAAATTAACGAATTATTTCAGAACTTCAAGGAAAGAAATGAACATTCAGTGACACAATATTCAATACAAATGACAACCTTCGATTTTATTTTCATCACTATCAAGATTTATTGCTATGGCTCCCTTGCTAGCCTGTAGAAATTGCTATGTTTTTCTACTTTTTAAAAAAAAATTATTTTATTTTTGCTTTTTGGGTCACACCCAGCAATTCTCAGGGGTTCTCTTGGCTCTGCACTTAGGAATTACTCCTGGCGATGCTTGGGGGACCATATGGGATGCCAGGGATCGCGCTTGGGTCAGCCACTTGCAAGTCAAACGTCCCACCCACTGTACTATCACCCCAGCCCTCTTTTTCTACTCTAATAGTAAATTTAAAGCAAATATTTAACAGAAAGTTTCATACTTAACTCATTTCAGAATTTGGTGATTTCATTTGGTGACTTCTGGACCTTTCAAAATGAAAATGGAAATTAATTTATTTTCTCATAAAAGCACCCATCATTTATAAATGGGCTTAATACAGAGCTATGTAACATCTTGTCTAAAGGACGAGTATGAAGCCCAAGTGGCCTTTTTGAGCTGAGAGAGACTTAACTTTGTGTTTATGAAGAGATTTTGTTATTTCTCCATTTAACTTGATAACAGCACAAATGTTTGCAATTTGTGATAGGTTGTTGAGGGTTTAGTTGACTCCTTTGTGAAATAACAATATTTTAATCATGGATTTGTTCCAGTGAAACTTAACCTTGTACCAGTTTAGGCCATCAAAACACAAAGGCAGATGTAATAAATATAATAAATTTATATAACCCTGTTCACGCTGAGGCTTCACTTAGCAAGACCTGTAATCCTTTCAGTGAATACGTTTTAGCGGAGCTTTCTTTCCTGGAAATTTTAGGGGACCTTCCCAAGTAGTGTTCAGGGGGCTTGGGGGGCCACTCCCAGCAATACTCAGTACAGTGCTTGGGTCCAGTGGTGCTGGGGGTGAATAAAGTCACACCCAGCAGGGCTGGGGGAAGGCGACACATCAGGATTGAACCTGGGGACTTGATGCCTACAAGGCATGTGCTCTCACCCTTTGTCTGCATGATAGTTCTGATGCTTACCGACAAACCATTCCTGACACTGGGAATGTAGCTCAGTGCTAGAGCACGTTCCCCAGCACTCATTGTTCGACAAATGGGATGGAGAACAAGGGGTGGAGGAGGGGTACCCATGACTAGTTCAGTTTTGAGTCTTCTCAGGGTTTTACCTTTGGCAGACTCAGTCTTACCAGGAAAGCGAGAGCAGACTAGGGTGGGCGTGGATATCCTAGAGATACAATGAAAACAAGATAAAAAGCTAGACTCTGTTTTTCCACACCCAGTGCTCCGGATTGAACCTGGGACTCCCAAATGGGAAGCATGTGCTCATGCTTTGAGCCCTCTCCTTGGCCCTTGGGAAGTAGAGATCTTAAGGAAAGAAAGTTTGGAGTGATTTCAAGTATTCTTTGACCTTTCCCTTATTCTCAGTATTCTATTCTTAGGGTTTCTTGCCAATGTTACCCAATCTTATTACTGTTTCATAGATCCTTACCAAGAAGAATGCCGGAACCTTTGCACACAATACTGTTCCAGAGCTGTGTGTCCGTCAGAATATCTGTCAAAACAGAATTTCCCTTTTGCACCCTTAACTACCAAGTTGTTAGGTCGATACATACCTTTACTGGGTTAACTTTCAAGAATATCCTAAGGATGGACCTGAGAGATAGTATAGCATGTAGCACACTTGCCTTGCACGCACTGAACCTGGGTTCAGTTCTCAGCATCCTGTTTGGTCCCCAGAGCCCCACCCGGAGTGATACCTGAATACAGCAGGTGTGGCCCCACACAAAACAAAATATCCCAAGATGTTCAGTGTAAAAGAGATGCTAACCAAACGATTCTGTTACTTTGAATTAAACCTTGAATTAAACTTACTTTACTCAATGTACTTTAGTTTTAAGACATTTTTGGTTTGGGGGCCACACCTGGCAATGCTCAGGGATTATTCCTGGCTCTGAGCTCAGGGATCCCTCCTGGCAGTACTTGGAAGACACTGTACTCAGTGTACTTCTACATTGATTCTGAAGGAAACACCAATGGAATCTCAAAAAAGATTTTGACATGGCGAATTTTGTTTTATGATCTGGAGTGGTTGCCTTTTTTTTTTTTTAATTTTTATTAGTGAAACACCATGAGATACAGTTGTAGACTTACAAATTTTTGTGCTTGGGTTTCAGTTATACAATGATCAAGTACCCATCCTTCCACCAGTGCCTATTCTCCAATGCCACTGATCCCAGTATCCCTCCCCCCGCCCCACCCCACCCCCCATCCCACCCTGCCTCTGTGGCAGGGCATTCCCTTTTGTTCTCTCTCTCCATTTGGGTGCTGTGGTTTGCAAAACAGGCATTGAGTGGCAATCATGTTCGGTCTATAGTTTACTTTCAGCATGCATCTCCCATCCTGGGCGGATCCTCCCAACACCCTTTATTTGGTGTTCCCTTCTCTATCTGAGCTGACTTTCCCCCTAGCGTGTGCGGCTAGCCTCCAAGCCATGGAGTAAACCTCCTGGTACTTAGCTATTCTTGGTATTAGTCTCCTATTTTCTTACTTTATGTTCCCCAGATGAATGCAATCTTTCTGTCTGTTCCTCTCTTTCTGACTCATTTCGCTTAGAATGATACTTTCCATGTGGTATGGAGTGGTTGCCTTTTAAAAAGAAATTTCATGAAGAAATTTTATGAAGAGAGAACTAGATGTTTGGATCTCAAGTATCTCAGAGACCTCTGGCGACCATACTTTCCAACTCTGCTTTCCTTCTACCTTGAGAAATGATGAGCATTCCCACTTCGTTTTGCTAGCACTTGTCTGCCTCTATGCTCACTTTAGTCTGTAGATTTAAAAAAAATTTCAAAAATTGAATCACTGTGAGATCCACCATGAGATATAAAGTTGTTCATGATTGGATTTCAATTGTGCAAAGTTCTAACACCAGTCCCTTCACCAGTGTACATTTCCGACCACCAATGTCCCCAGTTTCCCCCCTACCACCCTTCACTCTCCCCAGCCTGCCTCTATGGCAAACACCTTTTTTTTTCTTTTTCTTTTTCTTTTTTTTTTCTTTTTGGGTCACACCTGGCATTGCACAGGGGTTACTCCTGGCTCATGCACTCAGGAATTACTCCTGGTGGTGTTCAGGCGACCATATGGGATGCTGGGAATGGAACCCGGGTCAGCCACGTGCAAGGCAAATGCCCTACCCGCTGTACTATCACTCCAGCCCCCCTTTTTTTCTTTTTGAAAATTTTTATGAAAAAGTTATGATTTCCAAAGTTACGGATAGTTGCATTTTAGGCATATAATAACTCAACACCAATCCCTCCACCAGTGTTCCCGGACTCCCTCCGCCATCCTAACTCCCACTTCACCCCTGCCTGTCAGCTTGACAGGCACATTACAAAGTTTCAGTGATTGTATGACAGACATTTTTCTTTCCTCTTTCTTCTCTTTCCTTCCGGGCAGTATGGTTTGCAATAGAGATATTGAAAGGTTATCATGTATATGGGTTGGAGCAATAGCACAGTGGTAGGGCGTTTGCCTTGCGCGCAGCCGGCCTGGCCTAGCCAGGTTCGATTCCTAGAGCCCGGCAAGCTACCCAGAGTATCTCGCCTGCATGGCAAAGCCTGGCAAGCTACCCGTGATGTATTCGATATGCCAAACACAGTAATAACAAGTATCACGATGGAGATGTTACTGAACCCGCTCGAACAAATCCATGAACAACAGGAGGACTGTGACCGTGATCATGTATATTCCTTTACCACTTTTCAGTTTTGTCCAGAGTGATCATTTCTAACTGTCATTACCATAGTGGTTCCTCTTTTGTCTTAACTGCCTCCTTCCATTTCCCTCTCCCCAGCTTCTAACCAGGGACCATTCCTCCTGGTCCTCATTTGTAGATTCTTTCTGTCTTTTTTCCCCTTTTATCTTTTTCTTTGTTTCTGGGTCATGCCTCCTGGCTGCACTCAGGGTTGCCTCCTGGCTCAGGTCAGGCAACCATATGTGGTGCTGGGAATTGAACTTGTGTCAGCTACATGCAAGGCAAGTGCCTTTACCCACTGTACTACCCCTTCAGCCTAAAGCCTGTTAATTCTTTAACATCTTGTGTGTCTTGTTTTATTGTTTAAAAAAATTAAATTGAATATTTGTGAGATAGTCCATTAACAAAGCTGTGCATGATTGGATTTCAGTCATACAATGATCCAACACTCATCCCTTCACCAGTGTACATCTCCCACCACCAATGCCCCCCTTTTCCCTCCCACCATCCCCTAATACTCCCCTCATACACACCAGTCTACTTCCCTGGCAGGCACTTTTTTTTCTTTCTCACTCTCCTTTTGTGCCTTATGGTTTGCAATACAGGTACTAAGAAGTTATTGTGTTTGTTCAGGGCGTTCTGTATTTTTATCGGGAAAGTAAAGCTGGAGTAGCTTTTTCAACTGGGTGGCAGCTTTTGAGTGTAGACGGGACTACTGAGACTTCTGGAAGTAGAGGGAGGTGGAGGAAGGTAGCCCATCCCAATCCCGAGAAAGCCTGGAGATTTCAGTCACAAAATTCGCATCCCTGAATTTTCAACAGGGTAATATCTCGGTAAGGCCCATCCTGAGATGGTGGAGTCCAGCTGGGGACATGGTGGTGATTTTGGATTGTGGAAGCAAGAGACTGACAGGGGCTCTGCTTGGGTGGGCACCAGGCTGATCTGCCCTCTTCGATTTATCCTGGTCTGTTCAGTCTCGTGTGGGGCTGAGAGTAACTGTGGTTTCTGATCTCTTATGAGATTTATTTATGGGTCTCTGAAGCCAGGCCAATAAATGAGCTTGTACAGCTGAGCCAGAGGTGATTTGTGGGTGTGGTTCCCACATACCTAACTTTCGGCTGTTTAATTTCTCTGGAAACTTGGTCCTAAGTTGGTGGGGTCCAGCAGGAGGCAATTTGGTGGTATCAGGAAGCCTGAAGTCAGCATCAGGCTGCTGATGCATGGTGCCCTGCAGGTACAGGTTGACCTGCTGGTGGCACCACACCCCAACAAGCCCATGATGTGTCATGTTTTTGAGTTCACAACCTAAAACTATGAATTGTGGCTGGTGCATTAATGGTCAACAGTGACTTATTGAATAAGCTAAGATTGTATGTGTGTGTATGTGAGTGTGTGTGTGTGTGTGTGTGTGTGTGTGTGTGGTGAAAGGCATCCAACTCAGGGCTTCAGATATATAAGGCAAATGCTTAAACTGAGGTGGATTTCTGGTCCAGTTTAGAATTCTTTTTTGGGGTCTGGAGAGATAGTAGAGGGGTGAAGGTACTTGCCTTGCATCCTGTCAACTCGGTTCAAATCCCTCCCTAGTGCATGTTGTCCCCTTAGCACCACTAGGAGTCACCCCTGAGCGCAGAGCCAGGAGTATCCCTGAGCACCATGTTGCCCAATATGCCCTCTTCCCTGCCCCTGCCCTCCGCCCCACCAAATTTTACTTACTGGTTTTGAGGCCACAGCCAGCAGTTCTTACAGGTTCCTCCTGGCTCAGGGTGTTCAGGGGACCATGCAGTCCTGGGGATTGGACCTGGGCCTCTTACATGTAAAGCGTGTGCTCCAGCCCTCTGAGCCATCTCCCTGCCACTAGTTTTCTTTTAATAGTTTTTTTTTTTAAATTTTGGGCCATATCCAGTAATGCTCAGGGCTTACTCCTGGCTCTTTGCTCAGGGAGCACTCCTGGCAGTGCTCAGGGGACCATATGGGATGCTAGGGATCAAGCCGCAGTCAGGCATGTGCAAGGTAGGTGCCCCCAATGTACTATTTCTGGCTCCAATAAAACTAAAGGCTATTTCTCATTTCTTCTTTCTTTTTTTCCCCCCGGTTTTTAGGTCAGATCCAGTGGTGTTCAGGGGTTAATACTGACTCTGCGTTCTGAAGTTACACTGTTGGTGCTTAGGGGACCGTATGGGATATATGGGCTGCTGGGGGTTGAACTTGGGTTGGCTGCATGCAAAGCAAACACCCTACCTGTTGTGCTATGCTCTGTGTGTACCACTCCCACCCACCACCATGTCATTTTCTTAATATTACATCTCTAGGGGCCAGGGGCATACCACAAAGGGCTGAGCACTGCTTTGCATGTGGGAAACCTGGGTTCTATCCCCTGTACCACCACATGGTCCCCAAACCCTGCTGGGGGTGATTCCCTAAAACAGCTCGGAGTAATCCCTAAGCACTTTAGGGTGTAGCCAAAAGCAACAAAAGTTACCTTCCCTATCATCTTTAATGAGATTTCCTCAACCAGGCCGTGTCTGGTCAGAAACAAATGTGCATGTTATAATTGATGGAGACTCAGATTTGAAGACTCCTAAGAGAAAGACTGCTATGTGTAAAGCTCTAATTGCTCTAATTTGTGGAACGTAATAGCCCATTTTTGTTTGGCTAAGGATACCACAAATTAATTCTAGCTTTATTAAGAAGATGCACGTCAGTTTATGAACTTAATATGTGTGGCCAGCTGAGACCTTTCTATTCTAGAATTAATATTCTGTATCTGAGGGGCTGGAGAGATAGCACAGCGGGCAGGGCTCTTGCCTTACAGACTATCGACCTGGGTCTGATCAGCGGCATCCCATTTGGTCCCCGTGCAATGCCTGGAGTAATTCCCAAGTGTCGAGCCAGGAGTAACCCCTGAACAACTGCCAAGTGTATCACTGTAACACTGTCATCCCGTTGTTCATCGATTTCCTCGAGCAGGCACCAGTAACGTCTCGATTTGTCCTAGCCCTGAGATTTTAGCAAGTGCCACATTGGAGGCTCCTTCAGGGTCAGGGGAATGAGACCCATCATCGTTACTGGGTTTTGGCATATCGAATACACCATGGGGAGCTTGCCAGACTCTGGCGTGCAGGCAGGATACTCTTGGTAGCCTGCCGGGTTCTCCAAGAGTGAGAACTAGACAATTATACATATATCACAGTCACAGTGCTCCCATTGTTCATCGATTTGCTCAAGCGGGCCCAGTAACATCTCCATCATATGACTTGTTGTTACTGTGTTTGGCATATTGAATACGTCACGAGTAGCTTGCCAGGCTCTGCTGTGCAGGCTAGATACTCTCGGTAGCTTGCGGGGCTCTCCGAGAGGGGCGGAGGATTCGAACTCGGGTCGGCCATGTTGGCCGCTTGTAAGGCAAACGTCCTACCGCTGTGCTATCGCTCCAGCCCTATATATATGCACACCCAAGTGTGCTTAAAAAAAAATTGGGGCTGGAGCAATAGCACAGCGGGTAAGGCATTTGCCTTGCACGTGGCCAACCTAGGTTCGATTCCTAGCATCCCATATGGTCCCCTGAGCACTGCCAGGGGTAATTCCTGAGTGCAGAGCCAGGAGTAACCCCTGTGCCTCGCCGGGTGTGATCCAAAAAGAAAAAAAAAATCTGTATCTGAGAGCACCAAAGTATTTCTCATTTTACCAGAGGATGGGCTGGTTGTGGGTTTCCAGAGCTGCTCTGTTGGCTCCACCAGATGGCGCCCGTTGCCATCCTAGAGCTTGATGGATGCTTGGTGTTACTAATCTTGAAGGCTGTTGCTCGCTTGCAGGTCATTTCCTCCTTGTGTAAACTGCCCTCCTGACCTATGTGACTCCACCTTTCTGTGGTAACAGCTCAGAAGCGAGGGCCGTGTTTTACAGGAAAACAAGGTTTGATCATGGACACAAATGAACAGCTTCTTCCTCATGGACAAGGAGGGAGAACAGAGTGAATTTGCTGGTGTGTGCTGAGTGCTGATAGGATTTGATCTAACTTCGCTCCTGTCCAGAGCCCTATCACATTCCTGGGCCAGGGATGACATTCTCAGCTAGCGGAGAGTGAATGCTTGGCTAGGGACTGGACAGTCATGACTAGCCAGGAAGGAGGACATAGGCTGCTGGAATAGTTGGTGACTTCCAGCTGACTCTGTTTCTCTCTCTGCCCAGAGCTGAGGCCGGCGGCCACCCCCAACTGCTCTTGGGAAGGATGAAGTCTGCCCAGCCTGTCAGCCAGGAGGTGTGGCCCCAGCCTCTTGAAGGCAGGCAGGGTAGAAGGCCAGTGTGTGCGTCTGCACCGTTTCCTTGTGGCTGAGTCACAGTCTGTGCGTTGCTGGGTGCCTTTCCTGCTGTTCTCTGCTCAATTTGATTGACAAGGAGGATAAATTTTTGTTGTTGTAGTTGTGTCTTAAGGAACAGACATAGATTTTTGTGGGTTTCTTGTTTTTCTGCTTCTGGTTGTCGCATTTCCCAAGACCCCCACCTCTCAGCAGGTTCCCTGTGTGGGGCCGCCTGCCCATGTGGCCTGCGGATGTAACCCAGTACGACCTGAGAGCAGGTGGGGTTTTACAGGAAGATTGAATTACAGAAGCAGGGGCCTGCTGGGGAGGCGGAGGGCTGAAGCAGGTGTATCTTCTTGCAGTTGATTTCCCAGGTTGTTTCAGCCAGGATGACAAGCTCCATGTAGACAGCGCACCTTCTCCTGCTGGCTTGGTAGAGAGCCACTCACATCATCCCGGGAGTTACCTTTCTCGATGGGATTCCAGCTTCTAATGCCTCCCTGGTGATGTCGCCATCTCGCTGGGTTTCTTTTTGTTTGTTTTGAGGCTACACCCAGTGATGCTCAGGACTTACCCCTGGCCGTGCCCTGGGTCACTCCTCGAGAGCTCGGGGAACCAGATGAGATGCCAGGGATTGAACCTGGGCCTGCCAAGTGCAAGGCAAATGCCCTCCTTGCTGTGCTATCACTCTAGTCCCTTATTGGGTTTCTATTGCAACACCCTAGGCCCCTCCTGCCATGCAGGCCCCACTGAAGTCTAACTGTGCTTTGCATGGCCACTCCTTTCCAGGGCACGCTGGCAAGGACCAGACGATCCGGGGAGCACAGTATATTTTAACTCAAGTGACAGTTTTCACCGTCTCCTTCTAATGGATGGGCTGCCCGCCACACCTGACAATTAAGTCACTGACGAATCATGCATTGCAAAGAGGCAGTTACACACGCAGAAAGGTCTCCCCAGTGTCAGCGCTGTTTTTACTTGAATGTTTTCCTTGAGATCCCCGTGAGATGGTAGTATTACAAGTGATGACTAACCCCGAGGTCTTCCAAAACATTTATTTATGATTAGTTTTTGGTTTGAATTCTGGGGTCACACGTGGTGAGGTTCAGAGGCCGTCTCTGAAGTGATCTCTGGGGAAATGTAGGGGGCAGGGCTTTGGCCTGCAGTTGGCACATACAAGGCACACTCTTAACTTCCTCTCCTTTTTCCCTGACCCCCTAAGTTTTATTTTGGGGCCACCCTGGTACTGCTCTGGGTGCAGTGCATGGGGGTGACTCCATTGGTGCTCAGGACCATGTGGGGTTGCCGATCACACCCAGCCCAGGCCTCCTTGTGTAAGGCATGAACTCATCGGTCTGTCGAGCTCTCAGCCTTAAACCTAAATTGTTTTGTTCTTTGAGGAGGTAGAATATTGAGCCACACAAATTGTAGGTGGTGCCAGGGATTGAACCAGGGTGGGCTGAATGCAACGCAAATGCCTTGACCCCTGTACCATCTTTCTGGCCCCAGCTCTCTGTTTTTAAATGAATTGACGCTTGGGGCCAGAGAGATAGTACAGCGGGTAGGGCGGTTTCCTTGCAAAGGGCTGATCTAAGTTCCAGCCCTGTCATCCCATATGGTCTCTGAGCATTGCCAGGAGTGATCCCTGAGTGCAGAGCCAGGAGTAAATCCTGAGCAACACCCAATGTGACCCCCAAACAAACAAACAAAAAATTAATTGATGCTCTGTCTTAATGATTGGTTTTGGGAGTGAGGGGCTGAGCAGTGAGGCAGATCTTAGGGCTTCCTCCTGGCTCTGGGCTCAGTGATCAGCTGGTGGGCTCGGGGTGCCAGGATCAAACCTGGGACAGCCACGTACAAGGTAAATACTGTAATCGCTCCAGTCCCATAAATGATCATTTTTGGTTTTGGTGGTGGGGTCTGGGACTGGCCACAGGTGAGGCAAGGGGTGCCCCATGGAGCCATATCATGGTCTCATCATTCCCGAACTCAGGAGAGCCTGAGCTCCAGTGTAGCTTGGTCAGGGCTGCAGCAGGCACGCCTCCGTGATAGCCACCATTCCTTGGCAGGCATTTTATCTGCTTAGCAAGGCATTCACAGAAGTGAACTCCAAGGGTATGCAGTGAATTTTGACAGACGCGCCAGTCAGAGAAACATGACCACAATCCAAGACGGATCATTTCCATTCCACTCTCACCCCTCACCTTCTTTCGTATTCAGCACCTTTCCCACTCTCCAGCTTTGGGCAATCATTGATCTGATTTTTGGTCTTGATTTTACCTTTTCTAGGATTTCAGAAAAATGGTCTCGTGCGTAGTGTGCACCTCTTCTTGTCGAGATGGCTTTTTCTTTCTATCTATCTTTCTTTCTTTCTTTCTTTCTTTCTTTCTTTTTTTCTTTTGCTTTTTGGGTCACGCCTGGCAATGCACAGGGGTTACACCCAGCTTTGCACTCGGGATTACTCCTAGCGGTGCTTAGGGGACCATATGGGATGCTGGGAATCAAACCCGGGTTGGCCGTGTGCAAGGCAAACACTCTCCCTGCTGTACTATGGCTCCAGCCCCGAGATGGCTTCTTTAGTGAAGTGCGGTTGAGATTCATCTGAGATGCAAAGTATGTGCTCTACTGCCTACCCGCATTCCCAGCTTATATTCCTTTTTTAGGGGGCAGTGAGTGGGTTGGGCCACCCCCAGCAGGGCTCAGGGGACCATGTTGTGCCAGAAATTGTGGGGCTTCTGTGTGCAAAGCACATTGTCATTTGAACTATCTCCTTGGTCCCTGCTTGCACATTTATTTTTCTTCTCTTTTCTTCTCCTCTCCTCTGCTTTCTCCTCTCCCCCCTCCTCCCTTCCCCTTTCCCCTCCTCCCTTCCCTTCCCCTCTTCCCTTTCTCTTCCCTTCCCTCCCTTCCTCCCCTCCCTTCCTCCCTTTCTCTTCCTTGCCCTCCCTTCCTTCCTTCCCTCCCTTTCCCTCCCTTCCTCCCTTCCCTTCCCCTCCCCTCCTCTCCTCTCCTTTGCTCCCCTCCCCTCACCTCTTCTCTCCTCTCTCCTCTCTTCTCACTGCTCTTGCTCTTCTTTTGGTGTTTGGGACCAAAACACCTGGCAGTGCTCAGGCCTTGCTCCTGGCTCTGCGCTCAGGAATCACTCCTGGTAGGGTTGGGGGACTATATGAGGTGCTGGGGATTGCACCCGGGTCAACCGCATGCAAGGCAAGTGCCCTCCCCATTGTACTATTGCTCTAGCCACCTCCCCAGCCCCACTGCACATTTTCATTCATGAGGCTGCTGAGGGTTGCGGGTTATGGTGCTCGCACACTCGGTCTCAGTGCTCACTAAACACTGCATATCTCTAGTTGTGATGCTCGCACAGGTGTTCGCTGGGGCTCACATTCTTCATTGAGGCTCATGGGAGGGCTGCCATGGAGGTCATACTTCCTGGTGGTGCTCACTGTGGGCTGACCCCCCCTTTGTGTGAAGCTTGTACAAACACCCGGCCGCAGTGCACTGTGGCTAGCGGTCCCAGAGATCTCAAACAGCAGCGCTGCTGGGACTGTGGCCCGCACATGTGGACAGCAAGATGCTGACCTCAGGACCACAGGCTGGCAAGGCACACACTTTATTTTTTTTATTTTATTTTATCTTATTTTGGGCTGGAACGATAGCACAGTGGTAGGGTGGTTGCCTTGTGTGCAGCCAGCCCTGCTGAGCTGGGTTCGATTCCTCCACCCCCTTAGAGAGCCCGGAAAGCTACTGAGAGTATCTTGCTGCACGGCAAAGCCTGGCAAGCTACCTGTGAGGTATTCAATATGCCAAACACAGTAACAACAAGTCTCAAAATGAAGACGTTACTGGGCCCACTTGAGCACATTGATGAACAACGGGACAGTGCTATACAGTGCTGTATCTTATTTTATTTTTAAATTAAGTCGCAGTGAGATACAGTTACAAAGCTTTTGTGATCAGATTTCAGTCATATAATGTTCCAACATGCATGCCTCCACCAGTGTACATTTCCCACCACCAATGTCTCCCCTATCTCCCTCCTGCTAACACCCCCCACACCCAGCCTGTTTCTATGACAGGCACTTTTCTTCTTTCTCTCTCTCTCCTTTTGGGCATTATAGTTTGCAAAAAAAAAAATACAGAGAGTCCATCATGTTTGGTCATTTACCCACCTTCAGCACACATAGCACAGTGGTAGGGCGTTTGCCTTGCGCGCAGCCAGCCCGGCTGAGCCGGGTTCAATTCCTCCGCCCCTCTCAGAGCACCCGGCAAGCTACTGAGAGTATCTTGCCCGCACGGCAAAGCCTGGCAAGCTACCCGGGATGTATTCAATATGCCAAACACAGTAACAACAAGTCTCACAATAGAGACGTTACTGGACCTGCTCGAGCAAATCGATGAAAAACGGGAGGACAGAGACAGACAGACAGACAGAGCACACATCTCCTATCCAGAGCGATCCCTTTCAACTATCATTATCATAAGGGTCCCTTCTCTATCCCAACTACTCTCCTCCGTTATAAGGCAGACACTTTAAGCCCTACACTGTCCCCTCAGCTGTCCATATTGACTCTTAGTTTTCAACATTTGATCTCTCCATCTATTGGGGTGCTTTATTTCTTGTTTTTTTTTTGAGGCCATACCCAGTTGTATTCAGGGGTTACCCCTGGCTCTACACTCAGGAATGATTCCCCTTCAGGGGACCATATGAGGTGCCAGGGATCAAGCCCAGGTGTTGTAGTAAGTGTAAGTATCTTTGTAAATTTATTTATTCTTTTTAAAAATCAGTTTGATGGGGCTGGAGAGATAGCACAGTGGGTCAGGTGTTTGTCTTGCGTGTGGCCGACCTGGGTTCGATTCCCAGCATCCCATATGGTCCCTTGAGCACCGCCAGAAGTAACTCCTGAGTGTAGAGCCAGGAGTAACCCCATGCTCAGGTGTGACCCGAAAAGCAAAATAAATAAATAAATAAATAAAAATCACGATCATCCTGTTGTTTGTCAATTGCCTCGAGCAGGCCCCAGTAATGTCTCCTTCATCCTAGCCCTGAGATTTTAAAAAGTTCCATATTCAAGGCTCCTTCAGGGTTAGGAGAATGAGACCCATCATTGTTACTGGTATTTGGCATATTGGGTACACCACGGGGAGTTTGCCAGACTCTGCTGTGTGGGCAGGTTACATTCGGTAGCCTGCCAGGTTGTCCAAAGCAAGAATGAGATAATAAGATGTCGCGCAGTCAGGAATGCGGCCACACACTTCCAGGAGCTGGGTTTTATAGTCTCTGGGTCTTGGCTGTTGATGGGATTACATGACGCCAGGGGGCCAGTTGGTGGGTGTAAAAAATAAAAAAATAATAAAATAAAAATCAGTTTGACTAATGGTTTATCAATTTTATTGATCTCATCAAAGATCCAAGTTTCATTGATTTGGTTTTTGTGGTTCTTCATTTGTTTTACTCTGTGTTCTGTTCTAGTTCATGGATCAGTTATCTCTTTCTACAAACTTCAAGTTTACTTCCTTTCCCCTTCTTTTTTTCAGGGGCACACCCAGTAGTGATCAGAAGTCTGGGGACCAATCCCAGAGCCACCACGGCTGCACCAGGCAGTACTTGGAGGCCGTGCAATGCCAGGGCATGAGGAGGCCTTGCCAGGTATGTGTTCCCAGGGCTGCACTGGCAGTACTCAAGGGCCATGCGGTGCCAGGTATGTGTTTCAGCCTTTGAGCCAATTCCCAGTCCTTTCCCATTCCTTAAGATGGAACTTTGAGCCAATTCCCAGTCCTTTCCCATTCCTTAAGATGGAGTCAAACCTTCCCTTTCTTCTAATACGGAAACTAATGCTATCAGGTTCCACTATGTCCTGCTTTTCTCAGAGATGTATGTTGTATTTTCATTTTAAGTCAAGATATTTTCTAATTTCCCCTGTGCTTGCTTTCTTTGACTTTGAGTTACTTAGAAATGGGCCGCTTAATTTATTGGGGAATACTCCGAATTTCTTGTTGGTTTCTAATTTAATTGTGTTGTGGGTAGAGAACAGATGATGTTTGATTTTATTTATTAAAATTTTTTTCTTCTTATATTTATTTATTGAATCACTGTGGGAAAAGTTACAAAGCTTTCAGGTTTAAGTCTCGGTCATACAATGATCAAACACCTTTCCCTTCACCAGTACTCATTTTTCACCACCAAGAACCCCAATATACCCCCCCACCCTCCCAATGCCTGTGAGGCAGATGATTTCTACTTAACTTTTCTCTACATTGATTACATTCATTATTTTGACAAAAGATGCACCATTATTGTTTAGAATCCCCCCCTCCCCCCGCAACAATCAGAATTGCTGAAAAGGCATTGTGAAGTACTTTGTTTTCTATAGCTGGTTATGAAAATCATATGATTTTGGGTACCGGCTCGTCCTTCATGCCCTACCAAGGTCACGAGTTGCCCCCCATGAGTGGCTCTCCGGTACAGCAGTCACACAGAAACCAATCTCATAATTATTAAAAAATTTTTGACCACTCCCAGCAGTGCTTGGGGATTCTGTGGCCTGGGGCAGACTCAGGCCTCCTGTAGGAGCCTGAGTTGTCTCCTTGAGCATCTTTCCAGTCATGTGTTTGACTTATTTTTATTTGTTTTGAGGGCCACACCTAGAGTTGCTTAGGGATTACTCCTGGCTGTACTCAAGAACTACTCTGGTTGGTGCTGAGGGACCATATGGGATGCGGGGAATCGAACTCGGTTTGGCCGCTTATAAGGCTTATAAGGCCCTACCCACTGTGCTATCACTCCCGGGCCCCAGATGGCTGGAATATGAACTGGGGTTAGCTGCATGCAAACCAAGCGCCTTACCTCCTGTTCTGTCTCTCAGGCCTCTAGGTGTTTGACTTAATCCTTTTAAATCTATTCATGAGCCAAGGCTTGAAAGGCAGACACTTTAAGCCCCACACTGAATCTTGCTTTGTGCTCTAGCATATGTCTATTTCATAGAATGTTTAGTATGTGTTTGATTAAAAATAGTGTACTTGGGGGCCGGAACGATAGCACAGTGGGTAGGGCATTTACCTTGCACGTGGCCGACCCACGTTTGACTCCCAGCGTCCCATATGGTCCCCCGAGCACTGCCAGGAGTTATTTCTGAGTGCATGAGCCAGGAGTAACCCCTGTGTATCATTGGGTGTGACCCAAAAAGAAAAAAAATTGTGTACTTGGGGGATAGTACAGCAGGTAGGGCATTTGCTTTGAACAGGACATACCTGGGTTTGGTGCCTGGCATCCCATATGGTCCTCCGGGTACTACCAGGAATTATCCCCGAGCTCCCTAAGTATGCTGGGTGTGGGCCCCCACAAACAAACAAACAAAGCAAAACAAAAATGTCTTCTGAACCAGGGATGTGGCATCAGTGATTGCACGCGGGCCCAGCATGTGTGAGACCCTGGGTTCGATCCTCAGTACCCAAAGGATGTGATGGAACCCTGGTAGCCCTCGAGCCCTGCTAGACCCGGGCACTTCCAGGTGTGACACCCCGTCCACACCCCTGATCGTACTCTGTTGGAAGTCGCTCCCGTTCTCTCTGCACTTGCTGGTTTCCCGTCTGCTTGTCATTTCTGACCCAAACCACTGACTCCAACTGTCGACTCAGGTGAGCACTGTCCCATGACTTGGGGTGCTTTACCAGAGACACGCAACTTGGGGTTGTTTCTTCCTGGGGGACACTGAGAATGTTGAAGTCATGTTTCAGCCGGGAGGTCACTGGTCTCGGTGAGGAGATGCCAGTGATGCTGAGACCGCCCTTGCTCCTCCTTGACGAAGATCCCGTCAGCCCCAAATGCCATGTCTGACTCTGTGAAACCCAGTCTCTTTCATTTCATCCCAAAAACTATTGCCTTTTTTTTTTTTGAGAATAAACAGTTTTCATTTTGGGGTTTGTCTTTGAGTCATTTCTTTTTTGGCCTTTGTCCAGTTTCATATTTGCTTTTGGAGAAGAGGATTCGCCAAGTCCTTCACACCACCGCGGCGGCTGGGTCTAATTTATGCTTTTGAAACCTTTATGCTTAAAGTAGGTTTCTCGTGGACAGCTTATAATTAGAATGTTTCTGTCCCTCCCCTCACCCCCTTCTCCTCGTGGCTTACACACACACACACACAAACACACACACACACACACACACACACACCCTGACTGTGGTGCTCACACACCTTTTATCAGATGAGCTCATAGGGTGTGGTTACAGCCAGGATGTGGTGCTCACACACACTGCTGCAGTGCTGGTTCAGTACTCAAACAGTGCTCCCAACGTGTGGTGCTCCAACAGGTGCTCGATGTGGGGGTGGGGGCACTCAACTGTGGAAACTAGTCATGGTCGGGGTGCTCACTGGGAATCGCGGTAGGGCTCACACACATGCCTGCTGGGGTTGTACCCCATTGGGTGTGTACACAGACCCACCTACAGGGCAGCCGGAAATGGCCTTAGCACTGGGCACCACAGACAGCAGCACCAGACTCGGCCTCCACACAGGTGTGAAGTCAGGGTTTGACGCCCCTGCGGGGCTGCTGTTCTGAGCCCCTATGCTGTTCCTCCAGTCCCAACAGCTGGAGCCAGGATGCAGGGGGCTGAGCAGGTTCAGTACCCATATGGTTCCCCGAGCACTGCCAGGAGTGATTCTTGAGTGCAGAGCCAGGTGTAAGCTCTGAGCATTTCTGGGTGTGGCCCAAAACTTTAAAAAGAAATAAATGAATAAAACCCATTTTAGGGGCTGGAGCGACAGCACAGTGGATAGGGCGTTTGCCTTGCATGTGGCCGACCTGGGTTCAATTCCCAGCATCCCATATGGTCCCCTGAGCACCGCAACGAGTAATTCCTGAGTGCAGACCCAGGAAAAACCCCTGTGCATTGCTGGGTGTGACCCAAATCACTTAATCACTTAATCCCCGTTATTCATCGATTTACTCGAGCGGGTGCCAGTAACGTCTCCATTCATCCCGGTTGCGTGCTAGCGTAGCCCAATGGTATCTGTTCATTCTAGGAACATGCAGAGCCTCAAACCGATCATTCAGGGTCTTGACGAAGAAGTCTGACCATCTTGTAGGTGGGCGTCCACGTGATCTTTTGATGTCCCGTGGAATCCAATCAGTAAAGGCTCTAGTCCAGCGGTTGTCCATAAATCTCATTACGTGTCCAGCCCATCTGATTTTTGATGTCTTGGCAATGAGACAGCGTCCCTGATTCTTGAGCGTTGACGGAGATCAGAACTCCGGATTCTATCTCTCATTTGAGTGAATCGTGATATTCCAAGCATAGCTCTTTCGATTCCTTTTTGAGAGACCCGAATAGCGTTCTCATCCTTTTTTCGTAGGGTCCAGGTCTCTGAGGCATATGTTAATGCAGGAAGAACAGTGGAATCAAAGAGATGTGCTTTTAGCTGGAGGTTCTTTGTCCTTTTAGTTATTTCTTCAACGTTCTTGAAGGCATTCCAAGCCGCTCTCTTCCTCCTGCGCAACTCAGGTGTCAGGTCATTCATCATGTTTATTTCTCGACCTAGGTATATATAACTGTTGCATTCGGAGATGGTGGTTTCGTTGAGAGCGAATGCAGCATCAGGAACAAGGCTGTTTCTCATAAACATTGTTTTCGTAAGATTCAGCTGTAGTCCAACCTTTCCACATTCACGGTTAAAGTCGTTCAGCATTTGTGCCGCTTGGCTGATGTTTGGTGTTATTAGAACGACGTCATCAGCAAAGCGGAGGTGGTGTAGTTGCCGACCATCTATCTTCACTCCCATGCTTTCCCATTCTAGTCGTCGCATGATGTTCTCGAGGGTGGCACTGAAAAGTTTTGGTGAAATGGTATCACCTTGCCGAACCCCTCTCTTGATATGGATGATTACTTCTTTGTAGAATGGTGAGATCTTGGTAGTGAATCCGCAATAGAGCTCACGAAGGATCTTGATGTATTGAGTTTGTACGCCCTGATTGGCTAGGGCTTCCATGACCGCTTCCGTCTCAACAGAATCAAAGGCCTTCTTTAAATCAATGAACGTTAGACAGAGCGGCATCTTGAACTCCCGAGAAACCTCAATGAGCTTAGTAATTGTGTAGATATGGTCGAAGGTACTGAATCCTTTTCGGAATCCGGCTTGTTCATATGGTTGTCCTTCATCTAGTGTTCTGCTAATCCTATTTAGGATGACTCGAGTGAATAGTTTGTAGACGACAGACAATAGGCAGATTGGGCGATAGTTGCCAATGTCGTGGATGTCTCCTTTCTTGTATAGTAGTATAGTCCTGCTGGTTTTCCACTGGGATGGAACCTTGCATTCAGACAGGTAGCGTGTGAAGAGCCGAGCCAATGTATTGATGAGTACTATGGTAAGTTCTTCAGGTGTTCAGGTCTGATCTTGTCTGGGCCAGGTGCTCTTTGTTTCTTTACCGACGAGATGGCATGTTGGATTTCAGAAGGGAGAACATTGGGAACGACATATCCATCATGTGGTATGTGGTATGTGGGCAAGTGGACGTGGTTATTAAAGAGATCTGAGTAGAAGTCATGAATAATCTTCTCCATTGCCCTTCTGGAAGATGTGATAGATCTATCATGATGTTGGAGGGCAGTCATCTTGGTTTTGTAGTTGGTGAAGGTCAGGCGGGCTTTACGAATGCTTTTCCCAGCTTCTGCCGCATCTACTAGTACTGCTGCTCTCCTGTTTTTGAGGTCATCCTTGATGGCTTCTCTGCACTGTTTTGCCAGTTCGGATGTTCGCTTGTGGTTGCCTGAGGCATGTGCCAAGCCACGTTGGCAAATAAGTTCAAGAGTGTTCGAAGAAAGGCGGTTTTTTGTGATTATCTCTCTCTTGGCATTCCTCGCACAATGACCCCCAAAAAAAGTGAAAAAAAAATAAAGCCCATTTTAATGAAGACAACATGATTTAGAAAGAACATGACTGAGTTTCAGCATATGTTGTTCCAACATCCATCCTGGCCCCAGTGTTCACTTCCCCCACCCCTGTCCCCAGTTCCCTCCTGCCCCACAGCCTGCCTCTGTGACAAGCACTCTTTTGTTAGGCACTGTTTTACAGTCCTGTTAGTGACCGGGTTTCAGGCATGGCACTGTCTAGCACCACACCTTCCACTAGAGTGACCACTTTCCTCTACCACTGTCCAGTGTCCCCCTGTGCTCTTGCCCCCTACTAAGGACCAGTCTTGCAACTTTGCTGCTGCTGATTTCCCTCCAAAGTGGTCCAAAACGTTATTCTCTTCCTTCATTTTGAAAGATATTTTCACTTGCTGTAGAACTCTAGGTGATTCAGTTTTAATTTGGGTCATTTAACAAGGTCACTCCAGAGACTGGAGAGATGGGACAGAGGTGAAGGCGTTTATTTGTCTTGCTTGCCGCCATGACTGTGTTTGGACTTCCTGATACCACATTGATCCCTGGTCATTATCTGGGGGTCGTCCCTGAGCACAGGGCCAGGAGGAGCCCCCTGAGCTCTGCCAGGTGCGGCCAGGCCCTCCTCACAAAATATATGTCACGTCCTCATCTTATTCAACCTTTAAGCCCTTTGCAACCAGGACAGGAGCAATAGTACAGTGGGTTCCACGGGAGGCTGGCATGCGGCCAACTAGGTTCAATCCCTGGCATCCCATATATCCCACCAGGGATAATTCGTGATTGCAGAGCCAGGAGTAGCCCCTGAGCATTGCTGGGTTGAATCCTACTGTTGGATAACATTGGGTTGTCCTTGCTCCTCCCGCAGGGACCTTAGGTTTATTGAGCTATTCCCACAACAGTGCTCCTGAGTCATACCCAATTCCATCAAGCACTAATAATCCTATATTGCTTTTTGTCTTTCCTTTATGTCCTCTGCATGGCTTAGCAATGGCCTTTTTGTATAGACACAGGAAGACAGTTGATGCTATGCCTTTGTAACATGGGAGTTAATTGACTCCAAATAATATTTACTCCTGGGTATCTGTCATATTTGCCTGACTAAAGCCTCAGTTGTCTTTACTTCCCAATACCCCCAAAACGAGGACCCCAGCAAGGGACAAGGATGAACCCAGGGCAAGCTGTAGGCTACCCTCGCATTGAAAAGGGATAAACTAAGTGCCATAAGAAGTTTAATAAGAGCACAATCATGGAACAAACTCTGTCATGACTCAAAAAGAAGTAACTGAATAAGGACCCTGCTGGGGTTAGGAGAGACTAACCTGGCCTGAGGACTACAGTCTGGGATATATAGCAAGATGTCCCGAGGAAGCGCCAACCTTTAAGCTAAATATATCTCTTACTGTGTTCATACAAAATGACTAGAAATATTAGGGAGAAGTAACTTTCCTAGTATTGTTTAAATGGATTACTAGCTGAGGAAAGGAAAAAGTCGTACACCCTAGACGGAACCCTGTCCTTAAGCAAATCTCCTAGTAATCTAGAGTGCTGAACCCCCAGATGAGATTTTTCCCTTGAGTTAATCTCCTAGAACTTCCCCTGAAGGAGTGGCTTTACATCTGTTCGTTGTTATGACAATGTTCAACCCCACCTATGTGTACCCCCCTTCATGATTGCTATATAACTAAGCTGTAAGGGGAGAGAGGGAATGAAGATGGGGAAAAGAAGAGAAATTATTATGCTTCAAGGGAAGAGGTCAAACTATGCTGGGGAGAAAGGAGGAGAAATTAGGGAGATAATTAGGGAGAAATTTGCTATGCTGGAGAGGAGAGATCCAACTATATTGGGGAGGAGAGAGAAATAAACTATCTACCAACCAGCCTGGGGCCCTGTTTCTCTGTTCTCTTGGTCCTTGGTCTGTCTGTTGCCCTGGGCCTGCTAGGGGAATGGTACTTGGCCACTAAACACTCTCATCTCACGCCTCCACGTTTCCTTCAAACTCATACCCTACCACCCCCCCCCACACACACACACACACATACTGTTTTGCATCCTTAATATTGTGTTATGCTCCTTGTAGTAAAACTGTTAGCTGCAGGCAGGGTTCAATCTCCAGCACTCGAGGAGTGATCACTGAGTGCAGGGCCAGGAATCAGCCCTGAGCACAGCTGGCTGTGGTCCAAAAACAAAAACAAAAACAAAAAAAAACAAAAGAAAAAAAAAAGAAAAAGAAAGGAAAAAACAATTGTTAGCAGGAATCTGGGGATAACTTGGTAATATGTGCCTGCCTGTCAGGTGAGAGGCCCCCAGGACATGCGGGGGAGCCCCACATGTGGAGGAGCCCCAGGCCCACAACATGTGTGGATGATACAAAAACATGTGACCCTGATCGCAGCAAGGACAGAAAGGGGAGGGAAAGCCCTGTCCCTCCTGACAGCAGGGCAGGGCCGGTGCCGACTCCTCCCAGCACTCCTGGGGTCCTCTCCATGGAACGCTTGGCTCTTTCTTTTCTCCCCTGAGCGTTTGAACGCTCCCCTTTTGCCCTTGACCCTGGCATTGCTTTCTGGATGTCTCTCTGCATTCTTGCAGCCCACCCGTTCTCTGCTGTCACACTACCTGCTTCCCTTCCTACGACTCTTCCCAGGTCCAGGGGACAACCTGGCCAGGTAAACTTGACCTGGCATTACAGTTTTCCACCTCTGTTAGCCCTGTATCCTTGGGCAAGTCTTAAGAGGCCCTCTGTAATGTTTAAAGAGCCTCTCTCGGAGAAGCTGAGAACACTAAGTTAGATCATGCGTGAAAGATTCCTAGTCCCAAACTTGGAACGTGATGCTATCAACAGCGCGTGGTTGGAGACCAGCCTGTCGCTCCCTGGTTACAGCTGGGGGGGGGGGGGGGGGGGCGCCCGGAGCAGAGACAGACGCCTTCCTGGGTGACAGGGCTGGGTGGGGCAGAGAACTGGGAGCCAAGCCCAGATTGGCTTCAGAGCCTCTGACTACATTGTTTCACATGTTCTGTCAGTTAATAGTGGGGGGTGGAAATAGGGTTGAGTTTTGGGGCAGAAAAAGAGAACCTTTGGGTGAACATTGGGGAAGAGGGATAGTTAAAGGACAGAGAGGCGGAAGTTCCAGTAGGACCAATAGCTTTTGGGTAGAAATGGAAGAATAAAGGGAGCCAGTTGGGGAAACAGCTAAATCGGCTGGTCAAGCAGGGCATGGTAAGAGGTAGCAGAGGAGACATTTGTAACATAGGGTCTAAAGACTGGAATACTTTGAATGCCAGGCTAAGAAATTTGACTATTGCGATTACATAAAGTGACAAGTCTCGGGGCTGGAGCGATAGTACAGCGGGTAGGGCATTTGCCTTGCACGCGGCCTACCTGGGTTCGGTTCCCAGCATCCCATATGGTCTCCTGAGCACCACCAGGAGTGATTCCTGAGTGTAAAGCCAGGAGCATCACCAGATTTGAAAAGAAAAAAAAGAAAAAAAGAAAAAAAAGAAAAAATCACCAAAAAAGAAAAAAAAAGTGACAAGGGAGTAATGTGGCTAGACTGGTCATTTGAGATCGGTTTGTGAGTTATTTGGTGGGTAGCGTGACAGGAGAAACTAGGATATGGAGAATGAGTGTCCTGGAGGGACAGTGGGGGGTCATTTCCTGATAAAGAGGCAGAGCCCAGTGCATGAGTCAGCTTACTCTCCCTATGACCAGGAGGAAGTAAGATGGGAAATTCTCAGAGGAGCAGGCTGGTGGAGGGAGAAGGAGAAAGAATACAGGGGGAGGGACAGAAGGGAAGTGAGATGGATAGATAAACCAGAAGCAACTTCAGAACAGCTTCCTGGAGTGGGAAACGGCATGAGGGCTTTAAGCAGCTATGAGCAGTTTGAATCAGCACCTGATTCCAGAAAAAACCTCGCCTTTGTTTTATTTTCTTTTTAATTTGGTTTTACTGTTATTGAGGTAATGTGATTTACAATTGTCTTTATGCTTAACCTCCACCACCTACCACCTTCCCTTTTTCTGGCGTTTTTGGGGTCACACCTGACAATGATCAGCGGTCACATCTGGCTCTGCACTCAGGAATTACTCCTGGCAGTGCTCAGAGGACCATATGGGATGCCGGGCCAGCTTTGTTTAAGGCAAGGTCTCACTTTACTATCACTCCAGCCCCAACAGCCTCCTTCCTTTTATAAAAAATATTTATTATTATTATTATTAATATTATTATTATTTGGTTTGGGGGGCACACCCAGTGTTGCTCAGGGCTTACTCCTGGTTCTTCACTCAGGAATTACTCCTGGCATGCTCAAGACATCCTATGGGATGCCAGGGATTGAACTCAGGTTGACTGTGTCCAAGGCAACGGCCCTCTCCACTGTACTATGACTCTGGTCCCCTAGAGCCACCTTCTTATCTAATCTTTCCCCCCAACTCTACACTTGTCCAAGAATAAAGGATCTTGACCCTTTCTGGAACTCAGGGGACTTGAGCCAAGGGCATATGGGAGGGAGTGAGGATGAAATGTAGATTAAAGATGCTTGGGCCAGAGCGACAGTACAGTGGGCAGGGTTCTGGTCTTGCATGAGGCTGAGCTGGGTTCAATCCCCAGCACCCAAGAAGAAAGGACATGTATCATGCTGCTGAGACGACAGGCAACAGGGCTACAGCCAGGGATGTGCTACTTCCTGGGCTGGGCAGTGTGCTGAGAACTCGGAAGTAGACAGAGACGGTGAAGGAGACCAAGGAGGCCACAGGTACAGAAAGACGGTTGGAGGCCCGAGAGATAGTACAGTAGGTAGGATGCTTGCCTTGCATTTAGCTGACCCGAGTTTGATCCCAGGCACCAAATAGGGTCCCCTGAGTACCACTGGGAGGGACCACTGAGCACAGAATCTGGAGTAATCTCTGAGCACAGCCCCCAAACTAACAAAAGGACTGTTGGGTCAGTCAAGCTGTCATCTGAGTGACTGGGACTTGGAGGCTGGAACAGATGTGGGTCTCCAGGTTGGGGCCACAGCAAGTTTCTGAGCAAAGGCACCAAAGGTGAGACCTTGACAGGGTTTTAACAGCAGGAAGGAGGAAGGAAGCACTCATTTTTGCCAGAATCATCTTCAAAGAGATTTGGGGACAGAAGTCCAAGAGTGGGTAACTGGGAGGCAAGAATCAGGCCTCTTGGGGTTGGAGAGATAGGACACTTGTAGGTAGGACACTTGTCTTGCATGCAGTAGATCCAGGTTTGATTCCTGGCACTCTCTATGGTCCCCTGAGCCCACCAGGAGTGATCCCTGAGACAGAGCCAGGAGGACCCCCTGCGCATCACCAGGTATGGCCCTCTCTCCTAAAAAAAAAAAAAAAAAAAGACTCGGGGCTGGAGTGATAGCACAGGGGTTGTGCGTTTGCCTTGCATGTGGCTGACCCGGGTTTGATTCCCAGCATCCCATATGGTCCCTGAGCACTGCCAGGAGTAATTCCTGAGTGCATGAGCCACGGAGTAACCTCTGTGCATCCCCAGGTGTGACCTGAAAAGCAAAAAAGAAAAGGGGCTGGAGAGATAGCACAGCGGGTAGGGTATTTGCTTTGCACGTGGCTGACCCGGGTTCAATTCCCAGCATCCCATATGGTCCCCCAAGCACTGCCAGGAGTAATTCCTGAGTGCATGAGCCAGGAGTAACCCCTGTGCATCATTGGGAGTGGCCCAAAAAACAAAAAAATAAACAACAAAAAAAGATTTCCATCAGAAGTGAATGGATAGTTGGACACTGAAGAGTGGGAAGGGGGTGGGCGCAGGGTTCACTTCTGTGGAATGTTCTGGTTTTGGTAGAAACCTTGAACTTAGTTACAGGATTAATAGAGCTAGAAGAGAAGGAAGACTTGAAAATCGAGGGAGGAGGAGAGAAGTGTTAGTGCTAAATTTCTGGCCTCCCGTAAGGGATGTGCCCTGGTAAGGCTGGGAACCGGTCACGAGTTTGGCTCTGATGGGGAAAGAGCAGAGCACAGAAGGTTGAGCTATGGGCAGAGGGCAGGAGGGAGGTGCTCCGTCTTAGTGCTCTGGGTCACGGCGGTGCCTTTCCGATGCTTTAATTTTCTCCTAGACCGCGCTGGAGAGGTTGGCGAGATAACGAGAGAGGTGTGAAAGGCGGAGAGTCCAAACGATGGAGAAGCGGCCTGCCACATGCTTCCAGGGCAGGGGAAAGGGTCTGGCCCGGGACCCCCCCAGGATAGACTGATGAATCCTGAGTGGAGTCTGGAAGCGCGGTGACAGCTGAGCATGAGTAGACAATGCATGTGGGGCGCTGCCAGGGACTGAGTTGACGGCCTTGTGCCAGCAGGGCAGGCGCCTTGTCACTGAGCAGGAGGAAACTGGGAAGACTTAGAGGTGCTCCAGGAGGCCAGGGAAGAATGAGGCAAGGGTGCTGTTGGGAAGGCAGGGCTCTTGGGTATCTTCCAGGCTGGAGGAAGTCTGAGGGCTGGCCAGGGGGAAGTGACTTGTTGGGGTAGCTCTGACTGTCCCTAGCGTGGAGGAGATCAAGGTGTCCAGCGAGGTCAGGACACTGGACAGACACTCACTAATGCTGCACTGAAGTTCCCCAAAGGTGAGAGAGATGGGATGGAGAGGAAGCTCCGACCTTCGTCTTTGGAGAGAGTAAAGGGTTGACCAGCAGGTGGGGGCAATGCAGGGAAAAAGGCAGAAATGGCTGGCCCAGGCTGGGGCAATCACCTGCATCCCTAGGAATGGTGCAGAGGGAGGCACCTGACACATGGATGGAGCACTGTGCGAGCTCCTGAAATGCCAGTGAGCACAGAGACCTCTGAGAAGCTCTGGGCAGGCCTTAGAGCCTGCTCAGAAAGCAGAGAGAGGGGGCGGGGAGGGGAGGAGGAGGGAGGGAAGGAGAGAGGGAGAGAGACAGAGAGGCAGGGAGAGAGAGGAAGAGGCAGGGAGAGACAGGGAGGAACAGAGAGAGACAGGGAGAGACAGAAAGAGACAAGGAGAGAGAGAGACAGGGAGAGACACAGAGAGAGATAGGGAGGAACAGAGGGGAACAGGGAGAGATAGACAGACAGAGACAGGGAGAGACAGAAGAGAGACAGGGGTCGGGGGCTGGAGCGATGGCACAGCGGGTGGGGCATTTGCCTCGCATGCGGCCGATCCGGGTTCAATTCCCAGCATCCCACATGGTCCCCCGAGCACTGCCAGGAGTGATTCCTGAGTGCATGAGCCAGGAGTAACCCCTGTGCATCACCGGGTGTGACCCAAAAAGCTAAAAAAAAAAAAAAGGAAGAGAGACAGGGAGAGAGAGACACAGATGGAGAGACAGACAGAGAGGTAGAGATAGCGAGAGGCAGAGAGGGGCAGAGAGGCAGGCAGGCTGTGCTGGCCCAGGGAAGGTGCTCCCCACCCAGCCGCCCCCCCCTCCCCGATCCGCTGGTGACTGGCAGCCCCTCCCCCCTGGGGCGCTGCCAGTGCCCGTCTGCTCCGTGCCACGGCCCTGGCAGGAGAAACCACCAGCCATCTCGGCTGGCGCCCTTCCCAGGAGCGGGCCGCCGGCTGCGCGCGGCGCGGGAGCTGAGGAAGCACATTTCAGGCGCCCTTCCCCGCAGAGAGGAGGGCAAGGGGGCTCATTAGCCCCAGCATCCCCTCCCGACCCCGCTCTCAGCTGAAAGGAGCCGTGCTGCCGCCCAGGCCTCTCCCACCAGAGGACAAGCTGGCTCCTGCTCAGACAGAGCCCACCCTGTCCTCGCCTGCGGGAATCACATTCCTTCCCCCTGGGAGGGCTGGAGGGCCTCCCCGGCCACTGCCCCCACCTGCCCTTCTGCTTCCCACTCCACCAGGCCCCGCTTCTGATCCTGCCGGGGCACTAATCTGTCCTCTAAAAGTTGGGGCCCCTGGGGCTGGAGCGATAGCACAGAGGGTAGGGCATTTGCCTTGCACGCGGCCAACCTGGGTTCGATTCCCAGCATCCCATATGGTCCCCTGAGCACCACCAGGAGTAATTCCTGAGTGCAGAGCCAGGAGAGACCTCTGTGCATCGCCACGTGTGACCCCAAAAGCAAAAATATAAAAAATAAAAAATGAAAGTTGGGGCCCGAGGCCAGAGCAACAGCACAGCGGCTGGGTAGGGCACTTGCCTTGCACGCAGCCAACCCGGGTTCGAGCCCCGGTACCTCAGCTTGGGTCCCCCAAGCGCCACCAGGAGGATTCCCTGAGTGCAGAGTCAGAGTAAGCCCTGAGTATACCACCAAGTGTGCCCCCCCCACCAAACTAACAGAGAAAAATAACCAATCTAATCCTGGGGAAAGACCAAAACGTGCCTCTCTCCACTCCCACGACAAAGGAGTCTGCTCTGCAGCCACCTGCTTGGCCTGTGCTTGGGTATTTCACGGCACCTCCAGCCCCACACTCCCAGAGCTGAGCTGCGGCCTCCACCCGGCCCCTGCGTCTCCCCGAGCAGGGCTCAGCGTTCAGTCCGGCCCCTGCAGCAGCTCTTTCTCCCAGGCCACCTTCATCCCACATCTTGCCAAGCCGCCTTGCAAATGACCTGGAACCTCTAGCAGACCCCCGCCCCCTTTCTTCAGCCAGGCCATCAGTAAGGATTTGGGTGTGTTTGTGTGTGGAGGTGGGGTAGAGGATGGAACTCACTCAGCAGTTCTTGGAGGTTTGAGATCAGTCTTGGGGGAGATCTGGGGATTGGCCTGCGTCCCCAGGCTGTAGGGCCTGGACTCTGCCCCTGAGGCCTCTCCCTAGCGGCCCCTCTCCATTGGATGTACAGTGCTCCTCCTGGGATGCTCTGGGCTCCCTCATACCAGCGCTCAGGGCCTCCAGGCTTCTCAAACACACTGGGGGTGCTGGGCAGCCAGGCCTGGCCACCTCCTGCATGTCCCTCTCTCTTCCTGCACGTCTTGGCTTGAACGTCATATCCTTTGGTCTTTTCCTGAACCAGCCGTGGGGCGCATGGAGCAGAAGGAAGCCATTTCCGGTTCTCCCCAGACTCAGGAATATTGGGTGTTTCCCAAAGCGGGTGGTACTGTCCCCTGCAGAGGCACCGGAACCCTCCCGGGGGTTTGGGGCAGACTCTGGCACTATGCTGGGGTAGATTCCCAGGGGGTCTTGACCGAAAGGGGGCGGTAGACCAAATAAGTGTGGGGCTTCCCAGCGCAGGCTCTCTTCTCTTGATTGTACCCATGTCCGTGTGCATGTCCCCATGTCCAGGGGGCAGCCGCCTGCTGGGGGCATTCAGCAGGGATAGGCTCAGCATCCCGGAGGTCCATCCCTGGCACACCATGGTCTTCTGAGCACAGTCGGCTCAGGCCCCAAACCAAACCCAGACATAAAAATAGACACTAAGGACAAATGCGTGTCCCTTCAGTGGGGTGGGGTAGATGGGGGGAAATCAGGCTCTGAGAATCCCCTGGCCACTCACACTTTTTTTTTCTAATAATAAAACCCATCTTTTTTTTTAATTAATTTTATTGAATCACCGCGAGATAGTTACAAGCTTTCATGTTTGGGTTACAATCACACAATGATCAAACACCCATCCCTCCACCAGTGCACATTCCCTACCACCAATCTCCCCAGTATATCCCCCTTTCCCACCCTCCCTCTGCCTCCATGGCAGATATGATTCTCCATAATCTCTCTCTGCTTTTGGGCATTATGGTTTGCAATACAGACCCTGAGAGGTTATCATGTTTGGTCCTTTATCAACTTTCTGCACACATCTCCCATCCCGACCGATTCCTCCAGCCATCTTTTTCTTAGTGATCCCTTCTTTATTCCAGCTGCCTTCTCCCCTTTGCTCATGAGGCAGGCTTCCAGCTATGGAGCAATCTATCTGTCCCGTGTATCTACCGTCCTTAGGTGTCAGCCTCATGTTCTGTTAAAACCCATCTTTTAAGCTATTTATTTACTCATCCATTTTGGGGGGCACCTGATGGTGCTTGGGGACGATGCCCAGCTCAGGGGCGGAGCTGGCTGGACTCAGACCCCCTACCTGGCGCACACCCTGGCCTCCAGCCCTGTAAGCTATTTCCTTAGTCAAAAACCTCCTTGGAACGTTTTCTGAAGGCCCGCCGTAGCATCTGCTGTGCAGACTCACTCTCGGCCTTGCTCCACCACATTCAGGAGCTGCACCCAGTAGCTAAACCTTAGGGAATTGCCGGAGCACCCATGGGAGACTCCTGCAAGCAAGCACCCATCCCCACTACCACAGCCACGCCGAGGGCTCAACTCCACTGCACTGAGAACGTTCTCTGCAGAGACACCTATCTCTAATCTTTTCAGGGACAGGCACCCTGCCCTGGGCTCTCTGGGTTTACTCTGGAGGCGGCTGGGTTGCCCCTCCTCCCCCCATACTTCCAGAAGGCCCAGCAGCCCCACCCACCACCCACATCTTATCATTGACTCTTTGGCCCAGACCTTAGATCTGGAAATGACACCTCCTGAAGCGACAAAAAGCTTACTGAATTCTTAGATGAGGCCTTACCAACCCTGCAATCTGATATAACAATGTTCACACATATAGTTATTTTCTTGATCTATTGGTGCTAACATTGCAACTTTGTTGTCTCAATTTTAACGCTAGAATTGTATCAACAGTTGCCGCTTTATTTTCACATTAAATTAAACAAAAATTGTCTTAGGGGCTGGAGCTATAGCACAGCGGGTAGGGCATTTGCCTTGCATGCGGCCAACCTGGGTTCGATTCCCACCATCTCATATGGTCCCCTAAGGACTGCCAGGAGTAATTCCTGAGTGCAGAGTCAGGAGTAAACACTGTGCATCGCCGGTGTGACCCAAAAAAGAAAAAAAGATTGTTTTAACTTTACTTAAGGGGCTGGAACAACAGTACAGCAGGTAGGGCACTTGTCTTGTACACAGCTGTCCTGGGTTCAATCCCTGGCATATTGTACGGTCCCCTGAGCACCGCCAGTGGTGAGTTCTGAGTACAGAGCCAGGAGTAAGCCCTGAGCACTACTGGTTGTGGCCAAAAAACACCCCCCCCCCCAAATTACTTAATTTTTGCATAAGACCTTTGAGGCCCAAAAGGCCACTGTCGTGACACTTGTCTCCGTGGTGGCGGTTATTGGGGTTCACCAGAACTGTCGCCAGCAGCACTCAGCAGGGATCAAAGGGCCTCATGGCCTGGTGCTGGCTTGACTGCTCAGAACTGAGGGGCCTTATTCAGAGCACACCCCCCCCAAACCTTAGTGCCTTTTGGGAGGGGCGTTTATTTTGGGGTCACACCTGGTGGTGTTCAGGGATATTATTCCTGGTTCTGTGCTCAGGAGTGACCCCTGGCAATGCAGGGCATCAACTGAGATTTGTAGCAGCCCCAGTTGCAGGCAAGGCAAATGTACCCTTTATGCTCTCTCTCCAGCCTCAAAGCCCCTTTCCTAATTCCCCCGGGGAAGCACTGCCTGGGCCCGGGTGCAAGCAAACCTCCAAGGTCCCTTATCTGATTCACAGCCATGGCCCTTGCCTTCTTTTCCTTTGCTTCCTCATTCCTGCAAGAAAATCAACAGTGGCAGGTTGACCTCGCCTGCAGGTGACATAACTATTAAGCCCAGCACGCCATAAAATTACCCCTGTGGTTCTTCTGCCAGCAGAGATGTGATCTAGTATCTTAACCATGGAAACGCTTGGCCAAAATATTTAAGAGAGAAAACACAGGGTGTTAAGATGCTTGCCTTGCTTCCTGCTGACCCGGCTTTAATCATGTGGTCCCTGAAGACCACCAGGGGTCACTCCTGAGCACAGAGCCAGGACTAACTCCCGAGGAACCAGCATGACCCTCCCAAACTGCCCTGAGCCTCCAACTATTTAAGTGGTCAAACAAATGTCTCAAAATGTAGCTTTCTTTCTTAATTGGGTGGTGGGTGGGCACACCCAGCAGTAGTCAGGTCTTATTCCCGGGTCTGCACTCAGGAATTAATCCTGCCGATGCTCAGGGGACCATGTGGGATGCTGGGAGCGGCTGCTTGCTAGGCAGACTCCTTATCCATGAATATCTCTCCATTCTCTCAAAATGTAATCTCCTCTCATGGTGTCTCACTAATAAAAATTTAAAAAAACATGTAATCTTCCTTCCTTCCCTCCCTCCCTCCCTCCCTCCTTCCCTCCCTCCCTCCCTCTCTCCCTCCCTCCCTCCCTCTCTTCTTCCTTCCTTCCTTCCTTCCTTCCTTCCTTCCTTCCTTCCTTCCTTCTCTTCTTTCTTTCTTCCTTCTTTCGTTTTTGGGCCACAGCAGGTGTTGCTCAGGAATCATTCCCAGCAGTGCTTGGGTACCCTATGGAATGCCAGGGATCAAACCCAGGTCAGCCATGTACAAGGCAACCTCCCTACCTGCTTTACTATTGCTCCAGCCCCTCGAAATGTAGCTTTCTATTTACTGAACCAAGTTTCAGAATGCTGGAGTTGTGGTATTTCCCTTGAATTCCCTAGTATCCATGGAAAACTAGAATACAAAATAAGACAGAGTATTTCAAATTTAATTTCTTATTTCACTGACCCTCTGTTGTTTGGGTAAATGTTCCAAGGGTTCCTGGACTGGGTGAGGGGTGGTTTGTGGGCTTCAGGTAAATGATCACTAAAACTCTTTTTAGTTTTTTGTTTTGTTTTGGTTTTGGTTTTGTGTCACACCCGGCGATGCACAGGGGCTACTCCTGGCTCATGCACTCAGGAATTACTCCTGGCAGTGCTCGGGGGACCATATGGGATGCTGGGAATCGAACCCGGGTTGGCCGCGTGCAAGGCAAACACTCTACCCACTGTGCTAGTGCTCCAGCCCCCGCTTTTTGTTTATTTTTAACTATTATTTTATACTTAAACTTTTTTTTTAAATTACTGTTTTGTTTGGGGTCTCATCACGTAGTGCTGGTGTTTGTGTGTGTGTGTGTGTGTGTGTGTGTGTGTGTGTGTGTGTGTTTTGGGGGGTGGTTACTATCAGCTCAGAGCTCAGGTTCAGTGCTCAGGGGTGATGCCTGGCAGTGCTTGGGGGATCACACAGCACTGAGATAGGGCCCAGCGCTTTCTCCTTCAGTGCATAAAATCGGACTGTTTTAGAGTTCTCTCCTCAGACTCCAAAGTGTGTCTCTTCTTGAAAAGGATGAGTTTTTGTTCTCAAGTCACTACCACTGGCATGGTTTGCTCACTGCTTTTCACAAGAAATACTGGGCACATCAGAGAAATGGGAGCACACAAAGAGATCTCGGTGTGGGTCAGCACAGTTACAGGTGCAAAGGGGCCGGAAATCTAACCACGTGGACTGAAGCAAATAAAGGTGGTCGGTTATCCCCTCCTGTGAGTTGCCTTCCTAGCTGAGGGGGGTTTCCAGGCATGTGGATTGTAAGCAGGGCCTTGCCTTCTGGACCCTTTTCTCCTGCACTGGGGTTCCTTGGAGTAGACTCTCCCCCAGGACACCTGCCTATTTCAAATCCCAGAGTAGAAGCGGTTTTGCCCCGGGATTCTGGGAATCCCCGTCTGAGTGGTTTGTCACCCTGAACCAATCACTCTGGCCAGTGTGTGTGTGTGTGTGTGTGTGTGTGTGTGTGTGTGTGTGTGTGTAGAGTCAGCCCTAGCCTCCAGTGGACCTGAGATGGGAGTAGGGTGACTCCATCCAACCTGCTTGCTGGCAATGCCTAAAAGGGAGAAATCTAAGGTAGAAATTCTCACAGAAGGGAGAATGGGCTCTGGGCGGATAAGATCGCAAGCATTTGCTTTTGTCCTCGGGAAGCCAGAGTGATAGCACAGCGGGTAAGGCACTTGCCTTGCAAGTGATGGACCCAGGTTCGATCCCCAGGTCTCATCATATGGTTCTCCAAGCACAACCAGGAGTAATTCCTGAGAGCAGAACTAGGAATACCCCCGAGCATCACCAGGTGTGGTCCACAAACTGAAAAATTCACTCTGGGAGTGAGGGCTTTTCTGTAGATGCTCTGTCTCATGGCATGATACATCTCATGGCTGCCTCAACAAATTACCAGGGGTTGTGGGCTCACCACACAGATGGGAATTCTCCTACAGTTGCTGACATTCAGGGTCAGCGGGCCTCTCTGGAGGCCCCAGGGGGCCGTCATGCCTCTGCTAGTCACTTCCCCAAACACTACCTCCTCTGCCTCAGTCTGACCCCCTTCTCTGGTCTCAGCCCCTTCTCACACACTTCTCTCGTAGGTACGCTTGTCCCTAGACTTGGAGCCTCTTGAATAGTCCATATCAGCCTCGTCTCAAGGCTCTTACAGCTGCAAAGACTTTCCAAACTCAGCCCCATTCCTGGTCTCCATTCCTGACTTCCTGAGATCTGGCAGGGGCTACTTCGCTGGGGATTTTTACTCTTGGAGGGTGGGGGCACACCTGGCCATGCTCAAGTGTTATTCCTGGCTCAGGAATCACTCCTGGTGTTACTTAGGGGAACATATGGGATGTAGAGGATTGAATCTGGACCAGCTGCGTGCAAGGCAAGTGAGCTACTGTGCTGTACTATCACTGGCCCCTGGGCTCTTTTCAACATACCACAGATACCAGTTCAGAGGCAAGATAGAATGAAGTGACAAATTCAAATCTCAAAATGTACAAGGAAAGCAGGATAATTTCTAAATATTACTTGTATATTTTGTCCAAAATGCTTTGTTGTTCTTCAAAAAGGTAAACTAAGGTGGGGGTGGGGGTGGTAATTAAAAAACCTGCCCCCTTCCCTAGTGCCAGAGAGATTGTACAGAAGACAGGGCATTTGCATGTGCCTGACACGTCACCCCATAAGGTCTCCTGAGCCCCACCAGGAGTGATGCCTGAGCACAGAGCCAGGAGTAGCCCCTGAGCATTGCTGGGTGAGCCTTATCCCAAAATGGCAAATTAAAATTTGTTGCAGGTGAAAGAGAAAACTAAATAATGATTGTAGAGCACATAAAGTTTCATTTGAATGCTGCACCCCCGGCCCTCTTTTAAGCAATTATGAGCCAATAGCTGCTTTTTGTTTTCACTTTCTACTTCTTTTCTGTATTGTTTTTCATTCCTTGGATAAAATATATTTGATAGAAATATTGATACCGACAATACTCAATAAGCAAGAACAACAACAAAAAAATCATGACTAAGAATACATCACAGTGAGAAAAGTATTTCAAATTTGATTTCTTATTCCAAAAACGTTTATGAAATGCAAACTTTAAAATCTCAACCACTGGTCAGGAATGGTAGTCCAATCGGTAGGGCATTTGCCTTGCACGTGGCTGAGCTGGGTTTAATACCAGCAATGGTCCCAAGCACCACCAGCAATGATTCCTAAGCGCAGAGACAGTAGTGGACCCTGAGCAATGCCAGGTGTGGCCCCAAACACCCACCCCCTTCATTCCCCCCCAAAAAATCTCCAAAGACTCAACCACTGGCCCTTTCTCGTCTGGGTGAAGGTTCAAAGGACACTTGGACTAGGTTAGAGATAAACGAGACCGAAGCTTGTGCAGAACCCCCAGAAGCCCTCTCCTCCTCCGAGAAAGCAGCACACAGCATGCTTTCACACAGATGTCATCTTGTCCCCTCTTTCCACCCACACGCACCCATCAGCCACCCGGACTGGTTGCTCAGGTTGAACTGGGAGCGCCGTGGGGCATCTTGGCAGAACCCTGCCGGTACAGATTGAGGGATATCACAGCACGGCTGGGCAGGCGGCTCTGAGCCTTATCAGCCATGAGTCTGAAGGGTGTTTTGCAAGACTAGGGACTGGGCATGGGTGGGGGGCACTGAGCCTCCCGGACGCCTCTCACAGTCTCATCCCTGCATCTCGGGTAGCTCTTGTTTGCTGCCAACTCACCATTCCAGAAACCCAGAGATTTGAGAAGGGAGAAAAGCGTTGGGAACTATGAATTTCTGCCATTTCTCTCTCTTTCTTTATTTGGGGAGGGCACACACCTGGTGATGCCCTCCTTACTCCTAACTCCTGGCTCTGTGCTCAGGAATCACTCCTGGCAGTGCTTAGGGACCATAAGGGGTGCTGGAGATTGAACCTGGGTTGGCCAACTTGTAAGGTAAATGCCCTACCCCCTGTATTATCTTGCATTGTCTCAGCTTAGCCCTGGCACCCAGGGATCCACATAGATCCACTATTCCTCATTCTGTTCCCAGTCTGGTCTTCAGCATCCCACCTTTGAAACAAGAGGACTGGACTCTGGGATCTTTTTTTAAAAAAATTTTTATTAGTTAAACTCCATGAGGTATAGTTGTAGACTTACAAACCTTCGTGCTTGGGTTTCAGTTATACAATGAGTACCCATCCCTCCACCAGTGCCCATTCTCCACCACCACTGATCTCAGTATTGGACTCTGGGATATTTGAGGCGCCTTCTGGCTTCACCACAGAATATACACTTTCCCCTTGAGCACTGGGGGTACCCACCCACAGGCTCACTAGTTCTTTCTTTCTTTCTTTCTTTCTTTCTTTCTTTCTTTCTTTCTTTCTTTCCTCTGTTCCTTCCTTCCTCTTCCTTCCTTCCTTCCTTCCTTCCTTCCTCTCTCTCTTTCTTCCTCTCTCTCTCTTTCTTTCTCTCTCTCTCTTTCTTTCTTTCTTTCTTTCTTTCTTTCTTTCTTTCTTTCCTCTGTTCCTTCCTTCCTTCCCCTTCCTTCCTTCCTTCCTTCCTTCCTCTCTTTCTTCCTCTTTCTTTCTTTCTTTCTTTCTTTCTTCTTTTCTTTCTTCCTTTCTTCCTTCCTCTCTTTCTTTCTTTTCTTTTTTTTGGGGTGCCATACCCAGTTGTTCTCAGGGCTTATTCCTCGCTCTGCACTCAGGAATCACTCCTGCAGGGGCTCGAGGGACCATATGGGGTGCTAGGGATCGAACCCAAGTTGACAGCACGGAAGACAAATGCCCTGTATGCTTTATTATCTCTCCGGCCCCCATCTCTGGCTGTTTCCTTTTCCAGATAGCTCTACCCTACACACCCGGATGTTGCTGTCGGTTATACCTAGCACGCCCCTAGGTAAGGTCCAAAAGTTCGGGATGGGGAGACAGTTAGGAGTGGCTCCCAGGTATGCCACCATCAGCCATCCATCAGACGTTAATTGGGCATCCAGGTAGGTGCTGGGGCTGTAGAGATGAGTAACCTGCAGCTCCTGCTGGGAGGAACAAGCCTGCGAGAGGCAGATGCATAAATCAAGGACTGCACGGCAGCGTGGCAAGCTCCACCACAGGGTTATCAATAAGGAGCACAGCTCACAGGGACAGACACATAAATCTGTCTGGACTCCAGTGCGGGACGGCTTCCTGGAAGAGGTGACGCGCACAGTCGGCAGGGGAGAGCAGGAAATACCTGTGTGGATGGTTCCTGAGCCTGAGAACATTCTCTTGACAGATACTTTTCCAATGTTCTTTGAGCACATGATCCTTCTCCCAGGCCTGGCACATGGCTTCCAAGGTGCACTAAGCAAGCAGCACCCAGGGGTGGTGGCCCGTTGCGACACCGACTCAGAGGGGGGCGGGGTGGGGGTGGGTCAGCAGTGGGGCTGCCCATTTTTGATATGCCGTTACTGAAGGCAGAACCCGCTTTCCTGTCCAAACGCACGCCCTGCTGGGTTAGCGCTCTCCTTCCCGTTTCCCTTTTCCCTCTCCTGGCTCTGCTGCCAGTGCCGGGAAGGGACTGAGCTGACTGCTGGGCGTTTCTGAGATCTCTCTGTGATTCCACCTGGCCACCCACGGGGACTTCTCGGAGGAGGCGCTGAGAAGAGGGAGGGCGCAGTTTGGCTAAGGGATCTGGCTGGCCTTTTTTTTTTTTTTTTTTTTAAAGCCAGGGCCACCTGCCCGCGCTTGACCTTTCCTCCTCTTCTGACCTCCCACCCGGCAGAAGCGGGTCTCTCTTCTTAAGTTCACGGGCGATTCAAAGACTTTGGGTCCAGCTGCGGGCGGCGCGGCTCGGCGCGGCGGGACCGCCTTCCCCGGGGCACTCTGCCCGGGCGAGTCGGGGCGGCGCGGCCGCGACTCGGGCTCCGGCTCCCGGCCCCAGCTCCGGTTCGGATCCCGGCTCCAGCTCCGGTTCGGATCCCGGCTCGGCTCCGGCTCCAGCTCCCGGCTGCGGCCCCAACTGCAGCTCCGGCTCCGGCTCCGGCTCCGGCTCCGGCTCCGGCATCGGTCCCCGCCCCGGCTCCAACTCCCGGCCCCAGCTCCACTTCCAGCCCCCAGCCCCGGCTCCAGCTCCAGCTCCAGCTCCAGCTCCGGCTCCAGCCCCGGCTCCAGCTCCAGCTCCGGCCCCAAGCTGCAGCCGTAGCTCCAGCCCCAGCCCCAGTTTGCAGCTCCTGCTCCTGCTCCGGCCCCTGCTCCGAGCCCCAGCCCCTGCAGCTGCAGCTCCTGCTCCGGCTCCAGCTCCGGCCCAGCTCCCGGCCCCGGTTCCCGGCCCCGGCCCCCGCCCGGGTCCCGGTTCTCCGCCCGCCGGGGGCCAGGCTGCGGGCGGCGGGGCGGGGCCGGGCGGCCGCGGCGCGGAATTACTCACGGCGCTAATTGCCCGTCATTAAGTTGGGGAGACGGTCCGAAGCGGGGCGCAGACTCCAGCGGGAGGCAGGTGGCGCCCGGGGCTCCGCGGAGCCGGCGCGGCCAGGGTTAAGCCGTGCCCGCTGCCCGCTGCCCGGCCAGCGTCCAGCTGCCTTCAAGCAGAGGCCAGAGGCCCCGCAGGGACCCGGAGGGACGCGGCGAGCCCGCGGGGTCCTCCCGGCCGCCCGCCCCCGCCGGCGCCTCTCCCCCGGGGAGCAGAAAGGGGGGCGGTGCGGGAGGGCCAGCCCGGGCGCTGCGGGCCTGCGCCCCCCACCCCTCGCCGCCGCCGATGGCCGAGGACATCGACTGGCTGGACCTGCCCGGCCGCTGGACGTACGGAGTGGACAGCGGCGGAAGAGTCTTCTTCATCAAGTACGTGGCGCCCCCTCTCCCCCACCCCCCCGCCCCCTTCACTTGTTTCCCAGTTAAAGTTGTGGGGCGCGCAGGGCGGCCGGGCCGGGGGGCCGGGGCCGGGGGGGGGGGGGTGCCCGGCGGGCGTGACTAATAAGTTTATCACGGCGCCTGTTTGAGTGCGTCTCCCGCCTTTTCCTCCGCGACCAAAGTCCAGCCAGGCGGGCTCTCCTTCCCCCAGAACAGCAGGTGCGGGCCTCGCCCCTCCCCGCGCACACAGGCCTGCGGGGGAGGTGCTCAGGCCAGGAGGAGTGACCCCCGCCCGGCCTGGAAGCTTCCCTTTCTTCAGCTCCTCCCAGACTGTCACTGCCCCGTGGACTGTCCTCCTCCAGTCCCCTCCTGCCCCCCCCTCCAGCCTCCCCCTCCCCCGGGAGATGCTCAGTGGCTGGACCCCAGGAGCGCCTGCCTCAATACCTTTCTCCCCCAGGCCATCATTCCTTACCCAGGGCCCCCAGGGTCCCAGGCCAGCAGCCCCCCTTCTTTCCCTGCCCTCCCTGCCTGCTTCTGCCAGGGTTGTGGTGGGGTTGGGGTTAGCACAGAAGCCCCCCCATGCTTCTGCATTCTGCAGATCCAGGGAGCCTTTGCAGCTCCTGGGCATAGATTAGTGATGAATTTCATCAGCCCAAGTGGAATGGCTGTGATGCACTCACCATGAGAGTGGCCACCAAGCGCACATTTGGCCCTGCCTCCAGTGTCTCTTGCCAGGACAGAAAGCTCGGAACTGTTCCCTGGACATGCTGAGTTTTCCCAATAGCCACTCACAGAATGTTAAAACAGAGAGCAGCCTGGGATGCCCCGGCCTGCGGTTTAGAGATGGGCAGGCAAGGTCTGGGGAGTGGGAGAGCCATCCCGGGAGACACCGCTCAGGGACCCAGTCCCCGTGAGCCCGGGCCTGCAGCTCTCTGCTCACACCCAGGGGCTGGGCCAGAGCTGGGTGTCCGCCTTTGCTGTGGGCCCCGCTGCCTTGTAATCAGCATGATCGTAATGGATGTGCTAATTATATTATCTTAGAAATGAACTCTGCTGGAGCGCTTGCCCCTGGGTCAGATTCTTCAATAGCAAGACTTGGCCAGTATTAAAGCTTGGAGGCCCTGTGGCCAGTGCTTTGAGACTTGAGTGTCCACGAGAATCACACAAAGAACTTAATGAAAAGGCTGGTCCCTGAGCTCCACCTCCAGAGAGACTGAAGATGTGGGGTGGGGTCTGAGAATCTCAGCTTTGGGGATTTCCACCAGCCCCCCCCCACCCCCAGTCCCCCTGTATTCAGGTGAATTGGCCAATCATGCTCTTCCATCTTCTTTCCCAGCCTTTGCCTGCCTTTCAGCTTCACTCCATTGTCCACACTGCAAACACATGGCACAGATACCATTTGGTGCATGGATGTTCTCTACCTCAGGACATGCACAATGCATGCACATGCATGCACACACAACGCATGTTCATGCATGCACTCGCATATATGCACACACAGGCTTATACTCGCATGCATGGACACACATGTATGACACACACGCACATGTGCGTGCACAATAAACTTATACATACACACGTGCACGCATGTATAGGCACACATGCACACACATGCGCATGCAGGAACATACAGGCTTTCCCTTGAGGGGGGCAGGGAGAAAACACAGGTACTGAGGAAATAGCATGATGCATTCTAGAGGTATTTGCATGACACTGTAAGAATACCGGAAGTTCTTGCTCTCTGGAATTCAGAGGGGCCTTCCTGGGAGGAGAGAGGGAGTGAATTGGGAGCAGAGAGACTAAGGGAAAGGGGGCCTTTGACCTGGAGCACTGAAGGTTATGTGAGCACGGGCTTATCTAGAACATTCTGCTGGGAGGTGAGGAGAGTTGGGTAGAGGTGATGAATTGCAGAAGTCAAAATAACTTTTTTTTTTTCCTCCTTCCCTTCTCTTGGTTGGTGGTAGGGGTACACCAGGGTCACACACTTGTTGGCAGTGATTTTTTTTCTACTTTTTGGGTGACACCCGGCGATTCTCAGGGGTTACTCCTGGCTTTGCACTCAGGTATCAGTCCTGGACGGTGCTCGGGGGACCATATGGGATGCTGGGAATCAAACCCGGGTTGGCGGTGTGCAGGGCAAATGCTCTACCCACTATACTATCGCTCCAGCCCATGGCGGCAGTGATTTTTAACAGAAGTTTTTAACAGGAGATTTTTCTGTTGTTGCTTTGGAGCCTCACCCAGCGGTGCTTAGGGCACACTCCCGACTCTGCTCAGGGCTCACTCCTGCTAGTGCGTAGGGAAACCTATGCAATTGAGCTGGGGTTGACCACAAGCAAGGCAGCACCTTAACTTCTGTACTCTCTCTCCGACCCAGAAAAGAGATTTTAAGGAGAGGTTTGACCTAGTTGGAGCTGCGTTTTAGAAGCTTTTGTCCCAGCAGCTGCATGGCTGATGGTTCAAGGGCTGAACTGGGAAGCAGTGGGGAGAAGCCTGACGTCTGAAGAGCAGCGAGGAGCCTTTGCAGAAGTCCTGGGCACAGCTGGTGGGGACCTGAAATAAAACAGCAAGAGGAGAAGGGGAGCAGGATGAGAGTTCCAGGAGTAGAACCGCGTGTCTCTTTATTGCCTGCATGATGGGGAAGGAAGGGAAAAGGAAGCCTTGAAGAGAAATGTCAGAATTTTAGGCTTGAATTTGATAGAGATCAGGAATATGGAAATGGGAACAGATGAGGGCAAGTACAGAGGGAGGTGAGGCAATCCTGAACGTGAGGGCCTGGGGGAGCACTCAGAAAGGGGGTGCAGCCGGCAGCGTCCTGGGAGGCTGTCATCCCGGGGTGTGACAGCAGTGTGCAGAGAAGAGAGCAGAAAAGAGGCAGATGGAGAAGCCCAAAGGGTGACTGAAGCAGGAGAGAGAGAGGGAGGGAGGAGGAGAGAGAGCTGGAGAGAGATGGGGGTGGGAGAGGAGGGGAGAGGAGAGGTGAGGAGAGGATAAGCGAGGAAAGGAGAGGAGAGCAGAGTGGGAGAGAGAGAAAGGGGAGAGAGTGGGGAGAGATGGAGAAAGAGAGGCTGGAGAGAGGGAGAGGGAGAAGACAGAGAAAGACATAGAGAAACAGACACAGGGAGAAAAAAGTGCCTGCGGTGAGTGGTGGAAGGAGGGAAATAGGGAATATTGTTGGCACGAAATGTACACTGGTGAAGGGAAAGGTGGAACATTGTATGAGGAAAATTAACTGAACATCTTTGTAACTGTGTATCTCACAGTGATTCAATTAAAAAACCGAGGGGGTGGGGGGGAAGGGAGGCTAAGGAGGAAGGAATGGGGGCCTGAGCTATAATACAGCAGGTAGGGTGGGCTTGACCCAATCTGGGTTCGATCCTTGGTATCCCATATGGTCCCCCAAGCCCACTAGGAGAGAACTCTGGATGTAGAGACAGGAGTAGATCCTGTGTGTGACACACACAGACACAGACACCGACACAGACACCGACACAGACACAGACACACACACACACACACACACACACACACACACACATACACACACACAGGAGGAAGAGGAAGAAATGGTCCTCAGAAGCCCATAACTCAGGCCTGGAAAGATGATTCTGGATTTCTGTGAAAGTGATTTCAGGGTAACGCAGGAATCAGACCCACGTGACCGAGGACCCGTGAGCCGGAGTTCTGGATGTAGGGGCTAGGAGGGCCTGGTTTGGCTTCTGTGCCAAGGAGCTTGAGATGGGAAGCTGGCTGGAGGAGGCTAGGCCTGGGGGGGGGTGTGGCACCAGCACCAAGAGGCCGGAGAAGGAAGAGGTTGAAGACCCCAGTGCCAGGACAGAGTGATAGGGCAGCAGAGAGGGGGCTTACCTGGCATGTGGCTGACCCCGGCATCCCATACTCCCGAGCACAGCCAGGAGTAATTCCTGAGTGCAGAGTAACCCCTGAGAACCACCAGGTGTGGCCCCCCCAGAAAAAAAAAGAGATGACAGTGCCCAGAGCTTCATTAGAAGAAGTTTCTTGAAAAGAGGGGGGGGTGTTGCAGGGGCTACTGATCAACTGATCACTGTCCAAGAGATTACCGTCCACAGCATGGGAGGACTGGGGTGCATTTCGGGGGTGTGATGCTTGGCTGCATCGGAGACCCTCAAGGACGGCTCCTTTGTCCTGGTTCTTTGGCCTTTCCGCTCTTCCTGGCAGCTTCCCTGTCCCCTGACTGACTGTTCAGTCTTGGTCCCTCCTTAACCACATCCGGGTCAGGCACTTTCTCTGTGATGGCGTCACATTCTCCATGCAGAGCTCTGGGAGGGTGAGGACCATGGGACTGCAGCCGCCTTGGCTTGGCTCTGTGTCCACGTATCCCTGTGTGACTGCCTCCCTTGTGTCCTGGGAGCAAGGAATGTTCCTCTCGGAACTTCAGTGTGTGTGAAAGCCTGAATGTGGGCACCGCCTTCTTGGGGTCCCTGGTCGAGGCTGATGTGGGCTCAGAGGCGCATGTCCTGGTCTCATGTCTGACATTTTCTTTTTGATCTTCTGCAGTGATGAAGAAAAGTCAACCAGCTGGTTGCACCCTGGGACGGAGTCGGCCATCCAGAGCGGGCACACCTGCAGCCCAGGTGAGGTATCCACCTGTCTCACTGATGCCTGGTGGGGCAGGAGCCCGGCTGACTTCACTTCTGCCCGTCCCCCCTCCATGCACAGACTTAGACTAACGCTGGACCTTCTGGGGCTGTCATTGGCTCTTGGCTCCTCCACTCACCAAGCCCCCAACTTGACAGTGTCAGACAGACCCAAGGAGGAGGGTTTTACTCCTGCTTCACCCCGAGTCAGAGAACCCCTCAATTCTGGGAGAACCGGGAATCCCCAATCCCTCCTGCTGATCCCCAGGCCATGATATGATCTGGAAATAGGGCCCACATGGCTGCACAACAACTCAGAATCTTCGAGAGTTGATTCCCAAAGACTGAGATACTGACCCTTGATGGACTGGGGGACCAACAGGCTTGGGGACCATGCTCAGTAGTTATCTCTGGCAGTGCATGATGGACCACGGGATGCTGAGGTTAGACAAAGGGGCCAAGTACAGGCTTGGCCCTAAATCCCTAGCCTGAATCTTTATTTTCATTCTATTTTCTTAAAAAATTTATTTTATAAAGTAGCACTATAGCACTGTTGTCCCATTGTTTATCGATTTGCTCGAGCAGGCATCAGTAACATCTCCACTGTGAGACTTGTCACTGTTTTTGGCATATCGAATACGCCACGGGTAGCTTGCCAGGCTCTGCCGTGCAAGTGGGGTACTCTCAGTAGCTTGCTGGGCTCTCTGAGAGGGCGGAAGAATTGAACCCAGGTCGGCTGCACGCAAGGCAAACGCCCTATCCACTGTGCTATCGTTCCAGCCCGTTTTATAAAGTAGATCACATTATCTGATTACATTTAATATTTGAATGCCAATCTCACCACTCTTACACCTTCCCCCCACCATATTTCAGATGTTTCCATTCTGAACCCCAACTGCTGCCCCAAAGCAAAACCAAAATAATATATTTTGGTTTGTTTGTTATGAAAAACTGCTGAAAATTCTACAAAAAAGTTTCCTTAGAGGAAACAGTTTGAAGATTGTATTTCACTGAAGGACCATTAAGACCTTCTATAAGGGATCACTAATATGTTGTTAAAGGTTGACCCTTGTGTGCATATATACATATATATATATATCTGTAAAAAAATATTTCCCACTAAGGTTGGTTGCCTCCTACTTTGAAACGCATCAAATGTGGTGTGGTGTACTCTTGGAGTATGGGTAGGGTATGTGGTATGAAGTGTCGTGTGGCCGCAAATGCGGCCGCACCGGAATCTTTATTTTTAATAAGTTTAAATTTAGCTAGCTCCCCAGGGTTGTTGGGGCAGTTTTATAGGGGAAAAAAGGGACAGGCCCCAGGGTTTTGTGTACTGAGGTTTGGCCCAGGGCAGCCTCCAGGAAGGGGTGCACTGAAGGCAAGAGAGGCTTGGGGCTGCATGTGAAGGGGACACCTAGGAGATGCAGGCTGAAGGGTCAGTCCCCCACAAATGCACAACAGCTGTGCTCTGTGGGGTCCAACATAGACCAGTGGAGGATGCTGAGGGACAGAGGCGGGGGCATCCCTTATTGGCCTCCGCAGAAGTGCAAGTCCTCTGAGGAGTGGCACCCTGGCAGCGCCATCTCTGCCACAATCCAGGCTACACTCTCAGTACCTTTGTCTCAAAGGTAGGGACGTTGATGAGCAAAGAAGTACTTGGCCAGGAGTTAGAGCGACAGTATGGCTGGTGGGGTATTTGCCTTGCATATGGCTGACTGGGTTTCGATCCCCAGCATTTCATATGGTGCCGGGTGTGGCCCCTAAATAAAAAACAAAAAACAAACAAAAAAGAAGTACTGGGCCCAGGTTACTGCCGTAGTAGCAGAATGGTCTTGGGGTTAAAGCTGTCCAGGCTGGGGTAGAGGGTCTGTTCCTGGCACCCTCCTGCCTAGCCCTGTGCTCGTGAGTCAGTAGCTGGACCATGTGGATGCAGGCATACACTGTTCCAGCACCAACCCACCGCCAATATTAATTTCTCTCTGCTGGTGCCCCCCAGGTTTCGTTCCCCGCACCCCCCCCCCCTCCAGCCTGCCTCCTTTTTCATATTTTTGTTTTTTGGCCACACCTGGCTATGCTCAGGGACTATTTCTGGCTCTGCACTCAGGATTTTCTCCTGGTGGGGCACAGGGGGCCATATGGGATGCTGGGAATTGAACCCAGGTCGGCCACTTGCAAGGCAAACGCCCTACCCGCTGTACTATCGTCCCGGACCCCCAGCCTGCCTCTTTGTTAAGTTTTGTTGTTGTGGGATGGAGAAATAGTACAACCTCGGTTTGATCCCCAGCACCCATATGGTCCCCTGAGCACCACCAGGAGTGATCCCCACGTGCAGAGTCAGGAGTAAGCCCTGAGCACAGCCAGATGTGACTCTCCCCACAAAATTGTTGTAATTTTGGTCTCGTGTTCACAGTGTTGTAGGTGTGTGGTCTTGGCTCATGTCTGTATCTGTGTATCTGTCTGCACCCACCTCTACACCACCCATGTGCTCGAAGCTTCTGACCCCTGTCCCCGTTACCCCCAAATCACTCTTTTCTTACCAACCCCCCCAACTTTATTTCTCTCCTTCCCTTCCTCATTTCTATGATCCAAGGTCAAGGGTAACCTGGGCACCCTCCTATGGAAACGTGCATTCCCTCTTCTTGTTATTCTCTAGGGCACAAATAGGTGAGATCATCCAGTATTTGACCTTCTCTGACTCACTTCACTTCACATGAGCTCCTGCAGTTTCCCCCACGTTGCAGCGAGAAGTGTGATTTCCTCCTCCTTGGCGCCCATGGAGTACCCCACTGCATCTCGAACCCACAGCCCTAACCCACTGTCGTCAGTGAGTGGACCAGGATATAGGTCTCTCCTCCACGTTCAGGGGCCTCCTGCCTTTCTGGGGCGCAGGACATGAACCCCCCTGTGCAGACAGGTCTCCCGGCCCATGGCCCAGCTGCGTCCCCCTTCCAGGTGGAGTGTCGCAGTCCCTCACACGAGTCCACCCTTGACCACCGGGTACCAGCCGGTGAAAAGTCAGGGAGTGCTTCTTTGCTTTCTGCGGCAGCCAGCTCTTTTTCCCGGGCGGGGAAGGGGTTAAGGGCCCCCCGAAGCCTGCTGGGTAGGGCAGCTGCCTGGCCAGGAACATAGCGCACTTGGCGTTGCACGGCAGAGAGGGCAGAGCCGAGGGAAGTTGCTGGAAAAGGCAGCGTCCCCGCTGGCCTCTCTCCCAGGCACATCACAGTGGCGGGATTCTTCAGGGCTCGGACCCCGTGGGGATCCCTCTGCCAACCCCCACCCTGCTGAATGGGAGCATCCTCCCAGAGGGACAGGGGAGCAGCTGCGATCACGGAGCCGCTCTGGGGAAGAATGTGAGCTTTGGAGGCGGCAGGCCGGACTGGCATCCTGACCCAGACGCTTCCTGTGTGGCCTTCCCCAAGTTCATGGACCTCTCTGGACCTCTGTTTCCTCCTTTGTGAAATTTCCGGCGCTGATGCCTTTCTCGGAGGTCGCTGTGCAGATAGAAGGTGCTGGAAGACTTTCAATACAGGAGGAAGCTCTGGCTAAGACTGGAGCAGCCCCCAGGACCAAGCCAGGAGCCACCCCTGAGCACTCCCAGTTGTGGCCCAAAGTAGCCCACACTCCCCCCAAAATCAAAGAATATGGTCACCAGGGTTCAAGAGATGGTGCAAGGAGGGGCTGGAGCAATAGCACAGTAGGTAGGGCATTTGCCTTGCAGGCAACCGACCCGGGTTCAATTCCCAGCATCCAATGTGGTTCCCTGATCACCACCAGGGGTCATTCTTGAGTGCAGAGCCAGGAGTAACCACTGTGCATTGCTGGGTGTGACCCAAAAAGAAAAAAGAGAGAGAGAGAGAAATGGCGTGAGGAGCACAGGCTTTGCATGCAGGGGTTCCAGATTTGATCCCCAACACCCTCTGGTCCTCTGAGCACTGTGGGGGGAGGCCCTTGAGCACTGAGCAGTGCCCAAGCACCACAAAGCTGATGAGGTGCTGGATGACTCAGTGGCAAGCGGGAGCCTCTGGTGGCGCAGGTGAAGCAGGAGGGAGTGGCGAGAGGGCTGGGTGGAAGTGGCACCAAAAATAGGGACCGTTAATAAAACGAAGGACGAAGGTGGGTCTGGACTCTGCATCGCCCACCCCACACAGCAGCAGCCCCTGCTCTGAGGGTCCGACAGCCTCAGATACACATGGAAGGTTCTTTTTTTCCCCAACTGCCTTACCCACTACACTCTCTCTTTGGCCCCCATGGAAGGTTCTAGAAACCCTCCTATACAATGGCAGGTCTGCAGCTGGCCTGAGACAGAGTGTGGTCATCAAGAACTTTCCCACTCACTTTCCTGCATGCCAGGCTCCTGGTCTGGCACCCCTAGAGGAGTGATCTCCCCACATCTCTTGGGTTTTTCTCTGGAATTCTCCTCCAGAGAGGCCCCTTGTCTGGGGGAAGCCGGCACTTCTCAGGAGCTGTCCGGCAGGGACATGTCCATTGTGGGGACTGTCCAGTGTCTCCGGGCCCAGCCCAGTGTTCTCAACTGTCCTGCTTGTGCTGTGGGTCTGGGATTCTCTCTGTGTCCGAGGGTAAGAGAGGCAGTTGCATTTTTTGGGGGGGTCACACCCGGCGATGCTCAGGAGTTACTCCTGGCTCTGCACTCAGGAATTACCCTTGGCGGTGCTCAGGGGACCATATGGGATGCTGGGAATTGGCTGCGTGCAAGGCAAACACCCTACCCGCTGTGCTATTGCTCCAGCCCCAGCAATTGCATTTTGAATTTCAAACCCCCTCCATTTACCAGAGCCCTCTTCCCTGGTCCCCGGTGTTGAGTGGAATCCTGGGGAGGAGGAGGAGGGGAGGAGGACGGAGGCAGGGAGAAGCACAGGCTGGTTCCAGGAGACCAGAGTTCTGGTCTGGTCTTAGGGGGGGAGGGGCTCGGGTGACCTGGGGCCAAGTCCTCCAGTTGCTGCTTTTCTCCATAATATAAGGGGCTTGGACAGCCCCATCTCTGCATCCGGGCTGTGTCCCCAGGTCCTGGCCCAGAGCATGTGTGCAAGGAGAGTTAATTGAGCTATATAGGACTGGAGCAATAGCCCAGCAGGTAGGGCATTTGCCTTGCGTGCAGCCAGCCTGGCCGAGCCGGGTTCGATTCCACCGCCCCTCTCGGAGAGCCCGGCAAGCTACCGAGAGTATCTCACCTGCACAGCAAAGCCTGGCAAGCTCCCCGTGACATATTCGATATGCCAAACACAGTAACAAGAAGTCTCAAAATGGAGACATTACTGGGCCCGCTCGAGCTGATCAATGAACAACGGGAGGACAGAGCTACAATGCTACAGGAACCTGGTCTGTGAGCTGCCACAGTGCTCACTGCCCGAACTGCTCCCTCTCCCTGGCCCACTCTGGCCCACTCTCCTCCTGCTTGTGAGCAGCAAGGAGGGGTCTGATCCGTGGGCCCAAACGGAAGCCCCGGTTATGGGGCCAGTGTTGGCTGTCCCGGGGATGCTCATGGCTCTCAGGGCTGAGAGCCCGCTCTGCAGGGGCCGGGGAAGGACAGTGGTCAAGTTGGGGGTTTTCTCAGTGTGGCTTTGCTTCCCCACAGGCTTGCCCAAGGGCTGGGAGATGGATTTCACCCCCGAAGGAGCCGTTTACCTCATCAAGTGAGTGAGTCCCTGCTCAGGGCCCGCCCCTGCTGTGTCCTGGGAAGCCTCCGGGTTGGCCGTGGGAGTCTCTGCCTGGGCTGGCGTTGGGGCTGATGAGTCTCACAGCCAGGGAGGGTGTGGTGAGCGTGGTGCTGGGGGGGCAGGGTGAAGGAAGGAGGTGTCTCCAGGGGCGCAGAGCAGAGGAGGGGGGGCGTCCAAGGCCACCAGGAAGAGGAAGTGGAGCCGGTTGTGGGGAAGGTGAGCGCCAGGGAGTGGGCCGGCTGGGTGGTGCCAGGCCAACGCCTCTTGCTCCTCTGGGTGAGGCGTTTGCCGTCCTGGGCGGGCGTGGGTGGGGTGTGTCTCCTGCTTCACTTCCTCTGGGGGTGGGTCAGTCCTGCTGGGCGCCTGCCAGCTCCTGCTGGCAGCGGCCAAGGTGCCTGGGACTCACTGTCCTGGGTATGAGCTGGGACGTGGGGGATGGTCTTCTGCAGATGCAGCCTGTTTCCACGTGGGGGTCGCCTACCTGGGCCAGGCTGAGTGCCCACCTGTTGCCTTCTCTGGGGTGGGACAGTAAAACGCTTCTCCACGGCTGACAATTGAGGTGTGGACACCTAGGGGAGCCCGTGTTCATTCCAGGGGTGCACCCGCCTCTTATCTTCCCCTATTGCTTCAACATCTTCCTTTACCCACCCACGAGAGAGATTTTCCCTTCCCAACCATCCCGAGCCGATCAGCACTTTGCTAGTCTTATGGGCCTGGGGCTCTGCCCAGTGTGTTTGTGCGTCACAGCTGGCGATGCTCAGAGGCTACTTCCTGCTCAGGAATGCTTAGTGATTGCCCCCAGCCATGCCCGGGCACCTGATGGTGCCAGGGCGTGAACCCAGGCCTTCTGTTGGCCAAGCAGGCGCTAAACCCGTGAGTGTTCTCCTTGCTTTACTCTTTGCACTGACCCTGCAGTATTGACTGTCGTCGTTATGATTGTTTCTATAGTGCTGCGAGACACTGTCTGTGTTGCCGTGTGAGGGGTACCGGGTGCCTGAGACTCAGCCACACACCCTACAGCATGTGTTCTACCTGAAAGCCGGGAAGAAAGTTTTATTTATTGGAGGGCCATACCTGGAGGTGCTCAGGGGGTACTTACTGGGATTTGAACCTGGGTTGGCTACATGCAAGACAAGCACCCTGGGTGCTGGAGCGATAGCACAGCGGGGAGGGCATTTGCCTTGCACGTGGCCGACCCAGGTTCGATTCCCAGCATCCCATACGGTCCCCTGAGCACCGCCAAGGGTAATTCCTGAGTGCAGAGCCAGGAGTAAACCCTGTGCATTGTCGGGTGTGACCCAAAAAGAAAAAAAAAAGACCATCACCCTGCCCCCCTGGCCTGTGACTCTGGTCCCCCCACTGGAATGTTTTCACACGGGCTTGTTTCCTTACGTGTCATGGCTGGGTCCCCACCGCCACGTCAGCCCTGAGACCTGTTTCTGCCACTTTAGTTCCCCTGTGACCCAGAACCTTTCCATACCTGGCGGAAAGCGAACATTTGCTGAAGTAAATGAGTCGATGGAGACTGCGGTGGGGGGACCATCCAAGACAGCTCTTGCCTCGCTCCCGATCAGAGCTTCACTCCCACCCAGTGCCCCGACCCAGGGGGCCAGTGTCCCTTCTCCTGGAGCTCAGACATGCCACCAAAGCAGAACTGTCAGAGAGATGCCCCGCCGGCCACTCTCCCGACACCCCTCCTGATCTTGGCGGCCCCTACGGTGGCTCATGTGAGGCGGGGAGGAGAGAGATGGTCACTTTCTCCCCATCCGCCTCTGCCACCCCGGGACTCAGGTTAAGGGGTTCTTCTCTCACCTTGCAGAAAAGAATTTCAGGAGTCCACAAACGGTGAAGTAAAGACAGGTTTTATTTGGAGGTTGTTAGGAAGGGGAAGGAGAGAGAGAAAGTGAGAGAGAGAGAGAGCCCCTCCTACACGCATCCCAGCATTAGATAGGAAAGTCCACATCTCAAGACGGGACATGCAGCGACTCATGTGGGCACAAAGCAGCACATGGGCTCGGGCGGCATACGAATGCCCTTCTTTTGTTCAAGGTGGCTTTTATAGGGGTTTCTTCCACCCTGCTGTCATGTGGGGCTTCTGGCTAAGTAAGAGCCTGTTGCTAAGGTGGTTGCTAAGGGGATAGAGTTGGGAGTAGTCGATGGTCTTCTTGAAAATTCCTTTCCTGGCCTTTTGTTCCTGCTGGAGCTTCTCTCAGAAGAATGTCCAGCCATCTCTGGGTCTGTTGCTGGCCCCAGGTGAGGGTCTTATCAGGCCTGAGCGCCTAAGGTGGGCTCTCTGCAGTGTTGGGCTGTTGGTTTTATTACATCCTAGGAATTCCATTGCCTCTGCCGCTTCCCTGTCTACTTGCCTATATCACCCCCGCCCACCCACCCCAATGGCCACAGCTGAGCTCATGTCTGCCTGGGACCTCAGGCCCTACCGGAGGTCATCTCCGAATAATACCTGAGGCATCTCTCTTCTGCACACTGGTCTACCCCGCCCACATGGGACCCTCTGCGATTCTATTTTTTTCTTTTTTTTTTCTTTTTGGGTCACACCAGGCGATGCACAGGGGTTACTCCTGGTTCTGCACTCAGGAATCACCCCTAGCAGTGCTCTGGGGACCATATGGGATGCTGGGAATCGAACCTGGGTCGGCCGCGTGCAAGGCAAACGCCCTACCTGCTGTGCTATGGCTCCAGCCTCCGATTCTACTTTTTTTAATTTTTAAAAATGTTACAAAGTAGTTCACTTTATAAAATGATTACATATTTAATATGAAAACACCATTCCCACCACCATTACACCTTTCCACCACCATAGTTCGGATGTTTCCATCCTGAACCCCAGTTCCTGCCCCCAAACAGAACCAAAATAATATATTTTGTATTGTTTCCTATGAAAAACCGCAGAAAATGCTACCAAAAAAGTTTCCTTAGAGGAAAGAGTGTGAAGATTGTTGTATTTCACCAAGGGGCCATTAAGCCCTTCTATAAAAGATCACTGACATGTTGTTAAAGGTTGAGCCTTGTGTGCTTTTATATATATATATATATATATATATATATCTGTAAAAAATATTTCCCTCTAAGATTGGTTGCTTCCTACTTTGAATCCCATCAAATGAGGTGTGGTAACTCTTGGAGTATAAGTAGGGTGTGTCCTATGAATTGTCAAGTGGCTGCATTTGAACCAGGAATAGGTTTATTTGTGGGTGAGGCTCGGCCTGTGTGGAGAGCGGCCATGAGCCTGGCAGTGGTTGAGTTTTGGAGGTTTTTTGGCTGCCAGGGCTGGGCCCCTGGCGCTGGGAGGGGTCTCACCCGCCCCCATCCCCTTCTGGTGTGCCCCAAGTGAAACGGCCTGACGGCATGGTTATGGCGAGTGTCATGTTATGCTCTCTTCCGGGAGAGAAGGACGTGAGATCTGGGTGGTGGCCAATGCTTAGATTCCCTCTGGGATTTTTGTGCCTCCCTGAGACCTGGGCACGGGGCTGGTTACTCGGCGCCTGCCCCCTCCCACGCCCGCCTCCCGCCCCACCCCCCATTCCCATCTCCCAGACCAAAGCACACGCTCCCACCACCTCCCTGCCGTGCCCCTGCCCTGGCCTTTGCCTAACCTGGCTTGTGTCCACCTGTCGCACTTGCTCCGCCCACCTGTTGGCCCCTCTCCAGCCTCGTCACCTTCTCCTCTCACCTGGAGAGCTCGTCAGAACACACGGCCCCACCCTGCCAGTTCTGACTCAGACTGTTGGAGAATTTGCGCATCTAACAGGCCCTAGATACGCTGGTTGGTGCAGGAATCACCCATGAGCCTAGATCACCGCCGGTCTAGAAGACATGGCGGCAGGGGTGGCCCTGCGAGACCCATGTCTGGAAATAAGACATGGTACCTCGGTGGGTGGTCACATCCTCGTCGCGGGCATCCTGCTGGGCACCCCTGCCTGGAGGAAGTGAGTGTGCACTCTGGGCGCTGGAAGAACCGAATCTTTGATTCTGTGTCCTTCTGCCCCCTGACTGCTGGCGGAATCCCTCTGTCATTCCTGGGTTGGTGTGTAAGGAAAAGTGAGGCTCCCAAATGAACAGCTCATGTCCTGAATCCGGGAGCCAGTCCAGGAACTCCTGTCTCCACAGCTGGGCCGTGTGGGTGCCAAGCGCCAGGGGCCCTGGCGAGAAGGGAGGAGCCTGTCAGGACGGATGGATGGATGGACGTACGTACAGATGGACTCTGAGCCATGCTGCTTATCTTAGTTTTCTCTGCAAAGTCAGTTTCTTACAGAAGACTTAGGGCGTGTTAGTGGTGGCTGAGTTAGGGACCGAGACACGGGTCCCAAGAGGGAGTCATGAGAGCCAGGTACAGCAGACAACATGGGAACTCATTCCCCCCACCCCCCATGTTTCCCATTTCTCCCTTCCAGTGAGCAAATATTGACATTTGTCCAGGATCAGACAAATATAATTGTAGGTCAATAAGCCTTTCCCTTCCGGGTGCCGAGAGATGATTCTGAGCTGTGCATAAGCGACGTAACTACTCAAGTGTGTCTGTGATTTTGAAGATGTCGGTTACAAGGAAGGGTGATGGGGCAGGCGAATAGAAAAAGCAAAGGGCTAAAATATGGGTAAAACCCATCGCCACCCTGTAGGCATGTAACAGTCTGTCCACAAGAGGGCGCCAGAGCACACACGATTGGCCCCACGAAGGCTCGGCAGGGATGTTTGCTCAGCAGGGTCCCACGGATTAGAAGGGCCCGTTGGCCCACCCTCTGCATATCCTGGGGCAGGACAAACTCCTTTCACATGTCCTCTAGCCCCTGACGCCTTCCCTGCATCCCTGGGAAGCAGCAGCCAGCTCAGTTGTCCCCGGGGTTCTGCCTCTTGCTCTGGAGTTGGCAGGAGGGAGGGTTTCTGCAGAGGGTCCCTGATCACGCTGTCCGGTCATCCTCCGTCAGGCCCTCCGCTGAGTGCCTCTGCGCCCCCTGCCCAGCTGCCAGCTGCCTTCCTTGGTTCAAACACTTCCTCCCAGAAGGTGCCAGAATGCGGCAGGTAGGGCGCTTGCCTGGTATGCATGCAGCCGACCTGGATACGATAGGCTCCCGAGCCCCTCCAGGAGGGACTCCTGAGCACAGAGCCGGGAGTAACCCTGGAGCATCACTGGGTGGGGCTCCCAAACGGAAAACAAAACAGAACAAAAGAAGGTGCTGGAATGGATTGTTGCTCGGCCAAATTGTGAGCCTCTCGGTGCTGGGTTGGGTTGCAGGGGGCCAGGGGTGCAGCACCGGGTCTGAGGGTCTCCCCCATTCACAGAGCCCCTGATCTGTGGGACCCCAGGGGATATTACCCTGGGAAATCACCAAGGTGCTGTCAGGGAGGGCAGAGGGATCTAGAGGGACACGTCGGGCTTCTGGGTGTTGTCTCTGACCTCAGAGATGAGGAGATCATCCAGGACAGCAGGGCAGGGGCCAGCCTGAATCCTGGCGTGAAGGGAGCCAGTGGTTGGCGAGGCTGTGTGGACGAGGAGGACTGGGCTGTCTAGGCACATGTAAATATAACAGCTGGCTTGTGTGGAATTGAGGCGCCAGCCCAGGACCTCCTCAGATCAATGGAGCACTCGTTGGAGGGCGAGAGAGCAGGTGGACAGGGCCAGGTGAGGGATGGACCGGCAGAGAGAGGCAGCATCAAGGGCCCACCTAGGTTCGATCGCTGGAGCCCCATATAGTCCCTGAGTCCTGCCAGGAGTGATCCCTGAGCACAGAGCCAAGAGTCAGCATTGAGTACCGCTGGGTGTGGGCCAAAGTCCAGAAGAAAATGAAACGGCAATCATTGAGGGCTGACTCACACTGCGGAGTGACTGTTGGTGGTGGTGGCTCAGGAGAGGCCGGAAGGACTTGAGGGTGTGGAGACTGTGGCCAGGCAGGCGAGTGTGGACTCCATCCTCTGGGGGCAGGAATGTGGGAGAGGAGAGTGTAGACTCCATCCTCTGAGGGGCATCTGGGTGGGAGACTGTGAACCTCATCCTCTGAGGGGCAGGCAGGTGGGAGAGTTTGGGCCCCAAACTTGGTCTGGGTGGTGACTTCCCCAAAGGCAGACCCAGGCCAGAGGCACCTTCTCCTCCGCTTCTCTCTCTTGCCTCCAGCTCACCTTCCCCTCAGCAGAGCTGCCGCTTCCCACCTGGGCTGACAGGGACTCCAGATGGACAGAGGGAGCTGCCCTCCCTGTCAGGGCTGGGACTCTGAGACCCCAACCTCAGCTGCCCCCTTTGGCCAGCAGGGGACCCCAGAGCCTGCGAGGTCTCAGGGCTGGCTGGGCTGTGGAAAGAGGGCAGGGTCTGCGCCAGGGACCCTCCGCCTGAGATCTGCATGACCTGTGCTGTGCTCAGCCCGTCATCTGCCTGCAGGCGTCCTCCTTCGTGTGGGCTGGGGGGTGCTCTCCCCGGTGAGTGGGGGGTGGCGTGTCGCGTGCCCTCTCCCCAGCATGCTCTCCTGCACTCTGGGCGTCTCTTCCCTCCGCCGTCCCGCGCAGGCTCCTTATTCTTTTATTTTACTTCCCTTGTTTGGGGGCCACCCCTGGCGGTGCTAGGGCTTGCTCCTGCCTCTGCCTGCGAGGGCTGCTCCCAGGGCCCTCAGGGACCACATACGGGGCAAGGGGCCAACAGGGTCGGCCTCGGGCAAGGCAGAGTCTTTACCCCCTGCACAGGCTGTCTGGCTCCCAGAGTTGGTTTTATTTTTATTTTAGGCACTGTAGTTGACAAAACCGTTAATGCAGGATTTCATGCACACAACATTCCAACAACACACTCTTCACCGACTGTTAGCTTCCCTCCCCTGGGCCCCCCAGTGTCCCTCCCGTGGTCAGCTTTCTATGGAAGACCAGCACTCAGCGCCTGTTGCCTTCAGGCATGAGTTTCTCCCCCACTTTACTTCTTTATACCCTGCATGTGAATGAGATGACTGTGTGTCATAGACATTTAAAAAAAATTGGAGGGTCACACCCAGTGATGCTCAGGGGTTATTCCTGGTTCTACACTCAGGAATCACTCTTTTTTTTTTCTTTTTGGGTCACACCCAGCAATGTACAGGTGTTACTCCTGCCTCTGCACTCAGGAATTACTCCTGGTGGTGCTCAGGAGACCATTGGGATGTTGGGAATCGAACCCGGGCTGGCCGCGTGCAAGGCAAACACCCTACCCCCTACACTATCACTCCAGCCCCAGGAATCACTCTTGACGATGCTTAAGAGACCATCTGGGATGCTGGGGATTGGGTCTGGGTCAGCCAGCATGTAAAGCAAATACTACCTGCTGTACTAGGGCTCAAACCCCTGTGTCCCAGACATTTTAAAAGATTAAAGCTTTGGGAATGTAGCTTAGCAGTAGAATACTAGTTTGACAGATGTGGTCTTGGATTTGATTTGTACAGCAAAGATTATACATAATTAATTAAAATTAATTGATGATATACTTGAATATGGCACTTTTTAAAATCTCAGGGTTAGGGCGATGGAGACGTTACTGGTGCCTGCTCGAGGCAATCAACAAACAGGATGATCGTGATCGTGATCTACTTAATATAATATATTGTATTAATATGTTAATATGTACTGACAGCGGTAGGGCATTTGCCTTGCACGCAGCCAACATGGCCGACCCGAGTTCGATTCCTCCGCCCCTCTCGGAGAGCCCGGCAAGCTGCCGAGAGTATCTCGCCCGCACGGCAGAGCCTGACAAGCTCCCCGTGACGTATTCGATATGCCAGACACAGTAACAACAAAGTCTCCAATGGAGACGTTACTGGGCCCGCTCGAGCAAATCGATATATACTAGTATATAATAATAATCTACATATTAGTTAGTAAAATTGATGCTCCTCTTTCAGATCATGTTAAGAGACCTATGGGGGTGCTGGAGAGATAGTACAGTGGGGAGGGCACTTGCCTAGCATGCAGCCACCTCGGTTTGATCCTCGGTATCGTAGGTGCTCCCCTGAGCACAGAGCCAGGACTGAGCCCTGAGCACCTCTGGGTGTGGCCTAAAACAAAACAGAAAGACAGGCGGAGAAAGGAAACTTCAATCTGAGTGGGATCTCGTGTCTACAACAAGATTGCTCTCGTGAGCGCACTTGGAAGCTGTGGGAGCCGCACAGTGCCTCCCTGAGCCTCACATGGGTCAGGGTCCAGCTCAGAAGAGACCCCGGGAGCCCCGCAGGTTCCACTTCCTGTGTTCGGGCTTCAGGGCGTCCATCTGTCTTGTCTTAGTAGAGGCCAGGGTCTGCTGTGCTCACCCAGTGCCACAGGTGACCTGTTGTTCCTCTAGCATCCCCAGAAATGTGGAGAGAAGGAAACTGAGGCACAGAGGGTGGGGGTCCCAGGGGAGCGAGCGAGGGCGGATCTTGTAGGCATCTCCTGACAGTGTCTTCGGGCAGCCCTGGACACAGGAACCCCTGGGACCCAGCCCAGGGGACCCCCGGTCCCTGGGCATCTTTGCCCAAAGTCACTGCTGACCTTTGGGTGAGAACCCAGGAGGCTCTGACGTCATCACCTGCAGTTCACTGTGTTGGGTTGGTGGTGTGATGGCCCCGGGGGCCCCAGCCAAGCCCCCGCCCCCACGTCAGAGACAGACCCTTCTCTTGGATGGACATCCACAGAGCCTGAAGGTGGCTGGGCAGTGCCCAGGAGGGTCTGGCTCCCTACACTTAGAAGCGACTCACCCAGAGCACCCAGAGGCAACCCAGATCCCCTGTGGGGGGCAGCCTCGGCCGGGGAGGGGGGCGGGGCGCACCCACCCATCCTCCCCCCTGCCCTCTCCACTCGCTGCAGGGTGGGCAGCTTAAGTCGTTAGCCGCTGGCCACCGGGGTGGAGGGAGTTAAGCCTTGCTGGGGACTATTTACTCCTGATCCTAAGTGACAGCTTGGGGAGGGAGCGTCACGTGGCGCGAGATCCCCCGGGAGCCCATGGAGCATGCCCAGCAGCTCCTGCCTGGGAAAGATGCTGGGTCCTGCCGTCCCCACAGCCGCAGCAGCCGCGCCGCGCCAGGGACCTGCCCGCCAGCCAGCGCCGGCGATGACTGATTAGCCCCGACCTGCAGCCAGAGCCCCCCCTGCTCTGCGGAAGGGGCCCCCCGAGGGGCGGGGAGCAGGACCCCGGCGGCCGGAGCCGGGAGGGCTGCTGGGCGCGATCCGGTGAGTCTGTTTTGATGCATCATCCCGAGGAGGGAGGTAGGGCCGGGTCAGCCTGCCAGCGGCGCCCGCCGAGCCAGTCTGGGCTGCGGCCGCTCCGTCTCCATCCCTCCTTCTTGGCAGCCGGCGGGGATCATGGATGCTGAGAATGCTAATTATAGCCCCCACCCCCACCCCCACCCCCAGGAAGGGCTGCGCGTCTTTGAATCGATTGCATTTGAATGGCTTCTCCTGGGTGAGGCAGCGGCAGGGCTGCCAGCTTCCTAGGGTCCAGGGTGGGGCTGGGCTGGAGCCCAGAGCCACCCCACCCAGCCCGAGGCTTGCCAGGGCCGGGCTGGCCGCCAGCGGGGAGGGGGGGGTGGGGAGTGGGGAGAGCGCAGGGGCTCTGGGTCAGGCCCGGGTCAGCCCCAGGGACACCTCGCCTGCGTGCTTGTGTGCATGTGCGTTTGACTGTGTGTGTGTGTTTGTGTGTGTGTGTGACTGCATGCAGGTATGTATGTGTGTGTGAGACCACACGTGTTATGTGTATGTGTGTGTGTGACCGTGTGTGTGACTCTGTATGCAATGTGTGTGTACGTGCGTGTGACTGTGTATGTATGTGTGTATGACCGTGTGTGTATGTGTGTGAGACCAAGTGTGACTATGTGTATATGTCTATGTGAACATGTATGTATGTGCGTGTATGTCTGTGTGACTGTGTGTGTGAGAGACCATGTGTGACGGTGTGTGTGACTTTGTGTATGTGTGTGAGACCATGTGTGACTGTGTGTGTATGTGGATATGTGTATGTCTGTGTGAACCTGTGTGTATGTGTGTGTATGTCCGTGTGACTGTGTGTGTGATACCATGTGTGACTGTGTATATGTGTGTGTATGTGTGTGTGACCGTTGCGTGTTTGTGGCCGTCAGAGGTAGGATCCTCTGCCGAGACCCTTCCACTCCTGGGCAGCATCTGATCTGGGCTCTCAGATTTAGTGGGAAGCCCCTGAAGGCCCCAGACCTTGGGGTGGGGGCCTGAGGGGGCAGCTAGCAGGGAGAGAGCCTCAGGCGGATTGTGTGAGGTCCTGGGCTGAGGAGGAAGGTGGGCGACCCGGCAGGGAGGGGAATGGGGGGGAGGGAGGGGCAGGGTTTGGGGACCCAGATGGAGACCCAGGGGAGCGGAGAGAGACTCTCACAGCCTGGAGGCCTTGATGGGGGCGGGGTGCAGCCTTGAGTTCTCCTCAGCTCTCCCCACATTCCCACAGAGCCCAGGGCCCACTCGGTCTGGCAACCGGGGTGGGGGGGTGCCTGCTCCCTAGTTTCCTGCACATGTCCTGGGAGGCCTGGCTGGCCCGTGTCTGCATTGTCCAGATGGCCAGAGGGACAAGCAAGGGGGCATGACAGGCGCCCGCCCCTCCAGGCTCCCGACATCCTGCGGGTGGGGGGGGGGGAGTGTCGGTGCATGTGAGTGGGCCGCCAGGGACAGCTGCTGGGGGAGGCTGTGGGTGGAGAGGGGGTCCCCAGGGGCCCGGCGCTGCCCCTCCACAGCCCCCCATCCTCCGCATCTCTCAGGTTCTGCCCTGGGCTTTCCTTGGGGAAACCAGGCAGCCTGTCTCCTCGGGAGGGCGCGGGGAGGCTGCCGCAGATATGAATTATTAAAAGTCCTTGGTTTTCAGCGGGCGGCGAGGTGATGAGCGCCGTTGCTGTGTAATTAATCCTGGCGTGCGCGCCCAGACGGGGGGCTCACCTCCGTCTCCCCTCCCCAGAAGGGGCCGTGGAGGACGCATCGCACAGATAATTACTTTTCCCATGTCTGCCCGATTATTGAGCTGGATCCTTCCTGCTCCGTGCCCGATGAAGTAATTACCAAGAGCTGGAGTGGGGCTGACATCACCACCCGCCGGCCCCGCCTGCCGCCTGGGGCTCAGGAGAGGGGCCTCTGGGGCTCCAGCCCTGAAAAGCCGCGCAGGGGTGCGGTGGGGTGGCTCAGACCCCAGCCCGGGGTCTCCATCTGGGCCCTCAAGACCAAATGCCAGCCAGTCCTGTTGCCTCCTTGACCTGTGTGAGGGTTTCTGAGGTCACTGGCACCCCCTTTGGCTCCTAGCAGGAAACCTGATTTTTTTGGGGGATGGGTAGAAGAATGTTGGAAAACTTATTGGGTGTGGGAGTAGGCACTAATTTGGGGGGAATATTTTCAGAGGTCTGAGCTCTAGACTGAGCATGTGGAAGCTGGTGTATTAGGAGGTCAGTTTGTCAACCAATTAAAAAAAATTGAGCCAGGAAAGCAAACACTTTTTGGGGAGAGCATCTGGACTAAACAGGGACACAGAGGAAGACCATGAGCTGAGGGGGCCCTTCCCTGGGCATCTCTTGGCGCAGGTGGGCTCTCCTCAGTCCCCAGAGGCCCCGAGACGGGGGGGGGGGGGTGCAGCTGTCCACTACAGCTTTGCCTGGTGATTTGGTGGCCGGCACCCTCTGCAGCCTGAAGCCCCGATTCCCTCTTCCCTGCTAGCCCTCCTCTCCCCCGCCCACCCCCTAGTTCTGCTCTGGGCAGCCTCAGGGGGATCAGCTCTCCCCCAGGGTGCTAAAGAGGGTTTCCTTAGGAAAATAGAGGTTCCAGAGCCTAGACGGAAAGGCTTTACGTAACTCCTTCTGCATCAGACACTTGGGCCGTTCCCATTTATAAATAACACAATATGAGCATATCACATAAGGCCTTTTCTGCATTTTGGATGGTTTCCTTAGGATAACTTCTAAGACATAGAATTAATGTGATGAAGTATATAGTAATTTTAAAAGTTATTGTTCTGCGAGTATAAAAATAACACATCATTATTAAAAATGTAGGAAAACTTTAAAAAAAAAGATTAAAATATACCCATAATCCCCTCTCTTGGAGATTTAGTGTGTAATTTTTTTTAACAGTTTGGTGTATCTATGTATTTATGAAGTCATGATAGACATATGATTATATTTGTTATCACGGTGTATATCTAGGCACCCTTAAAATTTTGGACTAAGTATATATTTTTATCACTTCAATAGAAGTAGTTTCCATGATATTAAATATTCTCTTACAACTTTTTTTTCCTATTTATAAAAACGTGTTTGGGACTGGAGAGATAGTACGATAGGTAAGGCGCTTGCCTTGCACATGGCTGACCCAGGTTCAATCCCAGTCATCCCCGGGGTCCCCTGAGCCTGACCAGGAGTGCTCCCTGGGCACAGAGTCAGGAGTAAGCCCCGAGCATCACTGGGTGGCCCCCGCCCCACAAACACACAAATGAACCAACCAAAACCCAAAATGTGATTCTTTGTGATGCCGGGGCTGGTGCTGCTTCTCACACTGAGTCTTGGTGCTCTCAGGGCTGAACAGCTCCTAGCTGTGCTCACAGCGTAGGTGACAGACCTGGCTCTGGTGCTCATGGGCAGGGGACTGCATGCAGCCAGGAGGCTTCAGACAGCAGAGCTGCCTGGACCACGCTTGCTCTGAACCCGCACAGCCGCAGCCGCCCGAGAGGCTCCTCCGGGCCTACAACTTCATTTTTCTTTTCTTTCATTTATTCGTTCAGCTTTGGGTCACACCCAGCGATGCTCAGGGGCCCCTCCTGGCTCTGCACTCAGGGCTCTCTGCTGGCTGCGCTCAGGGGACCCTATGGGAGGGAACCCGCATAGGCTGCGTTCAAGGCGAGTGCCCTACCCACTCTTCTTTCTCTTCATTTTGTTTTCTTTTATACCACACCTGGCAGCACTCGCAGCACTCAGGAATTACTGTTGACTCGGCAGAGGACCATATTCAGTGCTGGGGTTGGCTGTATGCAAGGCATGTGCCTGAACTCCTGTATTATCTCTCTGGTCCCAGCTAGAACTTTATTCATTTATTTATTTATATATTTTGCTTTTTGGGTCACATCCAGCAATGCACAGGGGTTACTCCTGGCTCTGCACTCAGGAATTACTCCTGGCAGTGCTCAGGGGACCATATGGGATGCTGGGAATTGAACCCGGGTTGGCCATGTGCAAGGCAAACGCCCTACCCGCTGTACTATCACTCGAGCCCTTATTTATTTATTTATTTTTTGGTTCAGGGCTTATTCCTGACTCTGTGCTCGGGGATCACCCCTGGCAGTCCTCAAAGCACCATATGGAATGCTGGGGATTGAACCTGGGTGGCCGCATGCCAGGCAAGCACGATACCCGCAGGACTATCTCTCTGGCCTGCAATTTCATTTTTAAATGGCTGCCTAGTGTTTCATGATGTATTCATTCTGTTTTCTGTTTAATCATCTTAAACTCTTTCCAGTTTTCACTTTTCCGGTTTTCACATGCGATAAGGGACATATAAATATCTGAATCTACACATGGTGATGAGTTTTTTTCTTTTGGTTACATTTCCAGAAGTGGGGTTTGCTCCACTTGAGAGCATTTTGCCAAACTCCTTGTTAGAAAAGGCTGATTTGCATTCCCAGACTGAGAATGTGTCCAGGAACACATCTCATTGCATGAGCGTCGTGTATACACGAACTATGTTCATTGGTTTTGATTTTTCACTATTTGAATTTATTTTATTTTATTTAAAATTCGTTTTAAAGAGGGTTTCCCTCAGTGTAAAATGCGCCTGATGTCCTGGGTCCATCTTTGACTTTTCTTAAAGAGCAGTTTTTGTGCAGTGGCGAACGAAGGTCACGGTGAGGGTTCTGCCACTTAGCCTAGAATGACCTTGACCTCTCTTCGTCTTTCTCCTGTGAAATAAAGATGATGAGACGCAGCTCCCAGATGCTCACGAAGATTAAAGCAGGCAGGCAGGCTGAGAGGAGTCCATGGCATCTGTATTTGTTAGGATTAGTTTTGGTTGTTGATTTGCTTGAGAAACAGAAGACAGGATCCTTTTAGCCCTTGGCTTCCTCGTTCAAGGCTAATTGTTCTATTGCTTTGGACCTACACACACCCCACCTTTTGGGGGGCCCTCCCCCACAATGCTTCTTGTTGCTAGGTGTCAGACTGGGGTTGGGGTGGGTGGTAACTATTCTGTTGGATTCCCTGGGAATGTCACACCTCTAGGGCTTCTGGCAGGAGCCTGGACCAAAGAAGTTTGTCTCATGCTGCCCTCTGATTGGCCCACCCCCCACCCCAACTCACATGCTCCCCTGCTCCCTCCCTGGGCAAATCCAGCCAATGTTCTCGTTCCCCGGAGGCCTCTTTGCACCTTCCCAAAGTAGCAGGATCTGAGAAAGTAACTGCTAATGTGCTAATAAGATGGGGAGGGTCAGATGGGGAAAGAATCCAAGGCCATCTGGAATCTGGAGACATGGATTCAAATCCTGGTTTGTATCCAGTTTCTTCGTCTCTGAGTTTTGCTTCCTGGTCTGAAAGTGGGGTTAGTACCCACTTTCAGTACGCACACACATTAACCACCAACGCAGCTGGTGGTTAATGTGTGTGGAAGTGCCTTGTAAGCTGTAAATAATTACACGAGTGTTGGTTATTTATTTGTTTTTGAGTCATCTCCAGCGATGCCTGAGACATTCCTGGATTCTGTGCTCAGGGATCACTCCTGGTGGTGCTAGGGGGATGGCATGGGATGCCGGGAATCAAACCCGGGTCTGCCGTGTGCAAGAGAAGTACCCTGCCTGCTGTCCTATCGCTCCGACCACTGTGTGGGTTATTAGCAGGTAGGTACTTGCACGTGGGCATCAGAAGGTTGAGTTCTCTCTCGGAGTCCTGTGTGTGCTGGTGAGGGTTAGCTGGGCATATTTAGGGCTGACAGCTTTCTGGGTGATATAGAATTTCTCAGGCACTGATTTCTGCTTCCCTGGGGACTGGTTCCTGCTCTGTGAATTCAGGAAACAGGGCTGGCAGTCAGAACCCCTCTGGCAAGCACCCCTGGAGACTGCGGCCCTGCTCCTGAACCTGGACGAGGCTCCTGCAAGCGGAAGACGAGGTTCTTCCTGCCCTGACACCTGGTTCATCCAGGCTGACTCATTCCCCAGGAACCTGAGTCTATAATTGCAGGTGCCAATTTGCCTTTAATTAGCCTAATGCTTCCAATTAGCCATTTAAATTCAACCTGGCCTCTGGTGGTGAGAACATTTTTCTGATTTTGCTTGGTTCCTGGGACCTCAGAGAATGCAGGCAAGCCTACTTCCGCCCTTGGAATTGAGGCTGCCTAGTCAGGGGGCTAAGAGGGTCTCTGCAGACAAGGGAAAGTTGCCATGTGGGCAGATGGAGGGGGCCTGCTAAGAGTTTTGAATTCATCCAACAATGTTCAGAGCTTCCTCCTGGCTCTGTGCTCAGGGAGCTTGGGGGACCCTATGGAGCGCCGGGAATAGAACCCAGGAGCACGCCCTTCCTGCTGTAACTATCTCCTCCCCCCACGGGAGCAATACTTTGCACCCTGCCTGCTTCCTGGAGCTCAAAGGGGTTCACGGTGGACAGCCATGATGTTACACAGTGGAGCACAGAACTGTAGTCGCCTGCTGGGAAACCCGTCAAGGGCACAGTGATTTGGGCTCCCTGGCCAGGCTCTTGCTGTCCACTATTCCTGACTCCATTGTCCTCTCACGCTGCCCTCTTTCCCCCAAACTGCAGGTGATTTGAGGGAAGAACTTTGCACAGCGCAGGTACTCAGGAGATGTCAGCTGGACATAGGATGCTTTGGACAGAGGGAATTTGGCCAAGGGATAGAGAGGCAGGAAGCAAGAAAAAGACACGATAGCAGCAGGCACACTTTTCTGTCCTCAGCCTTGTCCCTTACTGCACTAGGCTGCATCCTTCCGGGCAAGGACAGGTCTGATCAGCTCTGTTCTCGCAAGTTGCCCAGAGCCAGCCGGAGCAGTGCATGGTGCCTGTGTTTGAACGAAAAACGAAGGGGAGAGAATGATGTGGTAGAGAGCCCATGGCCTGGAGTCTCGTGCGAATAAGGTTGGGAATCCCGGCCCCTGCACTTTCTTGAAGCAAACAGTGACTCTCTGTTTCTTATGTACCAGGCCTAGGTCATGAAAATGAAGCTTTAACTTCAGAGTCTAGGGGGTGGAGAGCTCGTCTTGCACGCAGCCAATCCTGGTTCAATTCCTGGCACCACATGTGGCTCTCCAAGCCCTGCCAGAGGTGATTCCTGCTGGATCCTCCACTGGTTCTGCCCTCTGCCGTTTCTGGGGCCATGTCCCGGGATGTTTAATCAACAGGGAAGCATCGCAGAGTGCAGCGCTAGGAGTAAGCCCTGAGCATTGTTGGGGTGGTCCCTCCCCAAAGCCCCCAAATACTAAATCAATTAAGAGTCTAGGACAGGAGTAGGTGGGAGCAGATGATTGTCCTGTGTATGTGGAGACAGGAGCTTTATAGTTTGGTGGCCAGGAAAGGGGCCAGTTTCCAGGAGGTTAGTAAGGAACTTCCTGGGATGGCTTCAGGTCTCAGCTCCCTGAGTTATCAAATGGGAGAGAAATAAAACAAAATGTGAATGAAATTCCCGGCACATTTATAGACTCCCTCCTCTCCCCCAGTGAACATAGGGATTAGTATTTTCTTTTTGTAGTTTTGGGGGTTGAATTTAGGGCTGCACACACAAGGCAAATATTGTACCACTGAGCAATATGGCTATCCTCTTGGATAATCTTTTTTTGGGGGGGAGGGATGGTTGGGCACACCCGGCAGTGCTCAGGACTTACTTCTGGCTCTGTGCTCAGGGATTGTTTCTGATGGACTCTGGGCAACTCTGTGTGGTACTGGGGATTGAACCTGGGTCGGCAGTGTGCAAGGCAAGTACTCCACTCGCTGTATTGTTGTTCTGGCCCAATCTTTTAATGAGTATTAAAAATGTTTTCTTTTTTTTTTCCTTTTTGGGTCACATCCAGCGATGTACAGGGGTTACTCCTGGCTTTGCACTCAGGAATTACTCCTGGCGGTGCTCAGGGGCCCATATGGGGTGCTGGGAATCAAACCTGGTCAGCGGCGTGCAGGGCAAATGCCTTACCCACTGTACTATCACTCCAGCCCCTAAAAATGTTTTCTTAAGGGTTGGAATGATAGTACAGCCTGTAGGACATTTGCTTTGCCCACAGCCGACCTGAGTTCAACACCTGGCAACCCATATGGTCCTCTGCGCACCACCAGGTGTGGCCCCGAAAGTAGGGGGAAAAGTTCTCTTGGGGCTAGAGAGTCAGCACGGGGCTAATACTCCTGAAAAGGCAGGAGGGGCCAGGCGGGAGACAGAACGCGGCATACGGTTGAGGGAGCCTCTCTCACGGAAACTCTGAGGGGCTCTTGACAGCACAGACTTAATTCCTTCAGGCATGCGGCCCCATGGGGACCAGTCCTGCCAGGCGACAGTCCAGTGGCTCTGTCGCCTGCCTGGTCCCCTGACCTGCAGTAAGACAGCCTGGCGGCCATGCTGGGTTGCCATGGTAACTGGCAGCCGCCCAGCTGGGTTGCCCGGGCAACCATTGAGCGGTTGTGGGGGGCGGGGAGTGGCGAGCTGGGGGATTCAGCCTTGGGAGAGGCAGAGAAGGCCAAGGGGGACCGGGAGGAAGCCCCAGATGCTCCCCACACAGCCTTCGCTCTCTTGTGGCCCTGGGAAGGCCAGAGCACGGCAGGTAGGAGAGGACTCCCACTCTTCCTTAGCTCACCTGTGTGTGTGAGCCTTCTGGGTCTGTCTGTCAGCAGTAGGTATGTGTGGGGTGTGTGTGTCTCTGTGTGATGATGTCTTTGTGTGCAAGAGTGTGTGCACGTGTCTGTGCTACAGCAAAAATGTGTGTGAGCATGTATAGGATCTCGTCTGTTTGCATGGGTGTATATGTGAGTATGAAAGCATGTATGTGTCTCTGTGTGAGTGTATAGGTACATGCATGTGTGTATGCATCTGTGTATATGTATGTGTGACTATGTGAACATGTGTGTACTTGTGTGAGTGCACGTGCCTGAGTGTGTGAGTGTGTGCACCTTTGTGTGTCAGTGTGAGTGTATATGTGATTGTATGTGAGCATGTGTGTATGTTCAGTGTGTGGGTATTTATAGGTATCTGAGCACATGAGTGACTGTGTCTTTGTGACTGTATATGTGTGTGTCTGTGGATGAGCATGTATGTGGGTATATGTGTCTGCATGTCTGTGTGTGACTGTGTAGGTGTCTGTATGTGAGTGTGTGAGCCTGTATGTGTCTGTGTGTGAGAGTGTGTTTTTGTACGTGAGTGTGTGTGAGCATGTGTCTGTGAGAGTGTGTGTATGTGATTGTGTGAGCCCATATGTGTTTATGTGTGAGAGTGTGTGTATGTAAGTGTGGGTGCATGTGTCTGTGTGTATATGTGAGAGTGTGTATATGTGTGTGAGCGTATATGTATGTGAGAGAGTGTGTACGTGTGTGAGCACATGTGTCTGCGTGAGAGTGTGTGTACGTGTGTGAGCGAATGTGTCTGCATGAGAGTGTGTATGTGAGTGTGTAATCCTGTATGTATCTGTGTGAGAGTGTGTGTATGTGAGTGTGTGTGAGTATATGTGTTTGTGTGTGAGAGTGTGTATGTGAGATGTGAGCCCGTATGTGTCTGTGTGTGGGAGTGCGTATGTGAGAGTGTGTGTGTGTCACCTGTGGCGGGTCTGCGGTCTGAGGAGCTGGAGAGATATGAAGCTCCTGGATGTGGCCGACTTAGGCTTCTCTCCCCACAGGGGACTAGGGGTGGGCTGGACCCTCCCAGGCTGGGCTGTAGGGCTCAGAGGTCACATGACTCGCCCAAGGCCTCAGGTCATGAATGGAGCGAGGGGGATCCTTGTTGCTCAAGTTCATTCTGGGCTTGGTGTGTGCTGCTCGTTGCCCAGTTTTATTGTGACGATTCTCTGGCGAGAAGCTGGGATCAGAAGATCCAAGTGGGTCTGTCTGGCCTGTCAAACTGAAGGCCTGAGCTGAACCCAGGATGCGGCACGGGTTGTGAGTGTGAGTGGGTGCATGTGTGCATGTGTATGTGTGTGTGTTAGTGGGTGAATGTGCACATGTGTATATGTGTGTGTGTGTGATGTGAGTGGGTGCATACGTATGTGTGTGTATGTGTGAGTGGGTGCGTGTGTACATGTGTATATGTGTGTGCGTGAGTGTGTAAATGTGCACATGTGTGTGAGTGTGAGCAGGTGACTGTGTACATGTTTCTGTGTTTGTGTGAGTGGGTGCATTGGACATGTGTGCGTGTGTGCATATGCAGATTGTGAGTAGCGGCTGGGGACATGCCTTTGGTCTTCCACTATTAAGAAAAGTGACTCTGCAGAGAAAGGGGCGTTTGCTCCATTTATGAGGACCTCGGGGAGGGCGGAGAGGGTACAGCCCTGTCGATGCCGATGCGGTCCTAGAGCAGGCTGTGTCTCTGTCCCCTGGTGTTGGGGACGTCACCAGCTCCTTGGCCTTGTGCTGTGGGTGGGCCATCCTGCAGCTGAGTGGATGTTGAGAGCCCAGAGGGCCCGACCCCAGCCTGGGGCAGGCAGGAGAGGAGAGGATTGAGGGAGCCGCAGCTCCTGGGCTGGGGAGGGCGTTCTTAGTGAGGCAGCTGGAGGCTGAGGGTGGGAGGAAGGACCCAGGGGACAGGCCAGCTGTTCCCAGACAGGTGGCCGAGTGTGGGCGCTCAGAGCATCCACACCCCACCATGTGAATACTTCTAGAATCTAAGGTCTGGAGTTCTCAGAACCGAGGCCAAGTCATTAACACTTAGACTGGCTAAGGTACATTTTCTCAGTTTTTTATCTTTCTTGGTGAAACAGCTAGTTGGAAATGCAAGTTGTTCTGAAATATTTTCCTTCACACATATCCTCCTGGCGGGTCCCCACATGAAATTCGCATCAAGCCCGAGGGAGACGTTTCCAAGCCCACCTCCCGCTCCCCGCAGTGTGCGTGGCGGGGGGCTGGCGGGGAGAAGCCGTGTAGACGGGTTTTCAGGGCTTAGGGAGGAAGTGAGCCTGGCTGCTGATTCAGGTGCTGAGCCCCAGAGCCCGGCACCATCTTCCGGCTGCTGGCGGGAGGAGCCATGGGTGGGCCTGCTTCTTCCTTGCCTGCCTTCCTGCCCTTCTCCTCGGACACCCAGTCCTTTGCTCACCCTGGGGTTCCCAAAACGCCTTCAATGCTGCCTGGCGGAAGATTTGGCCTAGGAGCACTGAACCTTTTTCATACTTTGACTGATTATGGGGTTTTAAAAAATTTTTATTAGCGAAACACCATGAGGTACAGTTGTAGACTTACAAATTTTTGTGCTTGGGTTTCAGTTATACAATGATCGAGTACCCATCCCTCCACCAGTGCCCATTCTCCACCACCCCTGATCCTAGTATCCCTCCCACCCCCCAACCCCCCATCCCACCCTGCCTCTGTGGCAGGGCATTCCCTTTTGTTCTCTCTCTCCTTTGAGGTGCTGTATTTTGCAAAAGAGGCATTGAGTGGCAATCATGTTCGGTCTATAGTCTGCTTTTAGCATGCTACTGCCATCCTGGGAGGATCCTCCCAACACCCTTTATTTGGTGCTCCCTTCTTTATCTGAGCTGCCTTTGCCCCCAGCATGTGCGGCTGGCCTCCTATGTTTTTGATCTTCTTTGACAAGGAGCAAGGTATTTCCAACCACCTAAGAGGAGTGGTTCCCCCTACAAGGATCTCATAAAGCAACAGGTCAGGAGAAGGGAGTATCAGGGCTGGAATGATCGTATAGTACGTGGGGTTCTTGCCTAGCATGTAGCCAGCCTGGGTTCGATCCTCATCACCCTGACACCCTTGATCCCCCAGACCACCAGGAGAGATCCCTGAGCACAGAGCCACAAGTCTGCCCTGAGCACTGCCTGGTGTGGCCCATCTCTCTCCCCGCCAAGGAGAGAGAAGGGGGTGTCAGCAGAATCTCATTTGCATATTTCCTACAAGCCCACCCTTGGCTCAGGCCTGGTCTTCTTGTTACCTGGGCCCCGCTATCAGTTTCTCCTCTTCTCACACCTCGGCATCACTGGGCAGGCCAGACTAAATGCAGCTCTTTAGAAATAGCGCTCAGGTTGCTGAGGGTTTTTCCACAAGGAGAGATAAGCCTCAAGACACATCCAGAGTTTTGGCCTCTGTCCACCCAGCCCTTCTCGGTGCTCTGGCCAGCCGACCAGCCAGTTCTCAAATCGCCCGGTAAGGGGGAGAATGCTCTATGGATGTGCTGCTCAGCGAAGCTACTTTTATTTCTTATTATTTTGGGGCCACACCCGGGCTTACTCCTGGCTCTCACCTCGGGGGTCACTCCTGGCTGTGCTTGGGTGAATGTATGCGGAGCTGGGGAACCTGTTGCGTCCAGGGCAAGCACCTTACCTGCTGTCCTATCTCTCTGGTCCCCTTTGGAGTCCACACTTGGAGCTTCTCGGAGCTACTAATGGCTCAGTGCTTAGGAATCTGGGGATCAAACACGAATCTTTTGGATGAGAAACCTGTGCTCAGCCGTTTGGACCATCTCCCTGGCCCAAATCTGCTCTCCCTTCTAACTGTCGTATGACTTCAATTCATGTCTTTCCTGAATGTGTCTTCTCTCATTCTCCTTAGGGGTGAAGAACGTAACTGGTAGAAATGGAACCTTGCTTGTGTGTGTGTGTGTGTGTGTGTGTGTGTGTGTGTGTAGGGGGGTCAAGAAGGGCTTAGAGCCACACTCGGCATGTGCTGGGGGCTTACTCCCACTTCTGTGCTCAGGGATCACTCCTAGTGGTGCTCAGGGGAACGTGCAGTGTTGGGAACCAGGTCAGGGTCGGCAGCATGCAGGACAAGCGCCTTACCCCTCACTGTCTCTCCAATCCCAGCATGGGCCCTCAGCTGGACTGTGACAGCCCCACCATCCTTCCTGGGCTCCGTCATCTGTCATTCTGTCCCGTTGTCAGTGTGGAGGGACTGTGGTGTGCTGTGGGACAAGACTGAGGCTCTTGGCTCAGTTTGGGTATGCGCCTAGCTTCGTGCTCTCCAGCTGTGTCACTGGGCTTTAGTCCTCCACTGTGAGCCTCAGTTTGCCCAGCTGTAAATGGCGGGTGACAGTGGCCATCACTGATAGGGCTTTGGAGAGGGCTTGATGAATTCATGGGCGTGAAAGTCTTCCTTGCAGTTCTAGGCGCCTAAGTGTCACCAGTCGCTGTGGCATCTACGGCCCCTGGCTGAAAGTCACCCTCAGGGGGCAGAGATCTATTTGGTGGCACTCAGATGCCTTCGCCCCTTTTCCAGCTACTCCCCTTGAGCAAACTTGCAGATCCTGGGGTTTAAATGGAGCCCGCTGGGGGCTGGAGCAAGAGGACAGTGTGTGGCCAACCCGGGCTTGATCCTGGCACCACATTTGGTCCCCTGAGCACTGCCAGGAGTGACTCCTGAGTGTGGAGCCAGGAGTGAGCCCTGAGTTTTGCTGTGTGTGCCCTCCCCCTCCACCCCCCCCAAAAAAAGCAAGACAAAACAAAACAGGAATAAATAAAAATAAATCGAGCCCATAGTGCCAAAACCTTCAGGTGATGCCCGTGGTCAGTGGACAGAGCCTTGCTTCATAGATGGAACCACAACCCCATATGGCATTGCCTGTTGAAATGTGGGGCTGTGAAAAGCCAATAGTCAGCAAACGACGTCTGGATGCAGAAGTCTAACAGCCAGTTCATCATTGGGCACAGGATGGATCTGAGGTGTTTCAGGCAAGCTTTCCCAGGTTGCATTTCTTGGGTGCAAAAGGGCTGTGTGGGAAAATCAGGTCTGGGGAGTCCAAGGATGACCCTCCCACCCTGCCAGCCTGGCTGAGACCTGTTAGTGGGCAGGGCGGCCTGGCGGAGCTGGGATTGGTCCTTCACGCTGCTTCCAAGGGCATGCATGCCTCATTGCCGTGCTCAGGCATTTGCTAATGTTACTTCTGCTACCTGAGAAGTCCCTTGAGGGGGCCAAAGCAATAGCACTGCTCAGCAGGTAGGGTGTTTGCCTTGCATGTGGCCGACCTGGGTTCCCTGGCACACTATGTGTTCCCCTGAGCCCCACTCGGAGTGATCCCTGAGCACAGAGCCAGGAGTAAGTCCTGAGCACCTCTAAGTGTGACCCAAAATAAAAGAAAAAGGCAAAGTCCCCTGAATCTGGTGGGCCTGCTGTGACACCCCTCCTGGCGGTGACTCACTCTTTCTGTCCCCACCATGTGCCTGTTTGCTTCGTGAGCCAAGCCTGCTGCATCCTTGTAGCCGGCTCAGCCTCTACTGCTCAGGAGCTGGTTTGCTGGGTCCTGGCCCTTTTGGGGCCTAGGGGCACCTGCCCCCACTCCAAGGAGTTTGCTAGAAATGCAGATTCTCAGACCTCTATTTTTTTTTTTTTTGCTTTTTGGGTCACGCCCGGTGATGCACAGAGGTTCCTCCTGGCTCTGCATTCAGGAATTACTTTCGACGGTGCTCAGGGGACCATATGGGGTGCTGGGAATCGAACCTGGGTCAGCCGCGTGCAAGGCAAATGCCGTGCTATTGCTCCAGCCCAGATATCGCTCTTCACCTCCTGAATTGAATCGGTAACAAGACCCCGGAATGCAGGTGCACACTCACTCAAGAAGCCCCACTCCCCGTTACCTTGCCTGTGGCAGGAAGGAGGGTGCCAGGAACAACTCTGGCTCCCTGGGTCATGAGGCCAGTCCGACTCGCGGGGCTCCTGGGGACCATTCTGGGGCATTTGGTCATTCGCTGTCTAGATGTTCCCTGTTTGATTCTTGGAATAACAATGAGAGCGTTAGAGGAAATTCAGGGGCTGCTGTTCCTCCTGCAGAATTAGCAACAAGCCCTGGTGCACAGTTCGGGCCTGAGGATGGATGCGTGGGTTCCACAGAATTAGTAACAAGCCTGGCGTGTGGTTCAGGCCTGAGGATGTCTGTGTGGGCTCCACAGAATTAGTAACAAGCCCAGCACATGGTTCGGGCCTGAGGACGGAGCCGTGGGCTCTTAGCTGTGGACTGCGGGTTTCGCATCAGTGACTGATATCTTTTGTTCCTGTTAGGCCATTACTGTGGCATATCGAATCCCAACACTGCCGGCAGTGTTAGCCATCCTTCCTGGTTTTGTGAGCAGCAGATCTGGTTGGCCGTGCCTTCCATGGCACCGTGCCCCTGGTGCTGAAAAAGGGGAACATGACAGGACCATGGGCAGACCCTGGGGCGCCCACTGGAGGTGTTTATGCCCTAATCAGCATCTCTGAGTGTAAGAACTGCACCCTGCAATCCCACAGCTCATTCTTTTTTTTTTCCGGGTCACACCTGGCCATGCATAGAGGTTACTCCTGGCTCTGCACTCAGGAATCACCCCTGGCGGTGCCCGGGGGACCATATGGAATGCTGGGAATCAAACCCGTGTCAGCCGCGTGCAAGGCAAACACCCTACCCACTGTGCTATCGCTCCAGCCCCAGCCTCATCTCTTTTAACAGGCATTTCTACCTCCCAGTTCTCCACTTGGGATTGAGGACATTGGGGTCCCTTGATGCATTTGAGAAATCATGTGCTCCTGAGGCAGGGCTCCTGATGTGGCTGGAAACACCCCAGCCTTAGGGATCCCATGGAGTCTGGGTCACCCTTGTGTGTGGCCTGGATAGGGGATGGACCTGTGGGCTCTTAGGTGTGGACTGGGGGTTTCACGTCAGTGACTGATGTGTTTTGTTCCTCTTAGGCCATTACCATGGCAGGTCATTCCCCAAAGGGCCTCTGCTGCTCCCTGGCACCTGGTGGGCATCCCTGGGCCCACATCCTCCCAGCCATGATGTGTGGGAGGAGGTGGGGAGGGTGTCCCACTCTGCTCTCAGCTAGCTGATTGATTGCCATTGATTGCTGGCTCTGTGACCTCAGGGGCCGGCTCCTTCCCCCTTTCTGAGTCTGCAGCTTTTGAAAAAGAGCCAAAGCCCAGTGGGCTACTGCCTGAGGTGTGAACCACCTGCTGTTCTCTGGCTCCTTCTCTCCTGCCCCGCCCTGGAGAGTTTCTCTGCCTTCTCTTCCCTTCATAGACTTCCGGGTGACAGCGGCCGGCCAGTACTGGAGCTGGCTTTAGGGGTCCAAACACTTGCCTGCCCAGGGGGACCCATCTGGGACGCGCCTGGCTTCTGCCCAGAGTGGGGCTGCCCCTTTCAGCCAGCTGGGTGGGGTGTAGCACTCTGATATCTTGTCCCCACATGTGGCGTGTGGGGTGGTGCCATGGAAGTAGCTCTGCCAGGGGCTCCCTAATTGGCCCTCCAGCTGCCTGATTGACTCCACTGCGCCAGGCACGTTTATTTACCCCCGGCAGCCTCTCAGACAGCCGTTAATTGCAGGCACGGGAGAGACAATAATTACGGGATAATGGGTGGCTTTTGTGCGAGTCCTTCTCCCAGCACTGTGTCAGCAAACACCAAGGGTTTGTTTGCTAACATACAGCCCCCCCCCTGCCGAGGGGCTCACAGCCCCTGCAACTCTTTCCGTTCTCTGCCCCCCTCCCCTTGTGGTGTCTGTGGCCCTCCCCTTGGGGTGTCTGCACCCCCTGGGTGACTTGTACCCGCCACCCAGAAAATCATCTCCGAATGCCACGCAAGCCTTGCTGCATTCAGGTTCCAGAGGCTGCTTTTTAGGAAGTGCCGTTTAATTGTCTTTGCCTAAGAAAAAGGGGGAGTACATGCTCTGTACCTTATCTCCGGGTTCTTCTGGTCTCTGTTAATGTTTTACACAGTTGTAATTAGTCTGTGGCCATTGTCTTCTGTCATGAAATTTTGTGTTTATCATTTTTTGTTTGGGGCTGGAGAGACAGCACAGCGGGTGGGTAGAACACTTTCCTTGCACACAGCCAAGCCAGGTTTGATCCCCAGCATCCCATAAGGTCCTCCGAGCACATCCAGAGTGATTCCTGAATGCAGAGTCAGGAGTTACCTGTGAGCAGCCCTGGGTGTGCCACCCCTCTCCCCCGCCCACCGCCAGCAACATTTTTTTTTGTTCTGAGGCCACACCCAGTGGTGCTTAGGTTTTATTCCTGGTTTTGTGCTCAGGAATTACTGCTGGCAGTGCTCAGGGGACCATATGGGGTGCCAGGGGTCGAACCCAGGTCGGATGCTTGCAAAGCCAGCGCCTCCCGGCTGTGCTATCGCCCTGGCCCTTTAATGTTTATTTCATAGAAACATTTCCCTGTATGACAATGGTTTATAAGTTAGTCATTTTAAGTAGCTCTAAATAACTCTGTCATGTTACTTCATTACTGTATTGCTCTCCTTTTATTGCTGGGAATTTGGGATGTTTCCAATTTATTATTATGAGTGACTCTGCCTTAAACATCTTCATCTGAGCAGATTTCCCCACTTCCTTCCCTGCGGGGAATTGAATTAGGAGCTGAATCGATCCAGCGTGCTGGGTAGCAGGGTAGGGATCTGCAAGCCACGGTGGGGTGCTTCACGGATGCCCACCCATTCCCGCACACAGGCCTTTTCGGCGCCTCCTTGTCACCATCCATTCCTAATATGATCCCGTGCCAACCTTCCAGTGAGAGCCTGTGCGAGTGGAGATTGTGTCTGGTTTCTCCTGCTGCCTAATCGATCATCCCAAAGGCTGGTGGCTTGGGCAAGGAATTGCTTCAGGGAGGTTTCGGTGACAAGTCCCCCTGGGGGTGCCTGTGTGGGTGGCTTCAGTTCTCCCTTCATAGGGAGGCTGGAAGAAGCTGGACAGCCCAGAAGTCTCTGTCCGTGGCTTCTTCTTCGAGCTTGCTAGGTGTTGGGCTGTCATCCATGTTGCTGGACAGCAGGGACTATCCCGGGGCTGGACAGTCTGGGACAGAGCTCTCCCAGAAGCTCAGGGAGGGAGGCAGACAAGGGGGATTTCTTAGGTTCCACTTCCGAAGTCTCACCATATCTCTTCTCTCTCTCTCTCTCTCTTGTTTATTTGTTTGAGAGTATTGGGGGTGGAACCTAGCATCTTACACAGACAAGTCATGTGTTTTATCTCTGGGTTATACCCCCAGTCCTGGTTTTGATACAGCCAACAACTATGACAAGTACTCAGGTGGTAACAATCAAACGAAAGATCTTGGCAGAAAATATCACCCACTGTTACTTGAATCTTACAGGCCACAGCACAGTGACTGGATGGAGTTGTTCCAGTTGGTTTTCCAAAGCAGCCCGCTCTTGATGAACCTCCTTGAACTGCTGCTGCAGTTCACTGTTCAGTCGTGTGAGCACGGCATTGGGCCTCTTTGTTTTTGTGAATAGCAGTCTGAATGGCCTTCTTCTGCGTGGAGGACTGCTTCTGGACTGTCGGGTGGCGTTGCGCAGTTGCTACCTCACAGTTTCCGATGGATGGACTTGGAGGGTGGCTGCTGAGAATGCCAGGGGGTCGAACCCATGCATAGAGGTTACTCCTGGCTCTGCACTCAGGAATCCTTCTTCGCTGGGCTGCTTTCTGCAGCTTGGGAAGGGGCTCTGCTCTACTGGGAGGGTCCCTTGCCATCGGAGACTTGTTCAGACTGCCCACGTCCTGTCTCTTATACTCCGTGGGTAACCGAGATACCAGCTCACCTCTCACTGGTACAGTGATGACTTTGTTTTTTGGGTCACACCTGGTGATGCTCAGGGCTTACTCCTGGTTCTGCACTCAGGCATGACTCCTGGAGATGCTCGGGAGACCATATCGGGTCCCAGGAATTGAACTTGGGTCAGCCAAGTGCCTTACCCGCTGTAGTATCTCTCCGGCCCCAATTTACAATACTGTTAATAGTGGTTTCAGGCATACATCATTCCAACATCACATGTACATAGCCCTCACCTCTTTCCCAGAAAACTTCGTTCTATGGACTCTCCCTAGTTCCGGTCCTTTGACCATTTGTTGTTCCCTAACTGCCCTGACAGGCTTTAATCCTCTACTCCTGAAGTGGACAGTGGATATAAGTAGCTCTAAATAACTCTGTCATGTTACTTCATTACTGTATTGAGACCTATGAGTTCATCAGTGGTGACCTTCAAAGAGGCCAGAGAAGAGAGCTGGCCCTTCCTGTTTGTTCCATGACCCTCTGAGCACATCCAGAGTGATTTCTGAGTGCAGAGCCAGGGATAAGAGCCCAAAGATCACACCTGTGATGCTCAGGGGGACCATCTGGAGTGCTACGACTTGATCCTGGATCAACTGCATGCAAGGCAAATGCTTTTCCCCTTCCCTGTCTTTTCTCTTTGGGTCCCAAGTTCATTCTCTCTGCGCAGGAATCTCATCCCTCTCTACAGCCCTTCCTGGTGGTCCCTGCCTGCCTCTCCCTTTCCTTTCTGAATTCTTGAGGCCTCGAATCTTTGTTTGCCCCGTCTTAGGCAGCTCTTGTCACAAATTGGAAGTGGAGTTATTTATGAGCTTGGCTTCCAGGCTGTAAGTGCCTGCTTGGGCCTCTGTCCTGCTACGCTTGTTAGCCGCCATGCCCCATTCTCAAAGCACAGGGAGGGCCTGGCATGTGAGTGGGCTCCCATGAGCCCCAGATCCCCCCTTCTCCAACATCGTGTGCTCCACTCTCTGCTGAATGAATGAATAAGCTTAATGAAAATGGGGTAGGGAAGAGGACACGCATTTACTGAGTGAGCGTTTAGAATGTGCGCTCACCAGCACCGCTCAGAGCCTATTGAAATGATCTTTCGTTATTATCGTTTGGGGGCAGGTATTTGGACCACGTTCAAATCAGAGTAGATCGTGTGTAAGGTGAGAGCCTGCCCCACTCTACAGTCTCTCCGGCCCTTTGGGTTACTATTATTTCCTCCCATCCCTTCTCTTTGTTGCTCTTGTTATGTTTGGGAGCCACACACAACATTGCTCAGGGGTTACTCCTGGCTCTGCACTCAGGGATCACTCTTGGTGGGGCTCAGGGAATCATATGGGATGTCGGAGATTGAACCCGGGTCAGCTGTGTGTAAGGCAAACGCCCTACCTGATGTCCTATCGCTCCAGTCCCTTTAGTGGCTGTTCTTCCCCCTCTCACTCTCCTTGTTGCTGGTTGGGCCTCGAACCCTTGCCTGAGGTTACAAACTTTAGTTGTGTTGCTCCAGATGTTAGACACTTGGCTCCTGGGGCGGTGCTGGGGGTCCAACTCGCAGGATCAGGCCTGCAAGGGAGATGCTGAGCTCCTGAGCACTCTCTGGGTCCCTGTTTCAATCATATTTTGAAGGGGCTATACCAACTCTGCTCAGGGCTTACTCCTGCTTCTGTGCCCAAGTATTACACCTGGTGATGCTCAGGTGACCATATATAGTACTAAGGATTGAACCCTGGTCAACTGCATGCAAGACAAGTGCCTTATCCCTTCCCTGTATTATCTCGCTGGCCCTCAATAAATTTTATTCTTTTTAATTTTGGGGGGGCACACTTGCCTATACTCAGGGCTTACTCCTGGCTCTGTGCTCAAGGATCACTCCTGGGGTGCCGGGGATCTTACCTGAGTCATCTGCATGCAAGGCAAATGCTCTGCTTGCTGTACTATCTCACTGGCCTCCCAAATCATTGAATTTGTACAGTAACCTGGGGAGCATGTGGCAGTGTTCCTAGATTACAGGTGATGAAACTGAGCTTCAGAGTTCAGTGACATGCCCCAGGGGGACATCGCTAGACTATGTAGCATGTCCTGGAGCCATGACTCAAACTGTCTTGCAAAACGCCGGGCAAAAGAAAACCCGTCAAGCTTCTGGAGCCTCAGTTTCCCTGTCTGTGAGGTGGGAAAGGAAGTGCTTACCTGAGGGTGTCTCAAGGCAAGGAATAAGACCCCCTGTACTGGGGGCAGTGAGGGTCTGCTCCCCAGCCTGCTGTCCTCCAGGATTTGACACTGGGGGTGCCTGTACGTCTGTGATGTGGTTGGCAGATCCCCCCTGCTGCATATTTGGGCATGTGCTTGGTTCACACACATAATTACTCCACTTTGCACCCCCAAGCTCTCAGGGACTCTGTGCCCCCAAACTTCCCTGAGAAGTTCTCTGCAGATAGACGACTTCCCACCTCCCTGTAATCAGGGGTGTGACCAGCACCTGTCACCAGTCTGTCTCTTCAGGGGCTCCTGCCCTCCCACACTCATTGCTTTTGTTTGCTCTTTGAAAATTAACTCTGGTGAGGGCCAAAGCCATCGTAAGTGGACAGGGCACTTGCCTGGCGTGCGGCTGACCCAGGTTCCATCCCTGGCACTCCATACAGTCCACCAAGTACTACCAGCAGTAGTTCCTGAGAGCAGAGCCAGGGAGTAATCCCTGAGCATTGCCGGGTGTGGCCCCCAAATCAAAAACAACACACAATTTGTGGTGAGCACTCATTGTCTCTCTTTCCTGCTCCTCATCCTCTTCTCGCTCCTCCTTTCACTCCACAGCCCGGTTTCGGGGTTATGAGCCCTGTCTGGTCACAGACCAGGTGTTCAGGACGCTGCCCCGGGCCTGTGGGGGTGAATGTTGGCAGGAGAGGGAGCACTGTGGGAGGATTAGGGCAGCAGGGATTTACATCTCTCCATCCAAGGTGCCCGTCCCTCCTATTGCCTGGCCCCTGCCTCAGTATCTCCTGGCTGGAGTTGGTCTGGGGAGGAGGGCTGACTAGCTGTGGGCTAGCTGTACCCACCAATCTGCCCTAGTCTTCTGTGCCTGTGTTCCCAAGCTCAGGTCCATCGCCCATGGCCCTGCTGTCCACTGATCCATGGTTCGGGAATGCCAGAGGAGGTTGGCTTTCTCCCTTCCGCCTCCCCCTTCCTCTACAGGTGTGCGCTTCTTGGGGATCCCCTTTCTGTCTCCAGGCTCCCCTCTTGTCCCCTTGCTGCTTTTCCCCTGGAGTAGCAGTGCTGAGAGGAACGTGGCCCTCCAGCAAACCGGCGTCCGGCGGTCGTGGCTCAGATCTTTCTAGATCCCCGCTCACTTGATCTGGGCTCAGAACTGGCCGCGGGTATCTCTGCTGCTGCTGTTCCAGACAGATCCCGGCCAGGGTGCTGGAGCCTATCAAAGGCAAAGACTAAGGAAGCATTTCCTGAGTCCGTGCAGATCTGCAAATCTCCGTCTCTCTAGGCTTTGTGCTCACCAGCTCAAGGAGGGGCGAACTGGGGAGGAGAAAGGTAGAACGACGGGAGGCCGGCCCAGAATGTGATTCTCAAAGTGACCTGCCACGCACTCTCGTGTGTACCCATGCACACTCATGCATACACACACCTGTGCACACTCAACTTTTTTTTGCTTTTGAGCCACACCCACAGGTGCCCAGGGGTTACTTCTGGCTCTCCACCCCGGAGTCATTTCTGGTGGTGTTCAGGGGATGCCGGGGATCGAGCCACAAGCCAGGCAAACACCCTACCCTCTGTCCTATTGCGCTGGCCCCCACTTCACTTTTCCATAAAGTTTGGCCTAATGGGCTTAGCCAGAAGGACCTCTCTGCCACTGAGTGCTCTGGATTGAAGACGGGGCTTGTCCTTTCTGGACTTGGTCTCTCGAGAGGCTCGTCCTCTGTCCGAGCTTCTTTATGAGGTTCAGAGGTGCCTTGCCCTCCAGGGCAATGGGACGGGGTCAGGCTAATCTGTGATCGAAAGGCTGCATGACCGAGAAGGAGGATGGCTGGTGACGGGCTCAGGGCCCTTGGGGGTGGCTGCGGAATCCAAGTCTTTTATCAGATTGAGTTAGAAACTAGAGGCAGGAAGTGGGGACACAGGGAGCCAGCCTGGGGTCTTGGGGTGTTAGTCTCTCTTGACCTAGAGGTCTGCAATTTATCGAGCTTCACATGTACAGGCCTGATCAGCCTGATGGTATCTCAAAGTAACCTGGCAAAATAATTTGCTGGTTACCAGTTATCTCGCTGAGGTGACAGGTGGCTGTGATGAAATGCAGGCATGAGGGACAGGCTTGGTCAGAAGTTGCATCCTTGTCATCTGCCCACCTTGGGACTCAACCATGCCGCATACTCAGCAAGGTGGTGTAAGTGTGGACACAGTGACTCCTGTCAGTCTCCTCCCCGGGCCACTTTGGTCTTTGCTCTTCAAATGTGTCACCATCTCCCTGGGACTGGGTGTGCCTGGGGCTTCCAGAATATCTTCTTGCCTTAATCCCATTGCTCACGCTGGGAGCAGGGAAGGGTGGATGCCTCCTTCAGCTTTGCACGGTGTGGCCTTTTGGGCCTGTGGGACCCGTCCTTCGGGCTGTTCTTCCACCCTAAAACACGGCATCTCCCAAGAGGCGCTTCGTCCAGGGTATTCTCGGGGACTCGGTCATCAGGGCCCAGCTGGACCCATACATTGAGGGGAGTTTCCTGCAGAGCTGGGTGGGGGCCAAGATAAATGGCCTCCTCTTGGCCTTCCCACCTATTTCCTGGCCCGAAGGAGCCTCGGGGCCGGGGTGGTCTGCAGCTTAGCCCTAGGGAGGTCTGGGTGCTGTGTGACTGGCCTTTCCCTGCATGGGTGGTCTCACTGGACCTGGTCCGGATTGCAGATGGCACACCCACCCTGGGTCAGGCTGACAGGGCCCGCCTGAGGGGAAGGACTCGCTGCAGGAATGTAGAAGTGTTGTTAGCAGGGGTGGGGTAGTCCCTCTCAGCAGCAGGGTTGGAGACACCCCGCTACAGGGTGCAAAGGGCACTTGGGTTCCCGTTGCCTCACCCTGGCCTCTTCCTCTGAGGAGGCGGCCGGTGCCCCACCCTGCCCAGAGGCAACTTGTGTCCAGAGAGCTATTTCAGGGAACCTGCAGTCTGCCCCCTCCAGGGGATGGTTTTGGACATGGAATGTCCTCCTCCCAGAACCCTGCCCCCTGTCCACATTGGTCGGGAGCGGTGCTGGGGTCCTCAGAACTCACAGCCTCCAAGGGACATTTTGAGTTGGCTGATTCAAAGTGTGGCTGGAAGCACACGCTAGGGGTAAAAGCAGCTCAGATAGAGAAGGGAGCACTAAATAAAGGGTATTGGGAGGATCCTCCGAGGATGGGAGATACATGCTGAAAGTAGACTATAGACCGAACATGACTGCCACTCAGTGCCTTTTTTGCAAACCACAACACCCAAAAGGAGAGAGAGAACAGAGGGGAATGCCCTGCCACAGAGGCAGGGTGGGATGGGGGGATGGGAGATGGGAGGGCTACTGGGATCATTGGTGGTGGAGAATGGGCACTGGTGGAGGGATGGGTACTCGATCATTGTATAACTGAAACCCAAGCACAAAAATGTGTAAGTCTACAACTGTACCTCATGGTGTTTCACTAATAAAAATTAAAAATAGATAAATAATTTTTTTTAAAAAAAGTGTGGCTGGAGATATAGTACAACAGGCAGGGTGCTTGCCTTGTACATGGCGGACAGCTTAGTAGTCCCCCAGTTCTCAGGGCCGGGGTGGTCTGCAGCTTAGCCCTGGTACCGAGCTGGGAGTGAGCCCTGAGCCCACTGTAGCTCCCCCCAAACAGATAAACCAAAGTGACTGAGCCGGGTCACTGCTGGCCTGTGTGAGGCCCTGGCCTCAATCCCAGCATGGGCAAAACACAAATCAAAAGTCTGATTGGCGGGACTGTAGCGATAGCACAGCGGGTAGGGCGTTTGCCCTACAAGCGGCCAACATGGCCGACCCGAGTTCGAATCCTTCGCCCCTCTCGGAGAGCCCGGCAAGCTACCGAGAGTATCTCGCCCGCATGGCAGAGCCTGGCAAGCTCCCCATGACGTATTCGATATGCCAAACACAGTAATAACAAGTCTCATGATGGAGATGTTACTGGGCCTGCTCGAGCAAATCGATGAACAACGGGAGGACCGTGACTTGGACCGTGACCCATGAGCCCCAGCTGTGGAGTTAGTGAGGACAAGGGGAGAACAGAGTTCCCCCTTTGGCTTCTGTGGGATTCTTTCTTTCTTTCTTTCTTTCTTTCTTTCTTTCTTTCTTTCTTTCTTTCTTTCTTTCTTGGCTTCTGTGGGATTCTTCCTTCCTTCCTTCCTTCCTTCCTTCCTTCCTTCCTTCCTTCCTTCCTTTTATTCTTTCTTTCCTTTTCCCTTTCTCTCTTGCTTGCTTGCCACACCTGGCAGTGTTCAGGGCTGACTCCTGGCTCTGCACTCAGATTACTCCTGCCAGGAATTGGGGGTGCTATATGGGGTACCAGGGATTGAACCTGGGTCAGCTGTGTGCAAGTCAATTGCTCCCCCACCCCCCCGCTCTGTTATCTCTCCGCCCTTCTGTGGGCTCCGATGCAGTGTAGCTCATGTGGACAGACGCCGTGCTAAAACAGTGTCTGCGGGGCAGCAGGGGGCTCGGGGAGCCCTGAATCTCTGTGGAAACCCCTGCAGCCGGCACTGAAGGTGTGGGGGAGCCATTGGCCTGTGAATTTCCTGTGCCCTGGCCTCCTGATTTGTCCCCAGTCAGTGGTGACTGAGACCCAAGTCCCAAGCTCCGCGGCCTGGACCCAGGTGGCCTGTTCATCCTGCTCCTTCCTCCTCCTGATTTGGGGTGTCCTCTCAGAGCCCGGCAGAAACCTGCCCCCTCCCTAGGAGGGGCAGGAACTCCCGTTTATGGTAATGATACCTCACTTTTATGGCGTGTCCCAAATGCCAGCCCACGGAACCCGGCTCTGGGGGCACAGCCTGGGGCTCCGCGGTGGGGCTACGGTGATGACAGGTGCTGCTGAGGGACCCCTTACTGGACCAGCAAGGACTTGCTGGCTACTTCCTCTGTGCCTCCAGTGGGTGGGTGTGGGGTGACTCTGAGGTAACCTTGGGCCCCGCGCTCCCTGAGGCCGGCTGGTGGGGGAGTCCATGCTCCCGTGACCAGCCTGTGTGGGCATGAATATGGAGCAGGCCCCAGTGAAGGCCAGGTGCCACCTGGGTCCTGCCAGCAGGTGTACCCTGAGAGGGTGGCCCATGACTGGCCTCTTTTTTTTTCTTTTTGGGTCACACCTGACGATGCACAGGGGTTACTCCTGGCTCACGCACCCAGGAATTACTCCTGGTGGAGCTTGGGGACCATATGGGATGCTGGGAATCGAACCCGGGTCTGTCGCATGCAAGGCAAACGCCCTACCATGCAAGGCAAACGTACTATCGCTCCAGCCCCTCATGACTGGCCTCTCACCCCGAGGTGGAGGCTCACAGAGGTCCCGGCCCTCAGGAGGCTCTTCCAGTAGCCCATGTGCTGGGGAGGCTGGGAGAGGCCCCCCAGGCCATGTAGGCGGGCAGGGCCTGGGGGTCCCCGCTCCTCCTGGTGGGCCTCTGGTGACTGCCCCCTCCACCTTTCTCCCCTCACTCCTCCGTCCTCCTCCCGGCCTCCTTTCTCTCCCCTTTTCTTTCTCTCTTTCACTGACTTCCTCAGCAAATCGAAGCTCTGGCCCGTACCAGGTCTGGTCTCCCCCCAGCTAGTGCCATCCCCCCTCTGACGCTGGCTCTGGCATCTGCGCCCCTTCCTTGGACCCTCTCCTCCCCTCCATTCCCCTGAACTCTGAGCAGCACACCAGGAAGTGCCTGGGAGGGCCAGCCCTGGGCGCCGGCTGTTTGCCAAGGGTGGGGTGAGCTGGGCCTGGGCCCTGCTGAGCCCTGCTGTGGCTGGGTCTGCCCACGCCTCTCCCCTCTGCCCTCCTCTTGCCCAGACATCCTGGCACCGGAGGGAGGCAGGAAGGCCAGGAGGTGTTTGACCCAGGTACTGCAGGTGCGAGTTTTTGAAGCTTCTCGACCTCTTCCAGCCTCCCGCGCAGCGAGAAGCTGAATCCAATGTGGGGTTGGAGCTAGCTTTCAGCTAGCGAGCCAGGCTGGCCTGCGGGAGGAGGTGGAGGGTGGCCGGTCACCTGCCAGGACCAGAACTGAAAACATGGCCCCGTGGCTTGGAGGTAGGAACTGGGCAAGAGTGAGGGAGACTCGTCACAGGGCTGATGCTGGAGAGGAAACGTGACCAAGGAAGGAAGAGACAGGGAAGCTGCCCCGAAGCCCCCTCCCTCTGGGCAGCTGTTTGCATTGTGCTCACCAGATGGGGGGTCCAGGAAAAGAACTCTACCATAAAAAACGTGAAAGCCGGGTGCTGGCGCGATAGTACAGTGGGTAGGGCGCTTGCCTTGCATGTGTTGAGCTGGGCTTGATCCCCAGCACCCTCTACGATTCCTCAGAGACCGCCAAGAGTGATCCCTGAGCATAGAGCTGAGAGAAATCCCTAAGCACCGCTGGGTGTAGTCCAAAAAACAAAACAAAACAAAACAGAAGCTTTTTTTTTTTTTAAATTTTGGGGCCACACCTGGCAGTGCTCAGGGGTTATTCCTGGCTTTGTATTCAGAAATCACTCCTGCTAGTGCTTGGGGGACCATATGGGATGCTGGGGATTGAACCGGATTGGTTGCATGTGAAGTATACTATCGTTCTGGCCCCTCAAAAAAAATTGTTGTTGTTGTTGTTTAATAAGAAAGTCTACAAAAGCAGAGAGAGTATCAGTGGCTTCATGAGCTGCAGCTTCAGAAGTTTGCAGTCCTGTCCTGCGTGTGTTCAGCTTTCTGCCAGGCCTCCCTCTTCTGGTGATTTTGACCCTCCCCCGGGACTCCGCAAAGACCACTGCCACAGAGGAACAAAAGGGATAATTCCTTCGTATCATTAGTGCACAGTATCCTTTCATCTATCTCTAATAATTAAGTCATTTCTCCCTGCTTTGAAAATTAATCGTCGCTGTGGCCCCATGCACTGTGATTGGTTGCTATGGTTCCGGCACTCGCCCGTCACCTGGAGCTGCCGTTTTCTGTTCCTTTTTCTCTCTGGCAATGCTTTGCCGAAGAAATTGCAGGGTGCTCTGCCCTGCTGTTCTTCTTGTTCTGGATTGGCTGAAGCGAGCTCCCCGGTACCTGGTTTTCTTCTTTCTGTTGTTAAAGAGTTCAGGCTGGCTCTATTTCCGCTTTCCATTCACGGATAGCCAGTGAAGGATTCCGGGGGTGGTACTCCCACCTGTCCCAGTGGCCCGGAGTCTGTCTGTCTTTCTGTGTTAGCAGCAGTCCCAGTGATCACCAAGGTCCATGAATTCACTGCCGTCTAATTGCCTGTTAATGGCTGCAATGAGATGGCGCTTATTTCATCCCACTTGGTCATCACTTACTTGGCAAAGAAGCCTTCTTTGCCTAGACGATGCAGTGATAGGGTGGTCTTCTCCCTCCCATCTTGCCTCTCTGGGGATTGTCAAAGCTGGCAGCCCACAAACTGCCCGTTAGGAACTCTTTGCATCTCTCTTGAGTCAGGTTACAGATTACTGGGCTGATGGAGAGAGTAGGGGCCTGAGGTATTCCAAATAAATTAGTTCTGAGTTGCAATATAGCTGCATTTAGTCCACTGACTGCTCAGATACACATCTTCCTGACTATCCCCTATGCCCACCCCACCTCTGCTCCTATTCCTCACAGTGGCCTAATAATAACTCTTATATTTGTATAATAGTTCATAGTTTGCAAAGCGTGAGATGGCGCCTGCAGGTGAGAAGTTACGAGGGAAGCACTGAGTGTGGATTCTGACCCAACTTTCTAGTGCCCTGGCCCCGGGGCAGGTCAGCAAATGCCTCTTGGCAATCAGTGTCCTTAGCTCCCTCCCAGACTGTTAGAAATCTGAGCTGAGATCCTGTCCACAAAAGCCTCAGCCCAGTGCCTCGCACACAGTCGGCTTTTAGTCTGCATGAGCAGTGGTTCTTTGGAGCATTTGCTCAGAACAGTCCAGACACTGCCCAGTACGGTGGCCAGCAGGGGCAAGCTGAGTGTCTGTCACCCTCAGCTTTGTGTGTCCCTGCTCCCTGAGCCATGAAGAGGAAGGCTCAAGAGCACTGAAGAGCGAGCACTTTCTTTCCTTTCCACTCCAGGCAGAGTAGCTCAAACTTTAAGGGCCCCAAGGGTCATGCCAGGTGTTGGGGAACTTGCCTAGGACACAGCCAGTCAGAGGGAGCTTCACCCAGGAATGGAGCCCCAGTCCTCCTCTCTGGTCCTGCTCTGTCCTTCCGCAAGGACTGGGAGCTGGCGGGCGGCGGGAGGGTGGACGTGGGGTTTGGCTTGGTCCAGCACTTGTACTTTTCCCACTTGGAGGCCTGGGCTGTCTCGGGCTGTGTGAGCCCTTGAGGCGTCCCCCCTGAGGCCTCGGGACAAGAGTAGATGGGCCTCCTCCCCGGGAGCCGCGGTCCCTTGGGGCCTGGCACTGCTGTGTGCCCAGGTGCCCCTGCAGATCAGAGATGGAAATCTGCAGGCGGACAATCCGCCGCAGCGACCTGCAGGAGAGCTGACTTGGAAGCTGCAGTCAGCGGCATTGATCCCAGAGACTGCAGGCAGGAGGGGAGACGCAGGAGGGGAGACACAGGCGGAGACAGACTGGGGCGCTCTGAGCCTGTTTGCTCGGCTTGGCTGATGCCTCGGACTCTCCTATTGGAGGGTGAGACAATCTGATGCCATCTGTGGGCCTTGGAGGCTCCGAGGGGCCAGGGCTGAGGGTCCCACGGAGGCGGCTCGTGCTGGGGGTCCTAGGAGGGCGTCCTAGGGCAGGGAGGAGAAGGAAGAGGCAGGGCAGTCACTGGCTCTGCTCTCAGGCATTGGTAGGAAGAATGGCCCTGATTGAACAAATAGCAGGCCCCCAGCTTCCCCCACCGGGCCCCTGCTGGGAGGCCCGAGCCTCCTTCTCTCCTGGACCTCAGCCTGCGGCTCAAGCACGTGAGCTGAGCATGGAGGTGGGAGTTCCCGTGGCACGAAGAGGCAGAAACCCAAGCGACTGCTTGCTCCCTCATGTCATGCCACCGAGGTTACCGTGCAGGGTGGATTGGGGCTGGATCAGGGTTGGATCTGCAGCCCGAAACCGTTCTCGTCAGAGAACCAGAGGGCGACCCGGGCCAAAGGCAGCGGAGGCTGCATGAGGCTGGGGGGAGCTTGTCTCCTGAGCCTGGCTCTGGATTTGTATCCAGAAGGCCCTCAGGACCTGGGAACCAGAAGGCAGTCCTGGAAGATGAGCTTGGCAGTTCCTCCGGGGACGCTTTTCATTCCCTGGCGTGATCCTGGGATGGCCTCGGGACAGCGTGAGCTGGGAATGCGCTGTCCATGGAAGGAGCGCGCCTCCGCCCCACAAAGGCCTGCTTTGTGGGTCAGCCTGGCTCTGCCTTCTCCTCTTTCCTTTTATCTCCGTGTCCCTGCGTGCGCTCCCTTGGGTGGGGTGTGTGGGGACACATGGCGGGCAGGACCCCGAGGGGCAAACTGGGCAGCGTCGGCTCTTGACCCTCCTGCTCTGGGCTTCGTTCTCAGGCTCAGCACGATCTTCCCTAGATCCGTGCCCTGGTGGACCCTGGACCTCAGGGATCGATTTCAGAGCCCCGTCTGCATGGGCAGAGGTCGGAGAGAGGAGTTCCGTCCATCCTGACTCCTCCACGGCTGACTCCTTCTCTCTGGTCCTAGCAGGGGGCAGGCTGCCTTGAAGGGATAGCGGAGAGGGTCTCCACTCCTGCTCTGTGTGCACAGGCCTGGGCTCTGCAGGACAGGGCATGCACACTCAGCATCCATCCCATCCCCCACTGAGGAGCGGCCCGCTGGGGCAGCTCAGTTCAGGCCCTGGAGGGCAGAGGGAGAGGGGGCTGGGTGCGAGGAACTCCACTGTGGGTCAGGGCAGCTCAACCGTGTTTGGCTTTGGCTGCCTAGAAGTGCCTGTGCCTGTTTCACCCCAGGCCCATCCTTCAGGTCCCCTCTCCCCCATCCTTCTTCAGCACTAGGGGACCTCAGGGAGCTGCGGTCCCCTGGGGCCCGCACAGCTGTCTACCAAGTGCCTCTACAGATCAGAGACGGAAATCTCTGTCACCAGGAAGCAGAGCCCCGTGCTATGGCCTCCACCTACGTTGCCTGCAGGTGACTCTGAATGTCCTTTTTCGGGGCGTCAGGGGCTCCAGTCACCTCTGTTGGGTCCTCCAGCTGGGAAGGTGGACAGACCCAGATTTCCAGCTGAACCAGGGCCCGGTAAGGTCAGACACACGAGGCCTTGGTGTCTGAAGATGGTGCACAGTGTCCTGAGGTCTTTGTCAAGCCAGAGCCTTATTTCCCGAGGGAGATCTTAGCTAGGTGACACCATGTCCTGGCTGGCCTGGCTTGATCCATTTTCTCCCGAAAGTTCTGGCACCTGGGAAATCTGACTGGGCAACGGGAACAGCTGGGGCCCGAGCCCTGGCCTCTCCTTCAGCCCTGGCATCGTCTTCAGCCCAGCTGGCATCTCTCTGTGCTGCTGGTCTCCTGGGGAACATTTCTTCCAGGACTGACCCCAGGGACCCGAGACTTTCAGCAGTGGGGTGGGTCTGCATGGGGTGGGTGAGCCAGTAGCTCAAGCCAGAGAGTCACCAAGATCAGAGCCGCATGGTTAGGGACAGGCCTCTAGCCTGGGTGATTTCCAGAGCAGCCTCTCCCACGTGGTCCTCATCTTCTGATTCTATCCCTGGCACTCAAGTGTCGTTGGAGAAACCCAGCCTTAGAAAAGGTAGTTTAGGGGCCAGAGGGATAATACAGTGGGTAGGGCTTTTGCCTTACACACGGCAGACGTGGGTTTGATCCCCGGCATCCCATATGGTTCCCCCAGCACCACCAGGAGTAATTTCTGAGTGCAGAGCCAAGAGTAACCCCTGAGCACTGCCGGGTGTGACCCAAAAAGCAAAAAAAAAAAAAAAATTGGTTTCTATCATCTCTTTCCTTCACTCCTTTCTTGGTGGAAGGGTCAACTGTCCCAGTTTCAGCCTCCTTTACATGGGATCCCACAGCAGCCAGACGCAGAGCTGCTCGGCCCTGCCCCCAATTCCCATGCCCTTAAGCGATGATGTGCAGAGATCCCCTCTTGACCTATTTATAAGTAGTTCCAGCATCTCTTTCTGCTAGGACTTTCCTTCTACCTTTAAAATCCATAGCAGCTTAGGCGATAATGTCAGAGGGAAGGGCTGTTTGGGGGCAGGCCTCTGGACAGCAGCTGAACTCTGGTAGTGACCGGTGGGGAGGACTCAGAAGCCTCTTGTGCCTTTGGAACACCACCCCACCGACCACATTCTTGTTTTTTAGGGTGAGGAGAGATCACATTCGGTGGTGCTCAGGACTCATTCCTGGCTCTGCACTCAGGCCCATATGGGATGCCGGGGATTGGCCTGGGTCGGTCACATGCAAGGCAAATGCCCTCCCCGCTGTGCTGTCACTCCAGACCCCCGACAGGATTCTTGTCCCTCCTCACTCCAGCCTGGTGACTCATGCAGAACCATGGAGTCGGGTCCCAAAGGTGAGTTCAGGCCTCACTCAGCACTTGGGATGCTGGAGAGTCACCAAGATCAGAATCGCATGGTTAGGGACAGGCCTTCAGCCCGGGCGGTTTGATCGATGGCCAAAAGCACTTGGCCTGCTGTTGGCTCGTGGTGGGGCCCAGCTCCGGGGACAGTTTGCCGGGGGCCATCCATGTCCTGCCACGAGGAGAGTTCGGCCCGTTCCCTGTCGCTTCTTTGACAGGGACGCACTAACGAGCGTCCCCTCAGAAGCGTGTGGCCGGGGTGCTGTGAGCTGTGTTGTATGCGACATCCGAACGGCCTCTGTTCTCAGCCTGCGTGCTCCACCCCAGCCTCTCTAGCAAGCTCTTTGTTCATTTGACAAATATGTATTGAGTGTCTGCTGTGTGCCAGAAGAACAAGGATAAACTTGTCCAGAGCGTCCAGTTGCACGAGCCTTGTTCACTGGCCGCGTGTTTGCTTCGGTCTCTGTGTCCAAGAGCAGGACGGAGGTCCGTCCTGGAAGCCGATGCTGTGGGCTGCCGAGGTCCCTCTCTTGGCATGTGTGTGTGTGGTTGAGGGGAGATTCTGCTGCCTTGGCTGCTAATCAGTGGGGGCCCTCAGGTGGGTTACTGTCTGGGCCTCGGTGTCCCTGTCGGTCAAGTCTATGTCCTTCTTGCACATAAAAGTGGCAGGTACAGAAGCCCCTTGTGATAGTTCTAATCCAACACAGGCATCGGCACGTGGATAGGACAAAAAAGATGGACCCAAGAGGTTCCCTGGGCAGTCCCGATGCCAGGGTAGACGCGAACTCTCCCAGGAAAGGGTGACAGTGAGCAAGGGGAGTGTCAGCCCCTCCCATGCCCAGTACAGTGCTCGGCGCACAGTGTTGCAGCTGTGACATCAGAGCCCATGCTTGTCAGATTCACGAATCTGGGTGAAACAGTTCCAGCTGATGTGGGGGCAACATCCCATTCTGAGTGAGGAGAGGCCAGATCTGGGTGAGGGTGAACAAAGAGGAAGGGCTTCCTGGAAGAGGTTTACTTTCAGGGACAGCTTCCTGGAAGGGATTTGTCACAAAGAAGAGAAGAGCTTGTGTGGTAAAGTGACACTCCCTGGACAGGAGGACCATTGGCCAAACCTCCAGGCTCGATCCTGGTTCTGGTTTGGGTGGGTGTGGGAGATCACAGAGCTAGAGCTGCAGGGAACCGCGCTTGGAGAGGCGGCCGAGATGGTAGCCACAGACGGGTCTGGAGCGGAAACGCCGGTGGGTGCAATGGAGCCAGGCATGAGGCCGGGGACACCAGGAGGTCTGTCATCTGCTGTCTCCCCCTGCGGGGTGACCCTGTGGATGATGGCCGTGGGGCTGGAGCTGCAGCCTCTGGAGCTGGCCACCCAGCAGCCACTCCGTCACCCAGTTCTTGCTCTCTGATGGTGGCAAAGCCAGTGGGAATGGCAGCCCACAAGCCGCGGCGCAATCCCGCGGGCTTCCTAGGCATGACGGGCACTGGCTGTGGGCTCATTAGTGCTCTGGGAACTGCATCTAATGGCAGAGGAAGGAAACAGACTTCCCAGAGACTCTGGGAACTGCAGTCTAATGGCAGAGGACGGAAACGGACTTCCCACAGCCAGGAGCATGGTGGGTGATGGATCATTATTCCTCCTACAAAAGAGGCCTGGGAATGCAGAGGCAGTCTCTTGTTAGGGCCGTTAATAACACGACTGCAAGAGACTAAGTAGGCAGGCTGGCCGCAGACTCAGGTCCTACCTAGCCAAGTCCTGCCACCTGCTGTGTGACCCAAAGCACATTTCTCAGCCTTTCTGGGCACCACATTTCTTCTCTGCGAAGGCCTTTGTCAGAGAGTTGCTTGGAGGGTTCAGGAAAGGTGCCCGTGAAAGGGACGGGCAGTGCCTCCTTGTCAGCACTAAGTGCTTGGGTGTGTGTGTGGGGGGTGGGGGGAATTGCAGTTTCCCGACAGCCTGTGGTGTCTTGGGAAAGGCTGGCCCTTCCCTGTGCTGCTGGCCTGGCCCTGCAACACACCAGGGCCACCAGACCGTGACACAGCCGTCCCCTCCTTCGCATCCTGGCACTGGTTGGCGCCTGGCACGGAACACTCTGTTATTCAATGTTGGACGAATGAAAGATGAATTTGACATGGTCCATTCCCATCTGAAAGAGAATGAAAGGAAACAAGATTCGGTGCACGGGGCTGGCCAGGGTGGCGGGAGGGAGACTGCTGGAAGGGCAGGGGGCAGGCTTGGCCAGGACCTTCAAGTGGGGCTTGTGGGGGTGTAGGCCGGGCAGAGGGGCCAGTGCAGCAGGGGCACAGAGGACGGGCAGTACAGAAAACCAAACAATCGCCATGTGGACTGGAACCCGAGATGCTTCTGGGATTCAGGGATACTTGCAGGAAACTGCCATGGCAGTGCAGGGGATGGGGGTGGAAGGCGGACACCCATGGGAGAGCCTTGACTGCCCACCCAGAGGCCGGACTTGACCTTTAAGGGTCCCAGAAGTCATGGGGGCTATTAACTGCCACCTGGGCACTTGGCTTCCAGTAGGGGTGCGCTGGCTCAGTGAGGGTGTTCCTGGTCAAGTCTCATCTGCCCTGTGGGCTCCTAGGGAACTGCAAATGGTAGTGGCTTGGGCTACACCCTTCTCACCTCAGCTGTGCAGACCTGGGGTGACTGTCCTCTCTCCATGCAGGCCTGGGGTGACTGTCCCCTCTCCATGAAGACCTGGGATGATTGACCCCTCTCCATGCAGACCTGGGGTGACTGTCCCCTCTCCATGAGGATCTGGGATAACTGTCTCCTCTCCATGAGGACCTGGGGTGACTGCATACAGACCCAGATGGACTGTCCCTTTTCTGTGCAAAGCCTGAGCCCCACCCCTGCCCAGTTCTTTCACAAAGTAGAAGCCATCAGATCCCCTGGAAGCATTCCTGCCTGTTTCCAGGTGCCCGGCTGCCGAGCATGTGCCAGATTTGGCTCAAGGACTTGTTTTGCGAAAGGGATCAGGCCGGATTTGCAGGGTGTGATGGCGTTGGTTTGTGTGTTTTGAACCACCCCCGACCCCACACGTTCTAGAGATCTCATCCCATGAGTCGAAGTCTCCCCATCAGCACCGAGTGCCTAGTAGGTCTGCAGTGTGGGGAGGGATGCTCGGGGCAGGGAGAGGATGAGGGACTTTCCAGAAGAGCGGGAGGCACCGAGTGGGGGTGTACAGGGCCCAGCGCAGGGCTCCGCAGCGTGTCTGCACCCGGGGAATTCCAGGGAGAAGCTGATAAAATGATGTTCTGTCCCGTTGTCTCCTGAGTCATGCTGGAACTAAGTCACTTTTGGAGCCTCCCCCAGACTCGTCCTCCAGCATGATGGGGCAGCGCAGCTCAGTCCTCACAGCTCGCCACCTGAGACGCTGCCCCAGCCCCAGAGGAGGGGGCTTCTGGCTTCTGCTGCGACCCCTGTTCTTCTGAGTCCTTTCTCCAAGTCTTCATTCCCTCAGGCGGGCTGTGCTCAGCCCTTGCCCTGCACAGGAGGAAAGACAGAAGCTGCGATGTGGCAGCAGGGCCCGAGCCCCAGGAGCCCTTTAACCACGCCACACTGTTCTGGGGCGGTTGCACGCAGCTGACCTGGGTTTGATCCCTGGCATCCCAAATGGTCCTCCCAGCACCGCCAGGGTAATTCCTGAGTGCAGAGCCAGGAGTAACCCCTGTGCATTGCCGGATATGACCCAAAGAGAAAAAAAAAAAAAGGAAAGGAAGAGGAAGGGGAAGGGGAGGTGACTGAGTTATGTGTCTGTAGAGGGGTGCTGCTGGCACTTTTTGGGCGAGAATGCAACATGATGAAAATGGGCATACCCCAGGAGTTTCTTTATGCAGAGTAAAATATCTTTGTGTCTGTTGATCAGAGGCTGAAGCCGGCAGTGCTGGGGTCTCTTGGTGGTACTCAGGGATAATGTTGTTTTGGGGTCAAGCTTGGGGCTCCCCCATGCAAAGCATGTGCTCCCTCCTTTGCCTGCAAATGATAGTTTTATTTTTTTCTATTTTGTATTTTATTAAATTTTTGTTTGTTGGTTTGGAGGCCGCATAGGCTATGCTCAGGGTCCCCCTGGTCCTCCTGGCTGGCGTGGGGGACCATATGGGGTGCTGGGGATTGAACCTGCATGCAAGGCATGTCCTGCCCTTTGTACTATCTCTCTGACCCAGAAATATTCAGGACAGAGTCCTAAGTTCCTATCACAACTTTTCTGTGCATTTTAGAATTTAACCCAAATCTTTCCTGCTGTAATCAAAGTTCAGTTTGTCTCGTGGGAGTTGGCCGGCCACTGGACAGGACCTCGGGGCTGTAAAGGAAACTCAGTCTCCCGTTTCTGCCAGTGGGGGCCACATATCAGAGGAGCACGGGTGTGGGCGGGATCCCAAGCCAAACTGGCAGCACCCAGGGCCACGTGAGGACACAGGACCTACCTTGGCACACCACCCACCTCCAGGCGCGCAGACAGGGCCAATGAGAGCCCCCCGTGGAACTAGAAATCCTGGACTTGTCCCTGAGCTGCCGGCCCCCCTCCCCACACCCCTGCACAGGCCTGATGCTGTCCCTTCGAGAGGCATGTGGGCGTCATGCTGATAAAGGCACCGAGGCAGGATAGCATTAAGGGCTGCGTGGAGGAGGCTGAGAGGGCCCCCCCTGTGACTCACTCCAGTTGTTTTGGGAGGCCGCGGACACCTGAGAAGGGGCTGTGCCCAGCACTGGAGGCAGACGCACTATCCCCCTCGAGGCCCTGCTGGGTGGTACTGGCTGGGCTGGGCGGGAACAAACGGTCTGAATTAGTCTGTCTTGTGCTTGGGGGTACCTTGCACCTGACCCCACCCCCTACCTGTCCTCTTCACCTGACCCCACCCCCCACCTGTCCTCTTCAGGGCGGTTCTCGGCTCTTGGATGGGAGCCCAGACCCGCCTTCCTCCGCCAAAGCCAGTTTCTTCCACACTCAGAGCCTCCTCCCCCCCCTCCCCCCCGCTCCCAGGGCAGGTGGAACATTCCACTGAGGGTGGACCTGGAACAGGTGAGTGGAGGCGCACACAGCACAGCCCCAGGCCGGGCCAGCCTGCAGGTGGAGCCCCTACAGGATCCCAGGCTGCCACCACCACCACCACCGCCTGCCACCACAGGCTCAGGGCCACTGTGCTTCTGGGCCCTCCGCCCCAAAATGCCCCTGCGGGAAGATGAGGCTTGGGGACACAGAAAGAGGTCAGGTAAGCCGCATCCTCTCCAAACACCCCATCCTTCCATTGGCGGAGGAAGCTTCACTGTCCCGGGCACCTGTGGCACTAAGGGGTGAGTCTGGGGCACGGTTCACACTATTTTCCAGGGGAGGACCACCCCAGGGCTTGTGCTCAGGCCCAGCAGTGCGTGCCAGCAGATAAGGACGGCCAAATCAGACACTGTTCTGTGTCCTGAGCAGACAATGGGGACCTTTCCAGGAAGCAGCGGCGGGAGTAGCCTGTAAGGGGATCCCCGCTGACGCTCTGCTGAGAGGCTTGAACAGGTTCAGCACCGGCTGCTGATGGCTTAATTAGACGCTTGCAGAGTGCTCCCCTGCTAATGACCTCCTAGATAAAAGGTGGGTCACTACAGAGTCCACATGGAGGTCGCGCAAATGGGTCACTCAAATCGGGCAGGGCCAGTAGAGCGCCCTGGGGGTTTCCCTGGGTTCAGATAGGCCAGCAACTCTCCCACAGCCTGGGCATCTGCTCTCCAGGGCTGAGAAGAAAGGCTGCAGGCGCCGGGACCTATTTCTGACCCGTCCCCCTCGCCGCTGCCACCCCAAATTAGCACAACTAGCATCTCTGAGGGAGAACTGCCAGTCGCTCTGCAGACGTGATGAGTCAGGTGGAGAGAAATAGGCTGGAAGCAGCTCCAGCGGGCTGCTGGGAGGAGGCTTCTTTGAGTGTGGGGAGTGGGTGTGGGGGTCGCTACTACAGCCAGGAACCAATTTGGTACACTGTGGACTGAGTCTCAGCTGGGCTCAGGGTTTCGCTCGCAAATGTATCAGTGCTGCTTCAGAGGGTCACTGAGCCTGTAGATGTTCTGTTGGTGTCTTGGATGAGTGGCTGGGCTTCAGGGGGATTGTGGCTCCGTGCCAGTCCCCAGCACTCTCCAGCATCTCTTCCTAAAGCTGGGCTTGTTGAGATGGGGGGTGGGGAGAAAGAGACATCTTTCCAAAAATAAGAGCCAGCCAAATATTTACTGAAAACAGGGCTATAAAAAGAAGGTGCCCTGCCCTGGGTAAATGTGTTTGCGATGCCCAAACAATACCGTGCTGCGCAGGGTCCCAAATGCCCCAGCTTTTTTTTTTTTCAGAGCCTGGAACAAGGCCCCTGTGAAGGCAACTGTATCAAGCTACAGGGCTGATGCAAGTATATGGCTGTATGCAAGCACCAGCTGATGCAAGTATACGGCTGTCTGCAAGCCTGGGGCTGATGCAAGTAGAGTTGTCTGCAAACACACAGCTGAATGTATGCACGGGGCTGTATGCAAGCTCGGGGCTGTAACAGGCATGAGGCTGTACATAAGGACATGACTATTTGCAAGCACGGACTGTGTACAAGCACAGGGCTACGTGCAAGCACAGGGCTGTATGCAGGCACAAGATTGTACACAAGCACGAGGCTGTTTGCAAGTGTGAGCTAAGGAGATGTCCCTCTGCCTGAATAGCAAGTGGGTAGTGGTGTCCTGGCTGTGGATGCTTTTCGCTGTGACTCTGGAGACAAACTCCAGGATAGCCGTGGTCTGGGTCTTCGCCTGTTTCTGATGGCAGTGAGGAAGTCACGGGAATCATTGCAAAAACGACTTTATGCATTTTCCTTGTAGGAAAGACTGAATTTCCCTAGCCCCCCCACCCACTTTTATTGTTGTTTTTGAGACACTGTTGGTGATGCTCAAGGCTGACTCCTGGCTCTGTGCTCAGGGGCAGGGTTTGCCACTGCTGCACTGCTGGCAGGGTTTGGGGGGGGGACCATATAGGATGCTGGGGGTCGAACCCAGGTCAGTCTGGTATAAGGCAAGTGCATTATCCACTGTACCTTCTCTCCAGCTCTAAGACTGAATTTGTTTAATCGGACAGACCTGACAGTGAATTTTGACTTCAGCACCGCCTCGCTGTGTATCTTTGGACACATCCGCTACTTCCTCAACCCACAGGTTCCCTGCAGAAGAAAATGGGCATTTTAAGAACCCACATTTCCACGGGTAGATTGTGAAGGGTGTTGCTGTAAGAAAAACTCCCTCTCTTTACAGCTTCCCTGTCGGGAGCAGAAGGGAGGACTCTGCCCCATTTTATTCAGTAAGCATTCTTTGAGGATTTTGGTGTTTCCAGTTGCCAAGAGTCAATGATTGGGGTCCTCAGAAATCCCTTGAGCATTGTGGAAGGAAGAAATATTTGAACGCTCATTATATTTGGCAGTTATCATTCATTTTTGATTATGTGCTCAGAAAGTCTTCATCTGTTTAATCTCCGGCACTGGAGACAGAGTAGGAGCTGAAAAGTGTTCTAATCTACCTCCTCCAACTGCGGCGAGCATCTCACTCACTGTGCGTGCATGCATTCACTGTATGCATGTATGTGCATTCACTGCGTGCGTGCGAGCCTGTGTGCTTCACTGTGTGTGCATACATCCACTGTATGTGCCTGCGTGTGTTCACTCTGCATGCGTGTGTGCTTCATTGTGTGTCTGTACATTCACTGTCTGTGTGTATGTGTGTTCACTGTGCTTGCGAGTGTGCATTCACTGCATGCATGTGTGTACTTACTGTTGTGTGCATGTGCATTTGCTGCGTGCGTGTGCACTCACTGTGCGTGCGTGCATTCATTGTGCTTGCGAGTGTGCATTCACTGCATGCGCGTGTGTATTCACTGTATGTGTGTATGTGCATTCGCCGTGTGCGTGTGCATTTACTGTGCATGCGTGCGTGCGTACATTCACTGTGTGTGCATTCACTGTGTGTGCGTGTGTGCGTGCATGCTTCACTGTGTGTGTGTGTGTGTGTGTGCGTGCATGCTTCACTGTGTGTGTATGGTGCTGTGCTTTGCGGGAGCCTGGTGGGCACATTCACCTTCCCCAGCCACTTGGAGAGAACTTTTCCTACAGAGGCTCCTTAATGCTGAGATCTGCCTAAATGGATAGGTGTTGATTCTGCGGTTGCCCAAATTTCCCACCTGAAGATCAGGGGCTTCCCTATACCTCTAGATTCTCATGCCTGAGACTGGAATAAGGAAAACTTCCCCCCGGAGCTTCCTGACTTACTTCTCTCAAGTACAGTCCCTCATTCCCCACCTCCCCTACAGCAACTGGGCACTGAGACTGACGAATGAGTTCATAATAGAGTTTCAATCATGCAGTGCCCCTCCAACACCGGTGTCAACCCTCTGCCAATGTGCTGGGTTCCCCACTACCCTCCATCTGCCTCCTTTAGCAGGATTTTTTTTCAGTAGGACCCAAACTCTGACTGAAGTTTGCATCCCCTACTTACAGAATCAATGGCTCTGTGGTTTAGATATTTACACATACCTCACCCCCAAACCACTGATGTGTCCGGCGCCCCTGACCCCTGCCCCTGCTACATCCATGCTCCTCCTTCTTATTCCTTCTCCATTTCTCTCCTTCCCTGGCCTTCTCGTTTCTGTAATCCAAGGCTAAGACTTTGCCTACCTCCATTCCCTTGTCATGTTATTCTTGACCTGGCCCCTTCCATCTGAACCCAGTTTCTTTTCAATCTTTTTGCCCACAACAGGCCTCGAGGAGTTCAAAGGCTATGTGCTCTGTGCTCCTGGCTTGCCACTGGTCTCAGAACCAGTTTATGTCTATCCCTGATCATCTCTAGTGGGATAAGAAATCAACAAGCAACTGTGTAGCATCTGCAAGGGGCAGAGCCCCGGATTAGTAGTGGAGGAAGAAGCAGGGATCAATAACCAATAATCAATAGTCCCAGCCTTGAGGAAGCTCAGTCTTTCTTTTGGAAATGTTTTCCACAAGGGATTGGTCAGTGGAAGTACAGGTTACACACAGGTGAAACCAGAGACGGTGCACGGGAGTGTGACGTGACTCAAAAGTGGCTGTGTGCTCTGGGGGCCTGGATCAGTGCAGAGTGGACACAGATTGCAGTGTGCGGAGACGAGGGGTGAGGGCAGGAGAGTCAGACTTGACCTGAGAGTCCTACTGAGCGGGACGGTTAATGTGGTGTTGAGAGAGAGAGAGTTGTTCACCTGGGAGCCTGTAAACAATGGACTGTCTTTTTTTTTACTTCTTTTTCCCAATTTTTATATATTTTATTTTCATAAAAGTAGTTCACGATAGTTTATTACAGATAATATTCAAACACCAATCCCACCACCGAGCACCTTCCCACCACAGTAAGAGGGAAGTGTGTGAAGGCTGTTGTATTTCGTTCTGGAGCCATTTAAGCCCGTATATAAGAGAATACAAGCCAGTATGTTAAAACCCAAACAAATGTGTGCTACTTTTGGTAAGTAACTGGGTTAGAGTATAAGAGATCTGTGTCACTCTCTTCCAGAAGCTTTAGTTTATGGTCTCTGAGTCTTGGTAGTTGATGAGATTACATGGTACTGGGGGCAGTTTGTGGGTGGGACTGCCAAGCTACCGGAAAACTGGGGAGCTAGGGAAGGAGGCCCAGTCTCTATCTGAGCGGGCATGGAAATCTCAGTCACGGATCCCATATACCTGGGTGAGGCTCGTCTGAGCATGTGGAGAGTAGCCTTAAGCATGGCGGCAGTTGGGTTCTGAAGGTTTTTGGCTGCCAGGGTGCTGCTTGGGGCAGGGAGGGAAACTCAACCCGCTCCCCGCCCCCCCTCCCCCCTCCGAGGTGCCCCTGTGAAGACAGCCTGGTGTGGGGTCAGGACATTCTGCCAATAATGGACTGTATTGAACACACAGAGGTCACAGTATTCATTGAAAAGCTTCCCTCCTACCCCATCTAGGGGCCCCCGGCCCCTCCCGGGCGCCGTCCCTGTTGGGGTGTTTGGGGTGTCCTTTCTGAGAGACACCAGAAGCTTTGACGAGTGGCCTGATCTGGACACTCCCTGATTCCGGAAGACCGCGGAGTGGCCTGATCTGGACACTCCCTGATTCTGGAAGACCGCAAGGCCAGGTGATATTCCAACCAAGAGTGGTTGAAAAGCCCTAGAGAAAGAATAATGCTGTGGGACACGCTGAAATGATATGCGCTGGGTTCCGTGCCCTGCAACAGCCGTGATGCTGTTTCTGCATCTGTGTTGGCTTTCACCTGCAACAACTTACCTTCAGTAAAGGCAGAGTGGAGTCACCGCAGTGGCTGATGTGCATAGGAAGCTGGAGCTGTTTCCTGTTTATCCTTAATAGAAAGTTTGCTAACCCCTGCTCTGGGCAAATGCAATTGTATATTATTACTAATGATTTCTTTCTGTTGTTTTTTTTGGGGGGCTGGAGCGATAGCACAGTGGGTAGGGCGTTAAGGAGTTACTCCTGGCTCTGTATTCAGGAATCACTCCTGATGGTACTCAAGGGACTATATGGAGTACCAGGAGTTGGATTCCTCCTCCCCTCTTGGTGAGCCCAGCAAGCTACCAAGAATATATTGCCTGCACGGCAAAGCCTGGAAAACTCCCCGTGACATATTCAATATGCCAAAAAACAGTAACAACAAGTCTCATAATTTGTTGTGAGACATTACGGTACCCACCCACTCGAGCAAATTGATAAACAACAGGAGGACAGTGCAGTGCAGTGCAGTGCAGTTGTTGTTTTCTTATCTTGGGAACTCTCACAGCACTTTACCCATATTGCATGGGTAAAGAATCTTAATTTGATTTTTTTTTGTGGGGTGGTGGGAGTAGGACAGTGACTCCCAAGCTCTAGTGAATTATCTTTTTTTTTTAAAAAATTTTTATTAGTGAAACATCATGAAGTACAGTTGTAGACTTACAAATTTTTGTGCTTGGGTTTCAATTATACAATGATCGAGTAAAAATACGGAACGCTTCACGAATTTTGTGTGTCATCCTTGCACAGGGGCCATGCTAATCTTCTCTGTATCGTTCCAATTTTAGTATATGTGCTGCTGAAGCGAGCACTAGTGAATTATCTTAAACCCCTGAGTTGCTCAAGCTTGTGAGACTGCCAGAGTCACCCCAGAGATGCTCAGGGACCCATGTTTTGCCCATGAACTGCTAGGATTATAATTCAGGTCGCAGAGCATCTCCCGGGTCCCCTAAATTTGATTTTGAAAAGAATCAACCTCTTCCCCTTCTCTCTGTGGTGGTGCTAGCACACTTGGTATGGAGCCAGGATTGCATTCCAGTGATGCTACCTACGGTGCCAGGGATCAGCTACCAGCCTCCCTCCTGGAAGCAGACACTCTGCCTCCCTGCAGTCCCAGCTCTTGATTTGAGGTTACACCTGCTGAGTTCAGGTGAAGACCAGGAACCCTTTGGGACATGCTCCATGGACATTGGAGCTCCTGGAACTGGAGCTTGGAAGTCAGAACTGGAGACACGAGAGGTGTCTGTTGGGGTTCCTCAGCGCAAATCTCGAACCTTCCCCCGTAGACCCCCGATTTCCTTAGAAAGAAATGGAGCAAGACATTCCGAGCTGTGTATCCTGAGTGCAAGGGCCAAAGAAATGGAGTTAGGCATTCTAGGCTGTGTGTCCCTAGACCCTGCCCCGAAGGCACTTGCGCACCCTCCCAATGGCACTGAGCTGGACTGCCTGCATGGGAAGGTGTGATGTGGTGTAGCGGGATCCTTGTGGGCCGGGGGAGGCCGTGAGAGGGATCAAAGCTGTGAGCTCAGTACAGAGTAAGCGATGAATATTGACAGTCAGCTTGACATACGGAAATAAATGGGAAAGTCAATCCTGAGGGAACGGTGATCACCAAAGACGATTGTGTTTGCTTCGTAGTCTGAGGATGCTCCTGGGAGGCCCATGATGCTCGGGGGGTGTCTACTGGTGTGGCTGCATGCTAAGTGCTCTCAGATCACAGTTACCTTCTGCTTTTGTGTGATTTTCATCTCGGAAGGAGGAAACGAGTCCAGAGAAGTAGATGGCTTTTTCTCACCATCAGCTGTCCAAGGGAGGATCTAAGTTGTGTTAAAACTGATTTGATTTAAAAATTTTTTAGTGAAGAGGGGCTGGAGAGATAGTATAGCAGGTAAGGTGCTGGGTTTGCACACAACCAACTTGGGTTCGACCCCTGGTATCCCATATAGTCCCTTGAGCACCGTCAGGAGTGATTCCTGAATACACAGCCAGGAGTAACTCCTTAACATTGTTGGAGTGGCCCAAAACCCAAATGAATTAGTGAAAACATTTATTAAAAGGAGAGAGAGAGAGAGAGAAGAGAGAGAGAGAGAGAGAGAGAGAGAGAGTGGATATAGGGTTAAGATTCATGCCTTGTATGTGGCCAACCCTGGTTTAATCCCTACCACCACATATGGTCCCTTGAGCACCACCAGGAGAAACCCCTGAGCCACGAGCCTCTGAGTATCTCCAGATGTGCCCACCCCAGACAAACAAAAACAAAAGAGAAGAAAGAAAGGGTGTGTGTTCCAGAGAGAATACAGGCTCCTTAGAGAAAGGAGAAAGCCCAATGGGTTGGAAGAACAGAACCACACACCCCAGCTGGGGGTGTTCAGGTGCCTCCCAGACTGAAGGAGCGGCTATTTCTTGGTTTGACACAGTCTTCAAAGTGCCCTGCCTGGGACCTGCAAAATTGTACCCACAGCAGGGCGCTTGCATGCAGCTGACCTGGGTTTAATCCCTGGCACCCCATATGGTTCCCCCATGCTTTCCAGGAGTGATTCCCGAGTGCAGAGCCAGGAATAAGGCCTGAGCATCTCCAGGTGTGACCCAACCCGACCCTCCCCCGACCAAGGGAGTGCCCTGCCTGGCATCTTCTTGCATAGTTGAGAGTGCTGCGTTGCTACCCTCTTACGTGAGCGCCTTCTGGTGCCAGGCCAGGCTGGGAATCACCCAGGCTTTGGCAAGCCTTTATTTGTCTACTTCCACACCCTCATCTGCTGTACGGGGCCCTTGTCTCCCAGTCTGCTGTTGGGGGCCCCTTGTCTCCCAGGTCCCTTCCTGTTCGTTCTCCCTTGACCTGGTTCTGTGATTCCGGGTGGAATATTGCGGGGGGGGGGGGGGGGCTCCACAGAGACCCAGATGCAGCAAGTTGGCAAAGGAGAGGAGAGAAGAGTGAGTCTAGGAGTTCCGTTGTTACCTGGAGGCTAATCAGTTATCTGCAATCCAAGCTGTAGGAAAATATGACTCCTTGATGCAGAGGGAGAGTTCGGAAATCTCCGCTCTGTGCTGGGAACGCACCCTCGGAGCGCTGCTGGTGGGCGGGGCGGGGCGAGGTGGCTGGGGCCCCCTCCGAGCTCCCTCCCGCCTGCCTGTGGGGAGCTGCGGCTGGAGGGCTGTCGGGTGTTCCTAAGGAGCGGGCGGGTGATGGCGAGCCCAGGGAAGCGAAGGCGGGTGGGTGGGGAAGCAAGCGGTTGCCCCCAGAGAGCCGGGGGCGTGAGCCTGTTTATATAGGACTGGGCCAACCTGCAGGCTCAGATTTCAGCCCCGGCTTTATCGGCTTCCTCCTGGCTCCCCGTTTGTGCTGGAGCCCGGGCGAGAGCTGACACCAGAGCCTTCCTGGAAGGCTGCTGGGACACCCGGCTGCTCTCCTCCTTCCTTCTCATGGGTCCTGCTCTGGGCTTCCTGGGCGACTTTCCCGGAGTCTTCCTCTGCTCCTTCCCAGTCCACCGTCTGCCGCTTCCGGGTGGGTCCTGACTACCAGCGTGGAAGGTAAAATAGAGGGGAGGGGTGTCTGGGGACCTGGGCTAGGGGGAACTGGGGTGATCCAGACTCTGTGCAGGGGTCCAGAGAGGAGCAATTCCAAGGAAGAGAGGTGGTGTGTGTGTGTGTGTGTGTGTGTGTGTGTGTGTGTGTGTGAGAGAGAGAGAGAGAGAGAGAGAGAGAGAGAGAGAGAGAGAGAGAGACTTGGGAACATACCTGCTTTATTTAGAGAGCAAATATAGTTTTATCTCCTCTTCCTTTTATTCCTCACAAATAAGGGTGGCCCGTGAATGTCCATCTTCCGTGGGGTCTCCCACCCCCAAGATTAGATCCCCAGAAGGAGGAAGGGCTCAGGTTTGTGCTGGTCTGGGCTGTGTGTCCCTAGCGCCTGCCCCGATGACACTTGGGCACCTTCCCAATGGCACTGAGCTGGACTGCCTGCACGGGGAGGTGTGATGTGGTGTAGCGGGATCCTCGTGGGCAGGACCCGGCCAGCTCCCGGGGGCTTGGCACGCCGCCTGAAAGCAGAAAGTTGGGTGGGGAGATTTTGGGGAGGTGGGTTAGGCTCTGGAATGTGGTTCTGTCTCCCCAGGCTTTGCGCGCGGTACTTTCTGGTGGCTGCGGGGAGCAGAGATCAGAGAACTGCCTGGTACAGGGCCGGTGGGTGGGCGGCTGGCGGAGCTGCCAAGACTGGTCGGTGCAGTCATGCCCAGTGGGGAGTGTGTGCCACAGGGCAGGGGCAGCAGGGATAGTGGGTGGGCCAGGCTGAATGGGGCTCGGTCAGAGGTTGGGGGTGGTTTTTGAAAAGCAACTGGGGGTGTTGAGATACGGAAGACGGGAGCAGTGGGGTGTGCTGGGGGCAGACCAGAGAGGGATGGAAAGGAATCAGGGAGGGCCCGGAGTCTTGATGCATTCCCAAGCGGCAGGCAGGGGACCTCCCCTCCCAGCAGGGAACCGCCCAGAATGGGGGCGGGCGGGTCTGAGCATAAAGAGGTGCTGAGAAGTGGTGTGTGCTGGACCCCAGGGCAGGAGGGGGCACGCACGCTGCTCTCTGATGGACGGTGTAATTAAGAGCTCGTATAGTTTGGCTATTTTTGAAACTCTGGGCATTTTAAAACATGACCTTTTATTGAGGGAGCCAGGAGCCAGGGATATGACTCAGAGGTGGAACACACACCTTGTATGCAAGGGGGCCCAGGGTCCCATCCTCTGCAATAATCCACATCCCCCTCAAAAAAAATTATTGACATCACCAGTTACTCCCAAGTAGAATTTCTAGTGTTTATACAGATGGCGCCGGAGCATAGTTTGGACCCACAGATAAGGACCCCTGACTGTCATCCAGCCTTGTGGATCTTTCCAGCCCCGAGGCATTGCTTCCACCGAGAAACTCTGCTTCTGGCTCGGTTCCACGGTTACCCAGCCCCGTGCTCCCCGGAGGACTCTGGGAGACTGTGAGCTTGCAGAAACAGATAAGCACCCCCTCTGCCTCCTGATCTCCCCGTCCGGCTGCAGCCCGCTCAGGAAGTCTGACTTCCTGAGCATCACTCCTCCAGAATAAGCACCCGGAGCCAAACACTGCTGGAACACGCGTGGTTAGTGAGCGCCGGGGCGGGGATCAGGTCCAGGGCCCACGTGCTGGCCCAGTGCCCTTCGGTGCGGTGCCCACTTGACACTCCACTCTGCCTACTCTCCCTACCCCCCTTCACCCCCCCCCCCCCACTCCGGTCTCCAGGAGAGCAGTGAGCACTGCCGTCATCTGCGGAAGGCTGAGTGGGACGCCGGGGCCTGGAGTGGCCTCAATCCCTCAGCTCCTAATTGTGCAGCCGCTTGGCACCCGGGTCTGTGTTGTTAAATCTCAGCCTTGATTGCTCTCTGCCCGCCCACCCGCCCGCCTTCATCTCACAGCTAATTCTTGTCTTGGTACCGATTACAATCGCCTTCCTCCCTTTCACCCGAGCTTATCTAAACAGACAAGGAGACTATAAAACCCAGGGGCTCAGAGAAGGCAGATACTGAACACTTGATCAAAAAGAATAATAATAATAAAATAAAAAATAACAACCTCCAGGGTCCCTGCTGTGTAATTGACGCCATACGCCCTACGTTTACGTAAGAAGCAAAGGGTTTGGGTTGGTCCCTCTCCCCTCAGCTCAGCTTTACTGGAAAGGTCCAAATCCTCCATATTTTTTAGGTCAAAACTAAAGGGGACGGGGAGAGGTCCTACTAGTCTGAAGTGAAAAGAGAAATTAAGGAAGATGTGCAAAACCATTTTTTTTTCTTTTTCGGTCACACCCAGCGATGCTCAGGGGTTGGTTATTCCTGGCTCTGCACTCAGGAATTACTCCTGGCGGTGCTCAGGGACCATATGGGATGCTGGGGATTGAACCCAGGTCGGCCGCGTGCAAGACAAACACCCTACCTGCTGTGCTACCACTCCGGCCCAACCATTTTTTTTTTTTAACAAGCAAAATGCATTCCATGTAAAGATCTCAGGGCGGACAGAAGCTATGCTCCAGCATTTATTCTGGGGTTATGGCTTTCTTGTTCTTTTCATGAGCCGATGGGAGTAGGTGGTAGTTGAGCTTTGAAAATGTCCTTATTTGGCAAAATAAAGAGTTGGCAACTTTATGTTGGTTCCTTCAGTTTCATTTTTTGCAATTCATCTGGTCCATGAAATCCAAGTTTTGCCTCTAGGCTGGGCCTTCTCCGGACGGATGAGAATCTCCCCGATAAAGACTCTTTGGGGGTAGGTCCCTGAAGGTTGTGCTGAGTTCCCTAATGGGCTCACTCCGAGCCTTGGTTTCCATCCCAGGGACCAGCCCTGGTTCACGGTTGGTTCTCACTACTCTACCCTTTGTCTGAGGCCTCTAAGCCCGAGGTCTGCCAGCTTCAGATCTGCAGTTCACATTCTGTCCTTATACAAGACCCAGAGGGGGTGTGGCCTAGCTTGTGGGAACAGCATGAGGAGTCTTTTGCATTGGGGTTTTGGTATCTAGCGTTAAACCTTTGGAAGCAACCCCTTTTTTCAGGACATGGTCAAGTGTCAAGGGCACTTAGGGATCTTCCTATCAGATTTTGAAATTCATGAGCTGCTAAGAACATCAGAGGCCAAAGGCCAGGGAGATGGCCCACGGGATTGAAGTACATGCTTTTTATGCTGGAGGCCCAGAGTCAATTCTTAGAGCCATATGGTTTCCCCTAGCACTGCTGGGAGTGGCCCCCAAACAAACAACACACCCCCACCCAATCCGAAAGGGATATCAAGGGAGCATCGCTAAAGCTGGAGACTCCTGGAGCGTGTCTGTCTTTGCGGGAGCCGGGCATGGTAGAGCAACAAGAACGTGGGAATCCCAGAGGCTCTTGTGGCTGGCCTGAGTCCTGTGGTCACTGTGCACCGGTGTGAAAGAAGACACTGGGGAGGATGTCGGTTTGGGGGCATCTGGAAACAGACTCGGTGCTTCCTGAGACTTGTCCTGGGAGCCCCCTGACACACCGCCACCACACCACTTTCTAAAAAGAGACTCGGAAGCTATTGTGTGAGAAGACAATTCTCTGATATTCCACCTCGTTTTCTTGCTTTGTAGAAAGAGCCTTCCTAGGGAAGTGGTGGGGGTCAGAGCTGGGTTGTTGACTGGGAGGGGGTGAGGGGCCGAGCGATAGCACAGGGGGGCGGGCATTTGCCTGGCACGTTGCCGACCTGGGTTCGATCCCCGGCATCCCATATGTTTCCTCCGAGTTCTGCCTGAGCACTTCCAGGTGTAGCCCCCAAACCAAAACCTAAAGCTAAGTGTGAGGGAGCGGATAGCAGGCATCCAGGCTTTTCCGGGCAGAGGGCAGGGCTGGCAACTTCCTGGTAAAGGAAGCAGCAGAGCCTAAATCTCGTAATGAAAACCAAGCTTCGGACAAGCTTCTCCAAATGACAGGAGAGGGGAGGGATCAGGGTTGCGTCACAGGCCTGAGAGCAGTGCTGCGGGGTGGGGAATGGGCCAGCTCACTTTGCAGGCGAGGGGCTTACGCTCCATCCTCGGCACCGTATGGTCCCCTGAGCACCACCAGGAGTCACCCCTGAGCACTGAGTCAGGAGTAGCCTCTGAGCACTGGAGGCCCAGACCCCCCTTCCCCCAAACTGCTACGGAAGATCTGAAAACTGTGGCAGTGAGACCCTGTGCCTGCTCCCCCAGCCCCGCCCAGGCAGTATCACTAGGTGACAGGTGGTGTCACCTTAGCTCATTCACAGGTGCCTTGCCAGGAGGCTGGGGAGGGGGGGGGGGGACAGGGACTCGGGGATCAGGCCTGCTTCTGCCGTGTTCCACCTGGGTGCAGAGGGTTCAACCATTCCGCTTGGCTAGGCACCAGCCGCTGTATGGCTGGACCCTCCCGGGGTCCCCTCCTTGTCGGGGTGAGGCATCGTGATTCCAGGTTGGGCGTGGACCCCGCAGTCATCATCTGGGGCTCGAGTTCTTTGCCTGTCAAAGGACTGAGTTGAACTCGGTCGCTGCCCTCACCTGGGCCCACCTCCACCCTCCTCCAGATCTCCATTTGCCAGGCAGGAGATCTGCCCCGACGGCTCTGAGCGGGATCTGCCAGCTCCTTCTGAGGGCCAGGCTGTGCACCAGCTGCCATGCGTGTGCATGTGTACACGGCGGCGGTGGGGGGGGGGGGCGGGGGTTGTCGGTGGGTGGAGTGGGAAAAGGGTTCGAGGGGGCTGGGAAAGGGGCTTCCTCCTCAGATAGCAGATCCCACTGGGAGCCTGGCAGGTCCCTGACAGGCCTCACTAGTTGCCTCTGAGTGCCCTGAAAGGAGGACATGGCCTCTGGCGGGGGGAGGGGGGGGGAGGGGGGGAGACTGCGTGTCCATTTAAATAGTCTCTGGGGGTCATTAGTCTCTGGAGAAACACGTCTGACCTATTCCGCCGCACCTCTCCCCCTCAACTCCCCTTCCATTCCCCCCCACCCCCCAACTGGTCTCCTCCCATCCCTGGTTGCCCCCAAGGCTCAACGATGGAGTCCCCTGGGAAGGCCCAAGGGAATAGGGGCCAGAGGGATCAACCAGAGTGGGGCAGAAGAAAGGGGGGGGGAGGGGGCAGGGCTGCAGCCCAGCGGGAGGCATGTTTGGAATCCTCACACGTGTCTCTACCTGAAGGCAGCCCCAGCCACAGTGCGCGGCCTCTGCCTGCTCCTCCGGGCAGAAACGGCCCGTTCTTCAGGGCTGATGGGCTGATTTCTGGGTCCTCTTGCGTTTCCCGCGCCAAGGTGCTTCCCGGGGCACAGGCTCCAGGCTGCAGGAGCCCAGGTGTGCTGGGGCCACCCGGCCAGTGAGGAGCCGTGCTCGGGAGAGCCCTGGTGGGCTTCCTGCAGCCTTGGTCCCACTCCCATGCTTGGTACCTTCATCCCGGGCCCATGGATTGTCAGAGCCACATAACGGTGCCCACACGAGTGTTCTAGAAACCCTCCGGCAGGGTCTGGGCAAGTCCTTCTCAAGAGAGGCACCCACAGTGGATCCATACTCTGGGGGCCGGAGAGATGGCCCAGTGGATAGGGCATATGCAGGTTCAATCTCCTGTACCACAGGTGGCTCTCTGAGTTCCTCCAGGAGTGATCCTGAGCACAGAACTGAGAGGAAGCCCTAAGCACTTAGGGTATGACATCTTCCCCACCCACCCCTATCCCCCCCACCCCCACCAAAAAAAATAAAGAATAAAGAGTTTCATGCCCCTCGGACTAAGGGTGGAGGCTGCCCTTTTTAGTTTGTTTGTTTTGGCCACACCCAGCCATGCTCAGAGTTTACCCCTGGCTCTGAGCTCAGGGATCACCCCTGCAGGGTCCCCTGCAGGGCACCGGGGACCGCATGGGATGCTGCAGATGAACCCAGCGTGCAGTCCCTCCGGCCCACTCCGGCCTTTATGACCAGTCAAATCAGGAAGAAGACGTCTCAATTTCAGATCCACCTGGTGTCGGGGTGCTGAGGCCTGGCGGTTCTGTGCTGCCTCAGGGGACCAGCATTTCTCTTTACTCGTGAGGAAGCCAGACTCAGAGAGGGTCAGTCGGTTGCCTCCTGTGCTCCCAGACCCAGGCCAGTGGCTGCCGCCCCTCTCTAGAGGCTGGGGGAAGCGCTTTCTGCTCCTCTGACGCGGCTCCATCTGAGGCCCCTGAGAGGGCTTCGAGAGTGGACTTCAGTCGAGAGTGGACTTCAGTCGACTTTGAGGCTTTGCAGAAAAGAATCCAGCTGGATTGCGTGAGGGTGCGAGAGCCAAGAACAAATGGGGTCACGCTGGGTTTAACGAGAGAAGCGTCTTCTGCAGGGGACCCGCTTCCTGCCCCACCCAGCGGAGACGGCCTAGTGTGAGGCCGGTCCTGAGTGCAGGAGGGTCTGGGAGGCTCAGGGACCCCACAGCGATGAGTGATGGGCAGCTTGGAAGGGGGAGAATCCAGTCGGGAGTCTCGCTGGCCTCCATCAGTGATGGAGAAGAGGTCAGAGGACGTGCTAATCCAATCTGCGGGATGCTCCAGGGGCTGTTATCACTTGGCTGGGAAGACCAACGGGCACTGGTCTGTTGTCTGGGCATCTGCAACCTCTCCGCCCCTTCCTGAAGTGCGGTCAGCTGTTGTTTCCGGGTCCTCTCTGGGTTGGGCGAGCTTTGACACCCTCCTCTCCCAACATGCGGGGGTTCTGCGCAGTGCCAGGGCCAGTGCGTCCTGTGCTGGGTCCTGCCACCCATTGGGGAGGGTGGTCAGTGAGTTGCCATAGGAACCAGGAACATCTGCTCCAGCCAACTAGCGAACAGATGGGGAGAGACTACTCTTAAAGGGGCCATTAGCTCGTGGGATTGGTGACAGGGAGGTCGTTTTTAGGCTCGGATCAGTGTCCTTGGCCTGAGAGATCTTAAGCAAAGAGATCAAAGCATCTTAGATGTCTTAAGCAAAGGACTCGTATTTGTTTTGCAAAGTGCAGGAGAAAGAACACGGGTGTTTTTGTTTTTTCTCTCCTCCAAACAGTGCCTAATGTCTGTTGTCTTGGGCACGTCTCGAACCTGTGTCAGCCTGTGGGGTGCTGAGTTCCAGCTCAGAATTCCCAAGCCTGGCGCCCCGCACTGCTCATCTCCCACCTTGCTTAGGGACTCGGTTCGCCTGGGCAGTCCCCTGCTCTTGCAAAGCTCCCTCCTAAGCAGCTGAGGAGCTTTTCTCCATGGGGGGAGTGCTCATTGCTTCTTTTTTCCCCCTTTGGACCACACCCAGTGATGCTCAGGGCTTACCCCTGGCTCTGTGCTCAGGAGTCACTCCTGGGGGTGCTCAGGGGACCATATGGGGTGCCAGGAATCAAACCCGGGTTGGCTGTGTGCAAAGCAAATCCCTCACCCGATGTACTGTGACTCCGGCCCTGAGGTGCTTATTTCTGACCCTTGCCGTCTTCCTTGTCCTGCTGACCAGTCTGCCTTCTGGACCTGTCATTGTCTCATAACTCACCCCTCCCTCTGTCCTCTTCCTCCTTCCTCCCCCTTTCCTTTGCCTGCTCTTCCGCATCCCAACCTTCCGTGCAGAGTCCGGATCAGAAGCTGGGTCCCGCCATGGCGCCTGCCCCCACTTCTTGGCATTCATGGGGACACGCCAGTGCAGGAATTCAAATCCGCTTAAACCCCGGAGGGGGTTTTATTAGAAGGGTCAGAGAAATGGCTGGACCACAGGAGCACGCGAGGACCGGAAATCAAGGCCACAAGTATGGCCAGAGTTCCAGCTGCGGTTTGCTCCCGTCTGCCCTCTGGCTTCCGCCTGCTCTCCTGGCTGGGGCACCTCCCTCAGAGCCTGCGGGCCAGGCTGCAGGGTGGAGAGCACCGGCCTCCCCCTGCCCCTCTGGATGCCAAAGGAGAAGCTCTGATCTCTTTTCTCTCCGTCCAGTTCCCATCCTGGGGAAGGCTTTGAGCTCTGCTGGGGTCAAGAGTGCCATTAGGGGGCTGGAGCGAGAGCACAGCAGGTAGGGCATTTGCCTTGCACGCGGCCGACCTGGGTTCGATTCCCAGCATCCCATATGGTCCCCCGAGCATCACCAGGAGTAATTCCTGAATGCAGAGCTAGGAGTAACCCCTGTGCATCACTGGGTGTCTCACACACACACACACACACACACACACACACACACACACACACGAGCTCCATTAGGTTTTAGGAACTGTGGGTTTGTGACTGTGACTGTGGATTTGGGGCATGTTGAGGGGTAGTGGGGAGTTTCTAGAAATGGTCAATGTTTTCCATCACATCCCCTCTCAGGCCTCCAAGACCGGAGGCGCCTGGCTGGGAGTGTTTCTCTGCTCCTGACTTCTCTGTGTCAGCTCTCCAGCCTGAACCAGTGCCAGGGGCCAGGCCAGGCCAGGCCATGCAGCGGGCAAGTTCAGTGGCTGTGAGAGAGCTTGGCGGCAGTGGCCGCAGGAGCCCTGAGCATCAGGGGAGGGCATCATGGCCTTTCCCCTTGATGGGCAAGCCCGAAGGCGCTCTGGCCGGCCTCTCCTCTGCCGTCGAGTGAAGCCCTGGGAGAGACTGGCGAGGGATCAGACCCGAGGGAGGCCGCCTGCCTCTGGGCCAGCATCTTAGCCTGGGCATACGGGATTTGGAACTCTGGCTGGCTGCCGCCTGTTATTTGGTGGAACCCCAGAGCCGAGAGCACTTGCTGGGCGGCTTCCTCTCTGAAGGCTGCCCTAGCTCCACCTCCAAAGGCGGCGGGGTGAGGGGGTGAGAGGCCCAGGAGGTGGGGACAGCCGACGGCCCTCTTAGCCCTGCTCTGAGAGCTGGCTGGGTTGAGGGGAGCGGGGGTCTGCTCTCGTCTCACTCCACGGGAGCCTGCGGGGTGGGGGTGTCTGGGGGAAGGCGGCCCTCCCAGGCCCAGGAGCCAGGCTATTTCTGTAACACAGAGCACATCTGCAGCCAGCCGCAGAGAAGGTCAAATTCTGGGCGCGGGGCTGGAATGCAAGGGGCCGGGCTGGGGTGAGCGGTGGGGGCTGCGGTTTCGCCCTTTCTGGCAGCTTTGAGGGTCCCTGCCAGAAAGGTCCCTTGTGGGGGGCTCCCTGCAGCAGGGTATGTGTGTGTATGTAGGGGGAGGGTTCCTGGTCCTGCTGGAGGCCGGGCCGCTGTGCTCTGCAGCTCCCGTGCTCCGGGTGTATGCCAGCCTGCAGAGGAATTTTCTGCCAAGGCACCGGGGCTCTCTGCTATTGGGGAGAAATCAGAGCTGGCGAGATGACTTGGAGGGCTACAGTACAGGCCTTGGAGGCATGAAGCCCTGAGTTGGAGCCTCTGCACCTCATGAACCCCCACTGAGCACTGCCAGGGCGGCCTGAGTCTCCCCCCAGCTCCCTCGTACTAAGTGTCTCTGGAGCTGGTCCCCAGGCTTCAAAGCCTCCCAAAGGAACCAGCGATGCTCCGTGGGGGGAGAGAACAGTGCTGGTCAGTAACAGAGACTCGGACCCAGGCATGGGGGTGGGGGGGGGCAGTGGGGCAGGGGCCAGTGTCAGGAGGGAGCTGGGTTTGAGGGGACACGACCCTGAGATACATGACTTAACCCAGGTCCCTGACTCACCCTTACCCCTTTCAGGCCCTCTGGTCCTGGCTGGAGTCTTGCTTTTCTCGGCCTTTGGGCCACATCCTGCAATACTCAGGACTTACTTCTGGCTCTGTGCTCAGGAGTCACTCCTGGTGGGCATGGAAAACCATTTAGGGTGCCAGGGATCAATCCCAGGTTTGCCACATGCAAGGCAAGTGCCCTACCCGATTCTTTAAATAATGAGCCCCCCCCCCCCCCACATACACACACATTATATGAGTGTTAGGCCCCCTATATATATCTGGATCTGTCCCTGTACCTCTGCGGATGTCCCCTCCCATCCTTCACAGATGTCCTCTTGATACACCCTTGTCCCTGCTGACTGCCTATGACCCCCTCATCCTCACACATGTTGGTATTTAGGTATTTATTTTGCTTGGGGGCCACCCCAGACTCAAGGCTTGTTCTGAGAACACCAAGTTCAGGACTTGTTCCTGGCTCTGCATTCAAAGATCGCCCCTGGCAGGGCTCAGAGGACCATGAGGTGGGGGCAACTGTAGACAGGGATTGGACTGACTGGAAACTGTTCTTCTGCAGCTGTCTTGCTCAGCGAAGGACCCTCTCGCTCAGTCTGATGCTGCTTGACATTGTCCCTGAGGGCCTGTGTCCTCCTGCTGGGGCACCCTCTCGCCTTGCCCCCAGCTGCCACCTGGGTCTCCTCCTCCAGCCTTCTCAGCCCTTGACTCCGCCCCCAGAACCACCTTCCCTTGGACCCAAGAACTCCGCTTCCCAGTCTGTTCAGAGGTGCTAGAAAGATCCCTCCTACCCATCAGAGGGATCTTAGCAGCAGCCTCGGAGCTGCTAAGACCTGGGGCACGCCCCCCCCATCCCACCTCCTCATTGATCTGAGGAGGATGATGACTTACCAGCTTGACAAGTGGCTCTTGGGAAGTCCAGGTGCCCCCTTGATGGATTACTCCTTCAGGATGCATTTATTAAGCATCTGTCTTTATGTGTCCAAGTGCTGAGGGTTTCCACCTCAAAGTCAAGCTGTGGTTTGTCTGGGAGATGGCGGGTCCCGGAGGGCGGCACAGACAGACACGGGGCTCGTGGCACGGACTGAACGTTTGCCAATGGCCAGGACCCTCTTCAATCCTCTCCTGGCCTTATAACCCCGTTAATCCTGGGGCTCCCATGCTTCCCCTAGGGAGGAAGGGAACACAGGGAGGTGAAGTCACTCCCCCTAGCCCACCCCACCTCTGCCGCCCTAGGGTGGGCTGCGGAGCTCAGAGGGGAGCTGGGGAGTCTGACTCCCAGCCAGCAATCCCCAGGCCAGTGCGGCTTCAGCTCAGTAAAAATAAACCAGAGGATTAGCATGCGGGATGAGGCAGGGCAAGAGAATTCCAAGTTGCACAACGAACGTGCAGTGGGAAGAGAGGTCCGGGGTTGGGCCCTGGGCCCTGAGCCCAGCTCTGTGCTTCCGCAGGGTGATGATGCCCTGGGTCACTTACCTGACCTCAGGTTCCTCTGCCCTTAGAGCCCGGTGCTCCGCAGCAAGGCCTCTCTGGGGAGGGGAGGAATATCGGGACGTGCTCTGGCGGGGGTGGGGGGGTGGGGATCATGCCTTTGCTTTGCTGTGCCAGTTGGCAGGCTTTCCGCAGAGGGGGGAGGAGGTGTGACTGGGGAGTTTAACATGAGTTCTTGTTTCAGGAGGAAAATGTCTCAACAAGTCCTCCAATTCCTGGTCTTCTAAGGGCCCGACGTCCGGCAGCCGCGTGCCTTCCCGTTACCTCTGGGGACTGCCTGGAGTTGAAGGCAGGGCGGGCCACCAGGAAGCAGGGGCTTTGTTCAGGCAGCTGTCACCTTCCCCTCCCATTACTTCATCTTTTTTTTCCCCCTTTTCCTTTTCAAAACAAGAATATTGTCTTGCACAACCCCAGTCCAACTAATGACTCCAGAAAACAGTGTTGTTCCGAGATATCACCTACCACACAGTGCCCACATCCGTGGCGCTGACGCGTTCATGATGACGAGGAAGCTCAACCCAGGACCAGGCTAGAAGCTGGTTCCGGTTCCCTGTGGTCCTTGTGCTGAGGCTGCTGAAGGTGCCTCTTCCTCTTGGCCCTTGGGGTGCCTGGCCCGTCACTCCCCTCTCTCCTCTGCAGGGTGGACTAGAGAGAGGTGTTGGAGCTACTCACCATAGGTGCAAACTTTTACATTCAATATGTAAAAACATCTGGTCAGAAATTTCATGAGGGGCAAGGTGTCAGCATTTGGAACTGACTGTGTTGCTCCAAGCAAGGTTGGCTCCTCAGAATAGGTCAACCTCAGGGGCTGGAGCAATAGCACAGCATGCAGGGCGTTTGCCTTGCTTGCGGCCGACCCAAGTTCGGTCCTCAGTATCCCATAAGGCCCCCCGAGCACTGCCAGGAGTGATTCCTGAGTGCATGAACCAAGAGTAACTCCTGTGCATCGCCGGGTGTGACCCAAAAAAAAAAAAAAACAACAACAAAAAAGAATAGGTCAACCTGGACTAGGCCTGGACTCCCCTGAGCTCCCAGCTGCCCCCACGCCCATCCCAGTTTCCTGCCCTGGGAGTCCAGTTTTCTCCTCTTTTCTCATTAAATGTGGCATCTTATTGGATCCTTGGGGCCCCTCATCTCTCCCAGTTTCCTGTCTCCCCGTGCTTCGGTCCTTAGCAGAGCCTGCTGAGCCCATTTTCACCCATCCTGGGAAGCCCTTCTGGTTCTCTCCCTGGCCACTGGCTGCTGTCTGGAGAACATCACTCTGAGTGGGGTGAGCCCTGCAATGCTGGACCCAGGTCGGGGGTCATGCAGGCCCCACTGTCCAGGGGAACTGAGGTCCCCACCTCCCCGGCTGTGATCCACAGCCCAGGGGCAGAGTCCCTTTCAGCAGCTAGGCTGGACCTAGGAAGAATCAAGTAAGATCACAGGTGAGCAATGTGTGAGACAGGAAGGGTTTGATATTTCCCCTTCTTGTCATGAAGCAAACAATCCTTTCTTCTTCTAGATCCCATGTTCAGGTCTATCAATATCACTGTCACTGTCACTGTCATCCTGTTGTTCGTCGATTTACTTGAGCAGGTGCCAGTAACGCCTCATTTGTCCCAGCCCTGAGATTTTAGGAGCCTCTCCTTACTCATCTTTCCCAACGCTGCCATATTGGAGGCTCTTTCAGGGTCAGGGGAATGAGACCTGTTATTGTCACTGTTTTTGGCATAACGAATATGCCAGGCTTGCCAGGCTCTGCTGTGTGGGATATCACTCTCATTATTTTATTTTATTGGTTTTGGGGTCACATTCAGCGGTGCTCAGGGTTTACTCCCAGATCTGTGCTCAGGGATCACTCCTGTTGGGCTAGGGAGGACTATCAGATTGAATCAGGGTTGCCATGTGCAAGGCAAGTGCCTTAACCCCCGTACTATCCCTCCAGCCCTATTAAATTCATGGCCACGCTGGAATTGGCCAGTGCCCATCCCTAGACTTGCCCTTCTCCTTGCCCTGTGTCGTGCTGTAGTTGACTCAGTACAGTGCTCAGGAGGTTGCACTACCACACACACTTGCTTCCTGTGGCTCAGAGTGGCGGCCCCATGGTAAGTGCTTCCAGGTTGTATGAGGCAGGTGCTGGGTGTCAAGGCCTCATGACTGCAAGGTGGTCACTCAACCACTTGGCCCTACATTCCTACTTTTTTTGGGGGGGGCATGTATTTTGGGCCATACCCAGTGATGTTACTGTGTTTGGAATATCGAATACTTCACGGGGAGCTTGCCAGGCTCTGCCGTGCGGGCGAGATACTTTCGGCAGCTTGCCGGGCTCTCCGAGAGGGGTGGAGGAATCGAACTCGGGTCGGCCATGTTGGCTGCGTGCAAGGCAAATGCCCTACCGCCCAGTGATGCTCAGGGATTACTCCTGGCTCTGCACTCAGGAATTGCTCCTGGCAGTGGCACCATATTGGGATGCCGGGGATTGAACCTGGGTCAGTTTCGTGCAAGGCAAACGCTCTACCCACTGCACTTCCGCTCTGCCCACCCAGTCCTGCTTTTAACCAGCATTAGAGTCAAGCAGGTCTCTGGGAGAATGTAGAATTGGTGCCTCTCCTCCCCAGCCCTGCAATCCCACATTCCCGAGGAAAGCATGAGGGGAGGGAAAAACCCGGAGTAGTTTTTTTTAATGTCTCAATGGAATGCTTTGCTCTTGCATAGCTTTTGGGGGTGTAATTGATTTACAACAAACAGCATGTATTTGAAGTACATTTTCGTGTGTTTTATGGTCCTAGAATCATAATTAAAAGACGCCACATATATCCATCACTCCCATTTTTCTCTCCTGCCACTTTGAAATCCCTCCATCCATCCTACCCCCAGGTGACCTCTGGTCTAAGATAAATCAGTTCGCATTTCTTAGAATTTTATCTAAGGGGAGGATATGGTATACATTTTTATTTGGCCGTAGGTCTGACACACAGTGTGATGGTTTTGAGATTCACCATGTTGTTTTGTATAGTAGTAATCCATCTCTTTTTATGGCGATGTTGTATTTCATTGCACGGGTATAGTTTTGTGCTGATGTGGATGCTGGCAGTTATGAGCAAATGCAGTGAGCTCCTGGGGACACTGTACAAGCCTTGGTGCGGGCACGTTCTTTCATTTGGGGAAGTAGGTGGGTAATTCCCCAGGCATCACTGGGTCATATGGTAATGGTATATTAAAGTTTTCAAGAAACCGCTAAACTTCTCCACACCGGATGTACCATTTACATTTTCACCAACAGAGTGTGACTTCTGGTTTTTCTACATTTTTGGTCACTGGCTGAGTTAATCTTTCCAGCTTAGAGATTTCAGTGGGTGTGTGCTGTGGACTTAACTTGCATTTCAGCATCTTTTTATGTGCTTTATTTGTTGTGGCATATTGTCTTTGGTGAAGTACTATTTAAATCTTTTGCCCTGGGCCAGAGAGATAGTTCGAAGGTGAAGATGCTGGCCTATGACTATAGCCTTAACCTTGGTCTGAATCTCAGCACCACCAGGCATATCACAGAATATCACAGGACATGTCCCCCAAGCCCCTGAAAAAAGAAATTAGAGGTGCCCCTCCTTTTCTCTTCCTTTGGCTTGTGGACACTCAGTGCATACTCCTGGCTCTGTACTCAGAGTCCTGGCAGGGCTGAGGAGACCATATGTGGTGCCACGGATTGAACCCAGGTTGACTGTGTGCATTCAGGGCAAGTGCTTTATCCCACCCCTTTTACTAAGGCTGTGTTGCTTTTCATTTTTAATATTAAACAAAAATATTTTATTTAATATTAAACCAAAATATTTATATATTCTATGTAAAAGTCCTTTGTTTTATGTTTTTTGTTTGTTTGCTTTTTTTTTTTTTCCTTTTTGGGTCATACCCAGCAATGCTCAGGGTTTGCTCCTGGCTTTGTACTCAGGAATTACTCCTGGCGGTGCTCGGGGGACCATACGGGATGTGGGATGAATCTGGGTCAGCCACATGCAAGGTTAACGCCCTACCTGCTATACTATCGCTCCGGCCCCCTTTGTTTTATGTTTTGCAAAATATTTTCTCAGTTTATCTTTTAAATTTGTTTTTGTTTGGGGGCCACGCCTGGTAGTGGTCAGGGCTGAACTCCTGGTGGTTCTCAGCGGACCATGTAGTGCCGGGGGATCGAACCTGGATCAGTTGTGCACAAGGCAAGCCCTATCACAAATCACAATCACAAATCATCCTGTTATTCGTCGATTGCCTCGAGCAGGCCCCAGTAACGTCTCCTTCATCCTAGCCCTGAGATTATATTCAAGGCTCTTTAGGAGAATGAGACCCATCAAGGCAAGCCCTAAACTCTTTTATCACTCTGGCATACCTTTTTTTTTTTGTATTTTGTTTTCTTTTGTTTGGGAGCCACACCCAGCATTGCTCAGCGCTCACTCGAACAGGCTTGAGGGATTATATGGGGTGCCAGGGATCAAACCTGGGTGTGCTGTGCGTATGGCAAGCACCCTGCCCACTGGACTATCTCTCTGGACCCCCTTTCACTTTTGTTAACAGCATCTTTTTGAGAGGCAAAGTGTTTATTTTAATGAAGTTCAGTGTCCTGATATTTTCTTTATAGTTTGCATATTTTGTGTTATTTTTCAGAAATCTTTGCCAAACCCAAAGTCACTAAGATTTTTCCTGTGTTGTCTTCTAGAAATCTTGCCGTCTTAGCTCCTAAATTTAGGTCTTTGTTCATCTGGAGTTAATTTTTTTTTAAATGATGGTTGCCTGATTTTTATTCTGGTTTTGTTTGTTTTGGATATGTGAAGCTCTACTTTTTTCCAAGTACTGTTTGCTGAAAAGCTGTTTCCTCCCTTTATATCTTTATGAAAAGCCAGCTGACCTGCTAGTCATTGTAGCTCTACCACAGAGTTACAACTCTGACCCTCTAAGTGATGTTCTAAATTGGGTTTGGGAGGCAAAACACTTGTCTCACATGTAGCTGCGCTGGCCTCAACCCTGGTTCAAATCTCACCACTTACGGTTTCCTGAACACCTCCAGAGGTGACTCCTGAGCACAGAGCCAGGAATAGCCCCCCGAGCTCTGTCAGCTGTGACCCCAGCCAAATAAATAAATAAATAAATAAATAAACAAGTTGTTCATTGCTTGATACAGGGTTTCATGAGTGACCCTGTCTAATACATTTATCTCTCCTTGTCTCATTATGTTGATATCACATTACCTTGAGGACTGTAGCTTTATAACAAGTTTTGACATCAGTTACCTAAGTCTTCCAACTTTATTTTTCTCTCCTCTCCTCTCCTCTCCTCTCCTCTCCCCTCCCCTCCCCTCCCCTCCCCTCCCCTCCCCTCCTCTCCTCTCCTCTCTCCTCCCCTCCCCTCCCCTCCCCTCCCCTCCCCTCTCCTCTCCTCTCCCCTTCCCTTCCCTTCCCTTCTCTTCTTCCTCCCCCTCTCTCTCTCCTCTCTCTCTCTCTTTCTCTCTCCCTCCCTCTTCTCTTTCTCATCCCTCCCCCTCCTCTCTCTCTGTCTCTCTGTCTCTCTGTCTGTCTCTCTCTCCCCCCCCCCCCCTTATGTTTTGTAATACAGATACTGAGAGGACATCATGTTTGGTCCTTTACCCATTTTCAGCACACATCTCCCATTCAAAGCGATCCCTTCCGACCATCATTGTCATTCTGCCCCTTCTCTCTCCCAACTGCCCTCTTCCCCAGCCCTTAATGCAGACTTCCAACCTTGGACCAGTCCTCCTGGCCCTTGTTTCTACTGTCCTTGGGTGTTCCTCAGGTATTAGTCTCCGACTATGTATGAAGCTCTGAAATTTTAAAGTGTGTGTTTGTTAGTAGCACTGAGAGATCTTGCTCATTTTTCTAGATTGGTAGACACAGTCCCTCTCCTCTCCTTTAAAAACTCAATTTGGGGCACACATCATTCAGGTATTGTCCACACACATCCCAGCTCAGGGCATATGGTTTCTCTTAGCCACCTGAAAAGATGTGGGAGGAGGGGATCTAAGAGGCCCCAAAGGCAGTGCTCGGAGTGAGTCTGGATTTCTTGAGGATGATGGGAGAAGGTAGGTATGCAGCGTGGCCCCTTTAAGAGACCAGACCTGCAAGCCTACAGGCCACTGGAAGGCTGTAGGGAGATAAGATAAGGCCCCCTGGCTGGTTTTAGTAGGGTCTTGAGCCACAGTGGCTGAAAGACTGATAGACAAACAGGAACCAGAGCGATAAGCGAAGGTGCCAGCTACTAGACCCAGGCTGGCAAGAGGTGTGGCAGTCAGATCACCCTGAAGAAGAAGGGAGAATTAACTTGGTAACAGAAAGAGGGCGCATATATTCTGTATGTTCTGGTGCATTTATGAATCGGGTTGGAAGTCCTCCTGGACCGTACTGAAAGCCTTGTGTGTTGGACACGGTCAATGAATATGTTTCCTGAGTTCTTTATATCCTGCAAATTTTTTAAAAACGTATTTTTTGATCATACCCAGCTGTGCTCGGGGCTTATTCTTGGCTCTGCTCTCAGGGATCACTCCTAGCAGTGCACAGGGGACCATTTTGGATCCGGGGGGCGGGGGTGGGGGGGGATAGAACCCAGGTCAGATGTGCAAGGCAAACGCCCTTCCCACAGTACAGTTGCTCAGGCCCCTATGTTCGGTAAATATTATGCTCCAGTGAGATGCTGTGACATACAGAGTGTGCAGACTACCTGCTTTCTCCCTCAAACTAGAAAACTGGCGAGACTTATCCTGAAAAGCCTGGACCTTCTCATTTGCACATATCTGCATAAATTTGCATGCACCCTACACAGGATACTTTCCTGCTGGATTTAGAGTCCACCAAATCAGTTGTCTATTTTTAAAACGGATAAAGACTCTGTACTCCTTCCTGCCTACCTTTCATCTGCGTCCTCAAATAGGCAAAGATGATTTCTGTAACTATTTCTGTTTGTTTTGTTTGCGGAAGCACACCCTGCAATGTCCCAGGGTCATCCCTGGCTCTGTGGTCAGGAATCACTTCCGGTGGTGCTCAGGGGACCATATGGGGTGCCGGGGATCAAACCCAAGTCAGCCACATGCAAGGCAAGTCCCTTCCCGATGTATTATTGCTCCAGCCCTTATTTCTGTAACTTAGAAATACAAAAAAAAAAAAGTTCCACCTGTGGACAGTTTGCTCGGATCCAAGCAGCTGGGTCCCCGTTTCCCTGCTTTGCCTCTGGCAGTGCCTCCCTTCATTCTCCTAACTTCTGAGTAAGGCAGAGAGTCTGGAAGGCCCAGAAACCCTGGACCCCCATGGCTCCTGAGCCCGCCCTAGGGAACCCTCAGAGATGCTGAAGAGCCCCTTCCCTCTGTGCTGGTCCTGGAACCCAGGGATGCTGCTACTAGCCACTACCTTTGTCTGTTCTCCCTCCTCCAGGAATAAATAAAAACCTCCCCTCCCCCAGATCCCAGCTCCTCCATTGGCCCGCGGGCAAATATTTCATAATGTGGGCTCATCCAATTGGGCGCCGTGCCAGGGCCCAGTGCCCTCTGGTTGTGTGTGAGCTCCAATCAGGCGGGGCGGCCTGGGTGGGACTTGGGGCTGCACATGGGAGGCGGCGGCAGTGCTCAGGTGGGCGGCTTCAAGGGCCAGTGGTGGCTGGGAGGCAGGGAGCGGGCTGTCCAGCGCTGACGGGGTTAAGGCCAGCCGGCATGTGTGTGTGGCTGTTAATGATTGCTACCCACCAGGGACTGGTGAGTATTAAAGGAAAGCCTTGCCCGGCTCTGAGTGTGAAGAGAGTCAGAGCCGGAGGCTGCAGAAGGACGGGCACACGAGAGCCAGTGCGTGAGTGGTTAACAGATAACAGTGGTTATCTGTCCGTCTGTCTGTCTGTCTGTCTGGGTATCTGGGGGACAGGCCAGGGAAACCAGATAGACCCATTCCATCTGCGAAAGCAAGTTTTTATTCCTCTCAAATGCAAATTCTCAGCTGGAGGCCAGATTTCTGTTATTATTTCTCTTTATTGAAGGGAGATCTTGTGGGGGTGTTGGAGGCGCAGGTGGAGGGGGGTTGGCAGGACGGGGCACAGAGATACGGACCATTGTGTGTCCTGCTGCCGAGACAATGGTTGTATGTGGACACCCTGCGCACCAGGCTGGAGCCGGCGCTGCCTGCTCTCGGCTATTGTCTCCAGAGAGGGGCTACTGGCTCCCAGCTCCCGGCTCAGCTCCCCAGCCCAGCGGAGCAGATGCAGTGAGGAGACCGAGCGGGGCGGTCGCTTCCCTTCCCTGTCCGTATGTCAGGTGTGGGCAGGTGGGGGGGCCGCGAGTCGGTGCAAGAGTTACGGGCGGGCCAACTCATAACTCCTCCTGGCAAACATGTCATTTGGGAAGAAGCAGAACCAGTCTTCCGGGTTCACCTTTCTGTGGTCCCCTTGGCCTCGACTTCCCATGCCGGCCCCTTGCCCCGCCGCTCCCCCCAGATGTTTGTGTTCTGGGGCCGCTGAGCCTCTGCCTGTCAGCCTGCACAGCGTGGGGACCAGTGCGCTCTGCTCTGCGGACTCAGAGGAGCTGAGAAGTGGGACTCCCTTGTCTCCAGAGCAGAGATGCCGCCCTCCTGCTGCGTGTGTGTGTGGGGGGGGCTCTCAGCCCCGGGGGAGAGAAGGGAGCGGGACTGGGGCGCAGCGTGTGGGGTGCTGCGTGGGGTGCTCTTGCTGTGGGGTGCTCTTCCCGGGGGCCCAGCCCGTCATCAGCATGCGCCGACAGGTGAGGGATTCACCTGTCCCGCAGGCGGCCCTTACCCCTGCCCCTGCTGCCCAGCATGCAGCATGCTCTCAGAGCCCCCTCGCCCCTCCAAACTGTTAGCACCCCCCCACACACACACACTGCTTCTTCAGCCCTGTGGGGCGGGGGTGGAGAGGATGGTGGGCCCCTTCTCTGCTTCCTCCCTCTCCACCCCTGACCCAGGCCTGGCTGTCCCTCAGGTTTCCCTAGTCCGTTGCCACCTCCGGGCCAAATCCAGGTCAGGTTATCAATGGACACGCTCTGGCCCCCACTTCAGGGGCTGTTTGTTTCCTGGTGCCACGGGCAGGCTCCAGGACAGGGTGGGGACAGGGAGCTGCAGGCGAGTCCCTCCCAAGGCTGCTGTTCTGGCAACGACCATGTCCCTCTGCACCAGGGACCACGCAGACCTCCTCCTCCCTCCTCCCCCCTGCAAAGTCCTCCTCCCTCCTCACCCCTGCAGACCCCCTATTGCCTCCTCCCCCCCCCCCCGTAGACCCCCTCTTCCCTCCTCCTCTTGTAGACCCCCTCCTCCCTCCTTCCCCTGTAGGCCTCCTCCTCCCTCCTCATCCCTGCAGACTCCCTCCTCTCTCCTCCCCCCTGTAGACCCCCTCTTCCCTCCTCACCCCTGCAGACCCCCTTCCCTCCTCCCCCCATAGGCCCCTTCTTTCCTCTGGCCCCCCGCAGACCCCCTCTTGCCTCCACCCCCCTGCAGACCCCGTCCTCCCTCCTCCCACTGCAGACCCCCTTCCCTTCCCCCCATACACCCCTCGTCCCTTCTCCCTCCTCCCTCCTCCTGCCGCAGACCCCCTCTTCCCTCCTTCGCCCTGCAGGGCAGCCAGATGACCTGTGTTCCCTGCTTATTTCTTCTTGCCCGCTGCCCTGCAAACCTTGCAACTGTCTTTTTTTAAAATCCTGTAGGAAGTCTTAATGCAGAGATGCCAAAGCATGGGTAGTTGCAGTGAAGTTTGCTTGAACTTGGGACGGTGCCGTTTGATTTACTTCCCGTTCTTCCTTTCCACCTGTTGGTGTCATCGTTGAGGTGCTGGGCTCATTCACCTGCCAGAGCCTGCGATTGGGGTGATCCCACTCAGGACGAGGGGACAGTGTTGGGGCTCAACCCCTGAGCCCCCCGCGCCCCCCCCCAGCCCCCTGGTCTGTCGTTGGCAGTGCTTTTCCCTTTGTCATCGTCGCTGGGCTCTCCCACCACCACTGTCCCACACCCCTCCTCGCTGGTGCCTCGCACAGCCGGGAATGTTTTGGAGAATCCAAAAATATGAGAGCCGGAAGTTGGCTGGGAGGTTGTCTAGTGCCAGTCTCCAGAGCGTCTGGCACGGTGAATGAAATGTGCTGTGACGGCTGTGTTGGCTGTGGCAGCCCCCAGCCGTGGTGGCGAGCGTGACTCAGAAGCTGCTCTTTTCATTTCTTCCGTGTTAAAATGTAAACATTTGCCCACCCCTGGTGGCGACTGAATCGGAAGGTGGCCATCGGAGTGATGCTGTGAGGTTTGTCTTATTCCTTCATGTTGCTGATGAGCAGCTGCTCTGGGCCCCGCATCCGCCTCAGCGGTCCCCCGATCCTCGCCATTGGTGTTGTGGCCTGTCGCCCGGGGTAAACTGAGACTGAAAAGGCAAAGGGGCTCCAGACACTCATGATGCTCAGGGGCGGCCCTCACGCTGTCGTCAAACATTCTCCAGCTTCCCCCCCCCCCCCCCCCCAGCCCTGCTCTTGCCTCTGCAATAGGAGCAGGCAGGGCGAGAGCGGGGGTGGTCCTCAGCCATGACAACATGGGCTGGGGCAGCAGCGACTGCGGTGGGCTCAGCCTACTGCCTGGCTCCTCTTGGCCCCTGCCCCACTCGCTGGGGACCTCAGAGGCCAGCCAGCCCGGGAGCGCCTCCTCCCTCCCCTTGGCAAGATCCCCCAGGACCTGGGAACTCCCGGATTCTTGATCTCTGCTGTGAGGAGTGTGCTGAGGGGGCAGTGCCCCTCCCCCGGCCCCGTGGAGTGAGGCTCTTCCCTGCATGTCCCATGTCTTGAGTGGGTGGGTGGGGCTGGGGGCCGTGGGGAGTGTCTCCTCCAGCAGCCCAGCCAGGCTCCAGCCCCTGATTGATCACTGTCCTCACCCCCAGACAAAGCCTCTTCGGCTTTCAAGCTTATCAGAGTCTGGCTGACCATGGGGGGACGGGGGAGGGGGCAGGGGGGAGGGGACAGGCCCTCGTCCTCCAGCAGATGGGAGCTGCCCCTGGGTCTCCGCTGAGAGGGATCAGAGCCTGGTGTCCCTCTGCTCCCGCACAGACAGCCAGTGTCCCAGACCCCGCTGTCATCCCTCCCCACGGCACCGGCCTTCCCTGGGCCCAGCTGGAGCATGCATCTGCACCTGTGCCAGGGGGACTGGCGTCTGTGGGCACCCCACCCGACAGGGGTTACCAGAAAGAGGGCGCGGGGTTTTCCCCCTTGATCTCTCGGAGTTCCCCCTACATAGAATCAGGTCTCCTCTCCTGTTCTGGGCCCTAGAAGGGTCAACTGAAAGGTCCAGCAAGGGCTGGGATGTGGCTCAGTGAGAAGTGCATGCTTTCTGTGTGTGTGAGGAGGTGCACACTTGGCAGTGCTCAGGGCTTAACTCCTGGCTCTGTGCTCAGGGAACCATATGGGATGCCACAGATCAAAACCGAGTCGGCCACGTGCAAGGCAAGCACGCTCCCCACTGTCGTATTGCTCCAGTCCAGAGGTGCACCTGCCGTGTGGGGTCGTGGAGGACGAGGGAGTAGAGTGGGAGGGCGTGTGTGTGTGGCGGGGGAAGCAGCATCCTTCTCCAGCTCAGATGAGACGACGGTCGGCCTTGGACTTGGATGGGGGTACGCGGGGACTGGAAAACTTTTTAACCTGCTGTCAGGAGACGCAGCAGCCTGGGTACTGGGGGTGTCCTCACAGTCACTGAACAGGACCGATGAGCCTGTGCCCGGTGTTCTCCGCCCCCCCTCCGCCCACCCCCCGCCCCCCCGCACCACTGCCTCTGCTGCTGCCTGGCCTGACAACCTGGGTCTTGTCACCCTGCTCCAGAGGGGTCCCAGCAGGCGTGGGGGCATCTGAGGGCGCTGACGGCGGGGCAGGAGCCTGGCTGTGTGATTTCCCCACACACAGCTCCTTCCCAGAGGGGCAGGGTGGGGTCACTGCTGTCTGGGGACTCCTGGAAAAATCTGCTGAGCTGGAAATGAAGAGGCGGGACTCTGGGGCCTTCTCTAGCCTGGACGCTGGCAGCTGGACTGCGTCCGCTTCTGAAGGGGAGCGTCTGGGCTGGGGTGCAGAGCTGGGGGCGGGGGGCATTGTGAGGGCCCTCCCCGGCCCTCCTGGGACTCCTCCAGTGTCAGGAGAAGCTATGGAGGCCTGAGGGCCAGGGCCTGCCCGCCTCCTGGACTTCCATCTGGCTTGCTGGGCATCGGAGAGCCGGGCGGTGTGGAACGGAGAGCAGCAGTGCCGCCTCCTTTCAGTTTTCCTCCCTCTCTGCAGAGACAAGTGCCAAGGCCAGGACATGGGGTGCTGGGACTCAGTCTCTAGCAGGCTGGCACAGGCTGTGAGGGGGAAAGACCCTCCCACACCCCCCCAGACCTCTGGGTCAGCACCGGATTTGGACTTTAGTGTTTGGACAGCTAAGGAACAGCCACCCAGGGGACATCAGTCAGTAACTCATCCACCAGCAAGGATCCTGGACAGGAGTCCTGGCGTGTCGGGGTCACGCAATGGGGGAGCCTTGGGCACTGGCCAGGGACGGGCCGGGCTGCCCATGAGATGAGGTGGGCAGAGCTTCCCACCCAATGAGGAATTTCAGTGGTTTACTACCCGACACCATTAGATCTTCATCTTCACTCTGGTTGTCTTTGTTTTCTGGAGACAAGTGAAATTCCGTAAAATGGAATATTCAGTTTAGACAGTGAATTATCCAGGCGCCGTCAGAAACACAGCACAAAAAGTCCCCGTGAAATCCCCCTGAGATATTCATATCCTCTCCGTTTCATATGTACACACATACACAGCAGCACATGTACATATTCTTACATATATGTATGCGCACATGCATATACTTGTAATAAATATACACATGTGCATACATTAAATATGCACACACATGCATGCACGCACGCACACATGCATGCACACAGAGCAAAGCACTGCCCTGCCTACGGCCACATACAGAGCTCCTCCTCATTCCTCTCCTATCATAGGAGAGAGGGGCCTTGTGGGCCCAGGGTGTACTGAGAACAGCAGAGTCTTGAGGAGCTGGGCTGGAAGGGGACCCCTGGGTGTGGCCCGTGGTCTGATCTCCAGCCCCTTTGCTTTCTGTCCGAGGCAGAGGTGGCCCCCGGGGTAAGTTCCTGGCTTCCCCTGTCTGTCTAGAGTTGGGAAGAGGGGCTGGAGCGATAGTACAGCAGGTAGGGCATTTGCCTTGCACGCGGCCAACCTGGGTTCGATTCCCAGCATCCCATATGGTCCCCTGTGCACTGCCAGGAGTAATCCCTGAGTGCAGAGCCAGGAGTAACCTCTGGGCATCACAGGGTGTGACCCAAAAACAAAAAAAAAAAAACAAACAAAAGAGTCGGGAAGAAAAATGTGCCTGGATGCTGGTAGGCAGGAGGGGACATTGGGGACAGGCTGTGTGGAGTGGAAGGAGGGTGGCACAGCAGCGTCCCCCTGAAGGCCCTCTGCCAGGAGCCTTGGGCTTCCAAGTGTTCCAAGCTTGCAGGAGGGAGAACACCTGATTCTGACCGTTTGGAAGATTCCTGTGGGCTGGGAGGAGAGGCAGGGCGGGCAGAGGGGACAGCAAGGACAAGGAGCAGGAGCAGGCTGGAGCTGTGTGCCAGTCTGAAGGCCCCGCCCCTCGCTGGCACCTTGAGGTGCTACCCAGGTCGGAGCCTCTGTGCTCTTCCCTGCGTGGCAGGAAGACTTTGGAGACAAGCTGGGGAAAGGGGGGCTAGGAATGACCCTTGGTTGACTGGGGAGCCCCGGGGATCAGCCCCACCGGGTTTGTGGAAAATGTAAACCTGGTGGGTTTTCACTGGGACTGAACTGGGAGTTGACAATACTCCGCCCAGATAACTCTGACATCCAGGGGGAGGTGGACGGCCAGCGCCAAACCTCCCCCATGCTCCCCTGCTCTGTGGGCGGCAGAAATACTCCCTGGATCATGCATGGAATTCGCTAGATGGGGGAGAGAGAGAGGAAGGGGTGGAGAGGTGAGAGGCAGGCGGCCCTCCTGTCCACTCCCCTCGCGGTCTTCTCTCCCTGTAATGAGCTGGAATATGGCAGGAGCCAGAGCTCTCTCGGGGCGGGGAGGCCTGGCCAGGGCTACTTCTCCATCCGTCAGCAGATTCCCAGGAGCCATGGAAATGGAGCCACCTGGTGTGACCCAGATGGGCTAGGTGCTGGAAGGGGCTGGGCGGGTTTCTCTACCCTGGTTCAGTACTGATCACAATGCGAGTTCTGGGTGTGCGTGTGTGTGTGTATAAATAATTGTACGTCACGTGCAAGGGTCCTGATGGACAAAGCTCACAAAGACCCTGTTGATTTGCTGCTTTGGCCATGTTGGGCTCAGTATACTCCAGCTGGGTGCTGACTTGGAGTCCCACAGTTAACTCTGTGGTGAGGCTGAGTCTAGAACTTGGGAAAGTCCAGACTGGAGGGGAAGACTCGAAGCAAGTCAGAGGCTCTGGGCTGGACAGTGAGTGGAGTGCGTGCCTTGTACACGGCTGACCAGGTTTGATCCCTGGCATCCCCGAGCACTGTCCTCAAGCACTGCCAGGAGGGGTCCCTGAGTGGAGATCCCTGAGCATTGCTGGGTGTGGCGCCCTCCTGACCCCTGCCCCTCTGTGTGAAGGCAGCTGCTGGGTGAGTCCTCCTGGGCGTCCAACCTCACACCTACTGCCCCCCCAATCCCACCCCATCCTCCTCCGCCCCCTCCCAACCTTCTTGTGCCCGAGACTGCATGTCAGTGCCTTCAGCATCTGGCCTTTATCTAGATTTATTTGGAAGGAAAATGTCGGTCGCTCTTTTCTCTGACGCACTAAACATTTCATAGTTTGAAAGTTTGCAGCTATTATTTTGTAGACTTAGAAAGCATCTCATTTGGAGCTGGAGAACAACCAACTAACCATCCAACCAACCAAAGGAGTTATCGGTGGCTAATTGTCACTGGGGTGGGCTGAGGGCTGGGAACTGGCACAATCTCTTTCCCTAAGGCGCCGTCTGTGTCGGTTCAGTAACTGAGCTGCCGCTCCGGGACCCCGCTCTGGGGTGTTCCCGTCACCGTGCAAACGTGTCTCCCTTCTGCGCACTCCCGCCGCAGTCTTCTCTCCCTGTAATGAGCTGGATGGAATGTGCCAGGAGCCAGAGCTCTCCATCACCAAGCCAGATGCTTCTCCATCCGTCAGTAGGTTCCCAGGAGCCATGGAAATGGAACCTCTTGGTGTCACCCAGATGGGCCAGGTGCTGGAGGGGGCCGGGTAGGGGACAGCGGTGATTCCAGAGGTCCAGCTGAAGGTCAGGTCTGAGAGTACAGACGGAGCGCCTCTCCTGGTTCCCTTCTTCAAGGCTCTGCACCTTTCTGGGTGGTTAGCGGTGAGGGTGAAGAACCCCAGCTGGGCTGCAGGCCGAGAGCACAGGGGATCGCCCACCCTCGGCAGGCAAGGAGCCCCTGAGGCCTCTCTGCTGCTCCACCCCACGAGCTGCCCTGGGCAGAGGAGACAAGACGCCACTTGCCACTTGCAAGCGAGGCAAAGCTGGGGAATGCCCCTGAGCTCGGCTGGAGGAGAACAGATATTTTTTGCTGCTGGAGGAAGGAAACTGATTTTCCCCCTGTTCCTCCACCCCCTCCTCCAGTGCCGATGAGTCTTAATTTTCTTCCGCTTCTGATGAAGATGGAGCGAAGCCAAGTTATATATTCAACCAGACAGGGGAGCCGGGCGAGGAGATGAGGGGGCAGAAATAGGGCTTTTCCACGTGGAGAGGAAGTAATTAACATTAAGAGTGCGGAGATGGGGAAGCCCTGGGTAATAGAATTTTAAGTTCTAAGTGTAGATGGTTAAAAGCAGAGTCGGGGGACCAGGATGTGCCTCAGCTGGTAGATGAAGCACATGACTAGCAAGTGCAAAGACCGGGGTTTTATCCCTAGCACGTCTTGGCCCAGTGAGCATTGCTAGGGGTGGCCCGGTCACCCCCAAGCACCACTGATGTGCTCCATCCCAACAGACACTGGACTTTCTCTCTCTTTCTTTCTTTCTTTCTTTCTTTCTTTCTTTCTTTCTTCCTTTCTTTCTTTCTTTTTGCTTTTTGGGTCACACTCAGCAATGCTCAGAGGTTACTCCTGGCTCATGCACTCAGGAATTGCTCCTGGTGGTGCTCGAGGGACCATATGGGATGCTGGGAATCGTACCTGGGTTGGCCACGTGCAAGGCAAGCGCCCTACTCACTGTGCTATCGCTCCAGCCCCTGGAGTTTCTCTTGTTCATTTATTCGCCCATTTTCCAACCCAAAACTAGGGACCTACTATGCGCGTGGGTCCCTCAAGCAGGCATCAGGGAAGGGTCCCGTTCTCCCTAACAGGGGCAAGCGACTGGATTAGGGATGGGGAGAGAGTGCTGTGCAGATGTCGCCTCTTGTCAGCAGGATAAAGCATAAAGTACCACTCTACGGTATTGAATCTATTGATTGTCAGGATTTAGGATTAGAAACGCCAGCAGAGACCAGCTCTCTCTGATTGCCTGTCCCCTCCTGGATTAAGTAAGAGGGATCAGATCGAGGGTGCGGTGGGGAGGGTCCCTGCCTTGCACGAGGCCAATGCAGGTTTGATCTCCAGCAGAGGGTCCCCTGAGCCCGCCAGGAGTGTTCCCTGAGCACAGGGCCAGGAGCAAGCCCTGAACTACAGCCAGATCTGGCCCCCAAACCAAGGGGGGAAAAAAACAAAACAATCAAAAGAATGTCCGTTGGCTTTTCCCAACGTTGCAGTGTTCCCTGTCTGAGTTCTGTCCTCAGATCTAAGCAATTAGATCAGCTCCTCTCTCCTCCATCTGCCGTGACATCACAGGATTGCCATAGCAACAGACCGTGATGGCACCAGAGTGCCCGGGCTGCTAGAATGAACCACATTGGCCAGAAGAGATTATGTCACCTGAAAGCAAAAAATGAGACAAGAGCAAAAGCCAGAGAAGCTGACATTTGATTTCAGGAAGAACATTTCTCGGCGGAGTAAGATGCCAGCAGCCCTGAGCCCGAAGCCCTCCCCAGCACGCAAGGCTCTTCCCGGGGTGGACCTGAGGCTGGGGACAGGGTGGTGACCTTCAGGGGTCCTTGTAGCCCCAGGTACCGGGGACCTGGGGGCTTTAGGGAAAGGAGAGATGGAGTCCTTTTTGGTCTCTGGAGAATTCAGGGAATTGACAAGGAGGCAAACCACCTGCCTCCGTGCCCTGAGCAGGACAGGCTGTCTCCAGCTGGAATTTATTCTATGGCAGCTGAAAAGATTTTGAGAAATAAACAGGCGGTGACCCCCGCCCTGCCCCCGCCTGCATGCCCGTTTGCTCCCCTCTTCCTTACAGACTCTGGGAGGTCACTTCCCTTCAGTCTCACCCCAGCTCAGAAGCCTGGTCCTGGCCACCAGCCCTGGCTCCTGGACAGCCTCCTTTGCTCGTCCCACCTGCTCCTGATCCCCGGGCCCACCCCAGCCCCACCCACGGCGGGAGGTGCAGTGGGCACTTTGTGGGCATGGCGCCTTCATTGTGCTCTGGCCCGTGAGTTACTGTAGTGTGGACACCGGGCAGGCTGAGAGGAGAAAGGCAGCTTCACCCACCTCGGCCTCGCACCCGGACTGACCCCTGTGGGCACAGGCAGGAGGGGCCCTGAGAAGTGAAGTGGGGAGTGGAGAGAGAGCTCGAGGCTGGCTCCCGGCTGGCAGCTGGGGACGGGAGGAGGGGGCAGCTGTCTTCCTGCAGGTCGCTGGCATGTGCTTCTGCCGTGCAGATGGGAACGCAGCCCCGCACCGCTCCGCCCGCCGCTCCCCGGTGTCCTTAGCTCGGGGAGGTCGAACTGCCTGCAAGGTGCACACCTGCTCCGCGCGCGCCCGGCTCTGCCGTGTCTGCCTTTCTCCTTGGGGACCCGAGCCGGGAGGGCAGCATCTCCCGCTCGGCCTCTGCCAGGCTGCGTTCCACCACACCTTAGGCAGTGGCAGCTCTCGGGGCACCCTCCCCCTCCACCCTGCCTTGGTGCCGGAGCCCAACCCAGGGCACCCGCCGTGTCTGCGCCGCCCTTCTTCGCCCTGGATCTTGGCCCTGCTGCGTCCTCCCGGCCGGACTGGAGGACTTACCATCGGAGGGATGGTAGGAGCAGAGTGGCTGTCGGGTCCCCTGAGGCTGCTGATTGCGGGACAGAGCTGCCAAAAAGATGCTGAAGTTTCGGGCTGATCGGAGGGTCAGGTAGGGACTCCTGCCGGGGCCCGGGTGCCCGCGAGAGAAGGTGGAGCTGGCGGGGCTGGGGCTCTAGGGCCTCCTCCGGCCAGGGGCCTGCCCCGCTGACCTGGGAGAGGCACCGGAGCTAGGTCAGTGGCTGCTGCATTGCAGTGCCGTGAAGGGGAAGTGTTTGGAAATGGGTCGCTCGGGGATGGAGGGAGGACGTCATGTGGACGGGTTGCCGGGAAGGGGCGTTGGGGGCAGGGAGGAGGGACAGTGCCGGCCGACAGCGCCCACGTGTGTGAGTGTGTGTGTGTGTGTGTGTGTGTGTGTGTGTGTGTGTGTGTGTGTCTTCTTTCGTCCTTCCTCCTGTCTGTCTGATTGTCTGTCTGAGCAGTGCCTGCAGGGACGCTCTCAGCAGACTCAGCACAAACAGGACACAGAGCAGAAGGACACCTGGGGGCAGGGCCGCCAGGACAAAGCAGAGACCTTGGCACTGCACACGCTGCCTGCCTGTCCCCCAGACTTTGATGTGGGACCATGCCAGGGACCAAGGTCAAGGCAGCTGCTTTCTTCCTCAGGGGTCCCCCCTAGCCCCTGCACTCCTGCCCCGGTTGATGGAGGAGCAGGTGCTCGTGGAGAGGGGAGGGAAGGGAGCACAGAGAGGCAGGAAGCGGGTTGTCCCAGCACAGAGTTGGAGCTCAGGCCCGGGGGACCCAGATCAGTGTCCTAAATGGAAGGCTCAGGGGCAAACCCCAGATGCCTGCACAGACAGGGGCTGTGACCGGGGGCCGCCCATCGTCAGCATCCCGGCTTCCTTGACTGTGGGTCTCCAGCCCATTTAAGGCCATATAATGGAATGGGGAGTGAATATTTGATAACAGTGAAATGTGAAATGTAAAAGAATTTCTGGATGCGCGCTGACTCCAAAGTCTACCTCAAATACATAATGAATCCGCGGCCTTTCTTGGCAGTGTTTACTTGAGTTGCACTTTTTTTGTGTTTTGGTTTTTGGGTCAGGCCCAGCGGTGCTCAGAGACTTCTCCTGGCTCAGCAATTCAGGGGACACTGCTGGTCCAGGACTCAAACCCAGGCTTCCAGCTTGCTCTTCATGCGGGGGATCTCTGTCTTTGCCTCTGTATCAGGCGAAAGGGGTCAGGAGTGAAAAAAGATTAAGAAGCCTGTTTTTGTTTGTGTGGGGGGAGGGGCGGGGAACCCAGTGATGCTCAGGGGTTCTCTTGGCTCTGCATGCAGGAATTACTCCTGGCTGTGCTCAAGGGCCCCTACGGGCTGCCGGGGAATAGAACCCCGGTTGGCTGCATGCTGGGCAAACGTCTTACTGTCTGTGCTATTGCTTTGGCTCCAAGAAGAGCTTTATTGTGCCTGACTTTGGGCGTCATCTGCTTAGGACCTGTTTGAAAGTGGAAATAGCCCCTTGCTGTTATCTTTGGCTTCAGTGAACAGTTCAAACACCGGGATGGATCCTGGTCTATTGAGAGGGTCTGCAAGAGGTGTCTTCACTTCCCCCGGCCGCTGATGCCACAGGTTCTGGGTCAGCCCCACTAAGCTGGTCCTGTCCCGTGGATGCTCAAGCCACAGAAAGCTCCATCCTGGCGCCTGCTTCTTGGAGTGCCCGAGCCTGCCCTGGCTCTATCTCTCAAGAAGAATAGTGAGGCCGATCCTAAAACTCACTCTGCACCCCACCCCAGCCCCGTTGACTGGGTGCTTGAGTCGCCCCTTTAATATTCTCGCCAGCTTCCATCTTCCATGGCTGCAAAGTCTGATTTTATAGGGGACACACCCAAGGTTTTTTTTTCCTTTTTGGGTCACACCAACGATGCACAGAGGTTACTCCTGATTCATGCACTCAAGACTTATTTCTGGCAGGCTCAGGGGACCATATGGGATGTTGGGAATCGAACCCAGGTCAGCCACGTGCAAGGCAAACACCCTACCCTCTGTACTGTCGCTCCAGCCCCACTCAAGGGTTCTTGGGGTTCTGAAATCTCCCCCAACGATGCTCAACCTGGCAGCTCAGTGCTTACTTGGACCTATTGGTACCTGGGGCTTCCACGTCTATCCTGCAGTGCCCCAGAGCCACCAGGGCCATACCCAGGAGTGCTAGGGAGGGCAGGTAGTGCCGGGGATTGAACTCAGGGCCTCACGTGGCCAGGCGTGTGCTGCACCCTGGCCTTTCCCCAAATCCTCTAAAGTTAGAGATGGAGCTCCCAGGATGGGGGCCCCAAGTTCAATGTCTAATGCCACACGGCCCCCTGAGTACATCTGGGTGTGGCCCCACAAAAAGAAGAAATAAAATAAAAAGCTCAAATTAAAGAGCTGGAGTATGAAGCAGGAGAGGAAGCGCTAACAATCCCCAGTCAGCAATGGGTGGACACTGGGAGGGGCTCGGGCTGCTGCTGTCCTGGGAGAGACTCACCCACGGCAAGTCCTGTCCCCCCGACCAGACACGCTTGGGGGGGCCCCCAGATGGGCTCTGTGGGCTTTGACCCAACTCAGACCCTGGGAAGTGGTTTCCGCTACTGAGTGAAAGTGTCTTTCTGCAGCCCAGCCTCCTGTGGCCCCACCCTTAGCCCTGATGGGTGTCAGTGGCCAGCTGCTGCCCCCTCAGCTGCCCACTGCCTTAGTCTCAGCGTCTCTTGTGTTTGCCTCCACAGCCACCATGAGAGACGGAACACCTTTCTGCACCCAGTGACGGGACAGATTCCGGAGGAAAACCACAAATTTAACTTGAAACCGTATGTTTGTCCCCTGCAGCCATGGAGCTTGTAGGCCTGGACCCTGCACCCCCCCCCCCAGGGTGCCGTGGCTGGGAAGGGGGTGGGTTCATGGGGGCTGGGGCCTGAGGGTCTGTGGGAGCTTCAGGGTCCCCCATGCCAATCCAGAGGTTGGACATGGAGCCAGTCTCAGGTCAGGGCATCCTACAGAGTGAAACAGAACTGTGAGGGGGCTCTGACCCTCAGCAAGGGCCTTTGGGGAGGGGTCTTCTGCTAGGAGCGTCCGTGACTGAGAGACCAATGTGGTGGCCATGCGGTGCCCCTCAGCCCACTGGCTCACAGCTGTCACTTAGAACGTCCCAGAGCACTAAAAGTAGAGTTTTCTTTCTTTCTTTCTTTCTTTCTTTCTTTCTTTTCTTTCCTTCTTTCCTTCTTTCTTTGCTTTTTGGGTCACACCCGGCGATGCACAGGGGTTACTCCTGGCTCTGCATTCAGGAATTACTGCACTCAGGAATTGCTCCTAACAGTGCTTGGGGGACCATATGCGATGCTGGGAATTGAACCCGGGTCGGCCACATGCAAGGCAAAGGCCCTACCTGCTGTGCTATCACTCCAGCCCCTAGGAGGAGGTTTTTAAAGTCAATTTGCCTGGAGGAAGAGGCGCATATCCAGCACCACCAGCGTGGGTCGGCAGAGGGGTGGAGGAGTGGCAAGATGGCTTCATGCCAGCACTGGGGGGCCCGGGAGTGGTGGGGCGCAGTCCCCTGTGGCTGCCGGAACAGCGGGTCGGGTGGGGAAGGGAGGGCCGGTTCCCACTGAGTTCCACTTCTGACTCGTTTCTTCCTTCTCTGCTGCCCGTTTGAAATCAGATCCACCTTGGACATGTCCAATAAAGCAGGCGGGAAACGCGTGACCACCACCAACAGCGACGTGTCCAATCACAACATGGTGTCCGAGGTCCCCGCCGAGCGGCCCAGCGTCCGGGTGAGCGGCCAGCAGGCCCCCAGGAGCCCACCCAGGAGGAGGACGAGGGAGGGGCTGGCGCGGGAAGGAGCTGGCGGGGCCAGGCTGGGCTTCTTTCTACCCACTCGGTGCCTGCAGTGTCGTCTGTGGCAACCCTAAAGCTCCAGATGGCTTCAAACGTTCCCCGGAGGACAGAAAGGCCCATCCTCGCGGGGGCTCCGTGATTTATGGGGAAGCAGCAGAAGACTCACTCAGAAAGATGTGTGCGGGTGGGGGGTGGGGGGTGGGGGGTGGGCCGAGGAGAGGGGTGTCTTTGAGCAGACACCAGGCAGAGCTGGTGATTGGCGCTCAGAACATGCATTCAGCCACACACACACACACACACACACACACACACACACACACACACACGGGCACCCTGACAAGGGCAAAGAGGCCCAAGGCAAGCTGGAGAGGGTTTGGGAGGAGAGAGATCGAAACAGACACGAGACAAGAAATGGTGGTAGGTGTGGCCCCCAAACAAACAAAAAATAAAAACAGGGGCTGGAGCGATAGCACAGCGGGTAGGGGGGTAGGGCGTTTGCCTTGCATGTGGCCCACCCGGGTTTGATCTCCAGCATCCCATATGGTTCCCCCGAGCACCGCCAGGAGTGATGCCCTGAGCATCGCGGGATGTGACCCAAAAAGCTAAAACAAAAGAAAAAGAAGAAGAAGAAATGGTGGGGCTGGAGCGATAGCCCAACGGGTAGGGCGCTTGCTTTGCACACGGCCAACTCGGGTTCGATTCCCAGCCTCCCATATGGTCCCCTGATCACTGCCAGGAGTAATTCCTGAGTGCAGAGCCAGGAGTAACCCCTGTGCATCGCCAGGTGTGACCCAAAAAGAAAAAAAAAAGAAGAAATGGTGGTAGGGGCCAGCGAGCACAGAGAGGAAGGCACTTACTTGCCTTACACGGGACCAACCCGGGTCCAATCCATGGCACCCCATAGAGTCCCTCAAGCACTACTGGGTATGATTCCTGAACACAGAGCCAAGAGTAAACCCTGAGCAACACTGGGTGTGGCCAAAAAATATGGCGGTCGATCACACAGCCGAATGCGCTCCAGAACCTGAAAGCCATCAGAACAAGAATAGATCTTGAAAATGTAAGGTCGCAAAACATGGCAAACAAAACGGCATCACTTATGAAGAGCAAGCTTTAGATGGGCTCAGGTAACAAGATGGTGATGCTGTATGAGCCTTATATGTGGGCAGCTCACGGATCTGGGGTCCATGGTGGCCTTTGGGGTGGGACTGGACTGAGAGTTGATGGACTCAGGGATCTGCATGTTCTTAGCACAGAGGCCCAACCTTCAGGAGCCGAGCCTCTGACACCGGTGAAGGCTCAGGGAAGAACTTCCCATCTGACGTACCATAAAACCCAGTTCTTCTCTCCTCGCTTCTGTGCCTGCAAATGCGGCTTCCTTGCACGTAGCTGTGAGATCCCCAGAGGGAGCAGAGCAGAGCCTGGTGTGCTTCTGCCAGGAACTGCTGGTCACTGCGGGAGTCAGAGGCTGTTCCGGGCAGGGCTGCAGTTTCAGACTCTACAAATCTGCCTAAGGGAGAGCTCACTGCTCAGGGGGCTCCGAGAGGCCAGGTGGAGGGGCTGGGAGCTGCCCTAGGCCCAGAGGAGAGGCTGGGATTTGTCAGAGGACAGGGCAATCGGGCTGCCCCGAGCTCTGATCTCCACGGGGAAGGGAAGGGCACAGGGAGGGTCGGTGGGCGGGGGACTCACTGTCAGAAGCCTGTTCCCTCTGGAGAGGTGGAAGGAGGACCCTCAAACATGCGGGACCCCAGCACAGACAGGAATGATCCCCCAGGCACTGCTGGGTGTGACCCTAAAACCAAACCTAAACAAACCTAAACCCAGACCTAGAGATAAGCTCTTCACTCCCCCCCCAGGGGATGTCAGAAGGAAGAACCGCTGTCCAGTGACCTGAGATGTGGGCAGGGGAGGGGAGAGTACACAGACACCACCACCTCTCCTGAGGTGCCCAGGACATGCTGAACTCTGGTCGGGCACTTGGGTGAATTTGCGTCCCTCTCACCAAGATGGGAGACAGACCATGTAGGATACCTGGGGTCAAACCTGGGTCAGTCGCATGCAAGGCAAATGTCCTACCCTCTGTGGGGTATCGCTCCCTGAAGAGTTAAATTTCTCCTAAAAATATCCCACTGCTTCGAGACACATGGAATGCCTCTCTTGAGCCCCATTTTGTCAATATGTTCTTGTGGGGCCACAATTTGGGGCCACACCTGGCAATGCTCTGCACTCAGGAATCATTCCTGGTGGTGCATGGGGGACCATATGGGATGCTGGGGACTGAGGTTGACTGCGTGCCAGGCAAGCGTCTTATCCACTGCACTGTGGCTCCGGCCCCACTGAGCCCCATTTTAGAAAAAGGAATAGCCACCGTAGAAGGACTCTGGCTCTGGTGACCGCCAGCCCTCAGCCCTGGGCCTCATTGCTTGAGGGCACCTCCAGAGGCTGCTCACTCGCCCAGTTGCTGCAGTGGGAGAGAACTAGGTTCCCCCTCACCCCCCGCCAGGCCACCCGGACCTCCCGCAAGGCTATTGCCTTTGGCAAGCGTGCCCACTCCATGAAGCGGAACCCCAGTGCCCCCGTGGCCAAGGCTGGCTGGCTCTTCAAGCAGGTGAGGCCCCTGCATCCGCGTCCCCCACCCCCTGCTCCCTGCTCTGTCCTCACAGCTTGGGGACATCTCTACCTGGACATTTGTCCCTCCAGCCCTAAACCCCCCACCCCCACCGCCCCTTAACCCCCTGGCTGCCCCATACCATGTCCTATTTTGGTGTACCTCTGAGCAGCCGTCATTTTCTATCTTTTTATTGTGTGTGTGTGTGTGTGTGTGTGTGTGTGTGTGTGTGTGCTTTTTGGGTCACACCTGGAGATGCACAGGGGTTACTCCTGGCTCTGCACTCAGGAATTACCCCTGGTGGTGCTCAGGGGACCATATGGGATGCTGGGAATCGAACTTGGGTCGGCTGTGTGCAAGGCAAACGCCCTACCCACTGTACTATTGCTCCAGCCCCCGCAACCGTCATTTTCGAAACACTCAAGGAAGTTGTGTGTCTTCTCCAACTCCCCGGGAAACTCCGTGTCCAACCTGGGGACCCAGCCAGGTTTCTTGAGGTGCTTATGAAATGGGTTGGGAATGGGCTGAGTCATCTACTCTCTCAGGTCACCAAACAGGGCCCCCTGCCCTCTGGGAGTCACCTGCTGCTGCCCCTGCAGGTCCCTCTTGCCAGGACCGGGAGAATAGTCTCCCTATTGTCCCTGTGCCACTTGCTCACTCAACCCACCTCACCTGTCGCCCCTGATCCCCACGGGGCACTTAGACCAGAACAAAGGACGAACAGGGCCACAGGTACCCCGCCCTTCCTGCCCCCCCATCAGCCCCCACCCTAAGGCTGCCTGAGGGCATGGCGCAGTGAGCGGGGCATCCGTCCACTCCATGCCTGCCTTCCCTGCCCTTCCCCAGGCCAGCTCCGGGGTCAAGCAGTGGAACAAGCGCTGGTTCGTGCTGGTGGATCGCTGCCTCTTCTACTACAAAGGTGAGCCTGCCTCCCCACGCTCACCTGGGGTGGCTTGTGGGGTGCGGGGCAGACTTCTCCAGGGGGTCTGGCACAGCTCAGGGAACCAGAGTGGGTGCTGGGGGTCGAACCTGGGTTGTCCGTGTGCAAGGCAAATGTGCCAGTTCCAGTGGGGCATGACGGCCCGTGAAGACCAGCTGGCGGCCAGCAGTGTAACCCAGAGCTCCCGTGGGTTGGAGCCTTCTCGGCCTCGGCAGGGGAGCTGGGCGGTGACCTGGCAGCCCCGTGATGCAGTGAGGTATGGGGGGGGCAGGGTCACACCTCACAGGCTGCCTGCTCTGGGTGGTGTGCTGCCTCTTGCTCTCTGGAATGTTCCGTCCGATGGGGCAAGGCAGGAGTTTTCTCTGCCCCATTCATGGCGGCACCCCCAGAGACAGAGCCTGACACTTAGGCATTGGTTGGTGTTGGGAGAGAACTAGGTCCTCCCTTACCCCCCGCCAAGCCAAAGAGATTGAAACAGACATGATGGCCTTGCGGGAGGTCCGGGTGGGCTGGCAGGGGTTAAGGGGGGACCTAGTTCTCTCCCACTTGTGATCCCACTGCTCACTCTTACCCTCTCCGAAGATCAAAGATAGAGGGATGGGGAGGGGAGGCAAAGACCTGCCCACGTGGGGGTATCCACATCTTGGGGTGCCCCTTGTGAGGGGCTATGAGGCGATGCCAGGGAGTCCAGAGGGTCCCAGTACCCTGCAAGCCAGCGCCAGGCTGGGTGCTGGGAGCTGAGGGCCTCCCGGGAGCTGGTCTGTCAATCATTAACCAGCAAACAAGGGCCGTAACCAGTGACCGCCCGACACTGCTGTCCCTGCTCCGGGTGGCCACCCCCTGGGCCCAGACGGGAGAGGCGGGGAGGGCCGTGTTTGGGGGTGCAGCAGACGGGGAGGCTGTGCCTGTGTGGGGTCCCTGTGCTGGCTGCAGTGGAGCTTGGGGGGACGAAGCGAAAGAAGTGGGGGAGGGCCTCTGCATAGCTGGTGGAGGCAGGAGCTCCCCAGGGGAATTGCAAGGGCACTACAGTGGGCGCAGCTGCCCCCAAGGGATGTGCCGAGTTCCCCCCACACCCTGGCAGGGATCCCCCAGGTAGGGGTCCTTCTCCTCCTGGTGAGAGCTCAGCCTCCAGCAAACTGCCTTGGGTCCATCCCAGCCCCTCCTTCCCCTCTGCCTTATCACGGCACCACCCTGAGGTCCCTGAGGAAGAGGAGTTGGGGGGTGCGTGACTAGTGCCACTGAGGGGCTCCAAATCACCCTGAGCCTTTCCAAATCCTCATTCTGGTGGTTTCACAGGTTGAACTGAGCAGGGGGAGGGCGTGCGTGGTCTCAGGGCTGCCACCCACCTGGGCCACAGAGCACCCTGCTACCTGCCCTTCTTGGACCCCTCTCGCCCCCGCCGTCACTGCCCCCAGCCCCCAGCTACTCTGAGGCTCGCCTGTGACCCAGGAGGAACTAGGTGGCGGCCTGAGGACCTGGGCTGGTCCCTGCAGGGTGTGTCTTTGGGAGAAGTGTGCAGGGGTCAGCATCACCCGTAGCAGAGTGCGAGCTCTGGGGAGCCTCCTCCTCTCATGCCCCTCCCGGCCCCCTGCTTCTAGAACCATGCACTGGGCTGCGGCCCTGGCATTGGCAGAGACACCCTGGGTGGAGGGTGTTTCCCAGAGGGCTTGATGGACAGTCAGTGGGCAACAAGTCACCGCTCATATCTACTCTGCTAGGCTGAGGGGCTCCTCTCTCCACATCCCTGCACCTGTCACAGGTGTGCTCATGCCTCACCCATGCTGTCTGCAGGAGGGAGTGCTCCACCCCACCCCTGCACTCCCAGGTGTGCACACGCCTCACCTGTGCTGTCTCCCTACAGGTGGGGGGGGGGGTGCTCCACCCCACCCCTGCACACACAGGTGTGCACATGCCTTACCTGTGCTGTCTCTGCAGGTGGGAGTGCTCCACCCCACCCCTGCACTCCCAGGTGTGCACACGCCTCACCTGTGCTGTCTCTGCAGATGAGAAGGAGGAGAGCATCCTGGGCAGCATCCCCCTCCTGAGCTTCCGGGTGGCCGCTGTGCAGCCCTCGGACAACATCAGCCGGAAGCACACTTTTAAGGTCAGTGGCCTTCCTCTGCCCGGACATGTGGGAGAGGGGACTTGTCCATAGCTGCCGCCTCAGAATCCAGGGGCGCTGAGAGGCGGTGGAGGGGGGGCGGGACATGCTTCTGAAGCAGACCGTTTGTGGGGCAGAACTGGGACTGGGCCTCCTGCTCTTTCCTAGGGGAGGGGGCCGGTTCTCCAGGAAGTATCTGTGCTTTGGTGCTACTGGCTTGTACTGGGGGAGGAACGGTTACGTCTTGAGCCTCTGGTGGTGGTGGTGTGGGCTTCTGGGGCCTCAGATCCTTGCTGGAAAACTCCCTTCCCTCCTTGGGCTCAGGTCCTCAGGTCTCAGTCTCCAGAGCTGAGGGACACTGAGCCCCGAGAGACACCAACCTCTTTAGATGACAGTTGAGGGCTGGCCTGGCCAGCCGCCCTCCCCTAGGAAGCCCCAGGACCGCCCCCCACCCCCACCCCAGACCCACCCAGAGAGACAGCCTGCAGCTGGCTCATCCTAGCTCAGTACTTTTTCCACATTTAAAAATTCATGACCTTAAAAAATGAGAACACCACGCCCTTTGTGTGCTTTATAATGCAGAAGGCTCCTCCTTGGTTCCAAAGACAAAAAAAGACAAAATAAGCCTTAGCCCTGCCCTTCCTCAGCGTGAAATTCCGTCTCCTCCAGTTGAGAACTGGAAGTTCTGGAGCCAGGCAGGACTAGGACCCTAGGGTCCCTGGGGGCTTGCGAGCCTCCACCCCTTCCCAGCGTTCAGATGCCCGGGTCACCTGTGCCAGGCAGGTGCTGTTCACAGAAGGAGGAGGGGGCTGGAGGGGGGCCGCCTAATGAACTGCAACAAGAAGTGTGAACTGAATGAACAATGAGTAAGGCCTGAGTCCCGGAAGTCAGGCACCAGCAGGGCGGTAAGAACAGGCTGTTTAACCAACAGCAGGCAGGGTGCTGCGCACACACGCGCACACACACCCACACAGCCAAACGGCCTGGGCTGGGGTGCACACAGACACCCACACCAGCACCGTGCTCTGCTGGCTGCAGCGCCGGGCCAGCTCCTGAGCTACCAGCACCCACCAGAGACCCCCCACGCTCCCCACCCGTGCCCATAAGCCCCACCCCAGCACGCACCTGCCTCTTACAAAGTCAAGCTGGAGGCAGAGGCTCCGCGGGTTCTGGGGTGGCACTGGGAGGCCTTTCCCTGGGGATGGGAGGATGGAGACAGACGGGCTTGAAACCCTGGACGGCCGACGGGGATGTGGACTGGCCCTGTCCAGCTGCTGCTGCAGGCCTTGGCCTTTCCCGGGGGACTCCCCCCAAGAAAGCCCCCTTCAATTTTTGAGGAGCTGAGCTGGTGCCGCTCTGGCTCTCCATGGGCCACCCCGTCAGCAGTAATTGTTCCTGGGCCTTTGCACGCTCCCTGTCTCTGGGGAGGGGCGTTTTCTGTCCCCCAGCTGTACTTCAAGTCCCCAGTGTGTCTTTGCTCCCCCCCGGTTACCGGGCCTCCTCTGCACACACGCTGTGCTTAGCCATTCCTTCTGCCCTACGTGTGCTCCGTGTCTTACCACTGGCCCTGGACACACCCACAGTTCCAGCTCTGTTCTTGCCACCGCTGCCATGGGCTCCATGGGCTCTGTGGGACCAACTTCCTTCCAGCTGGCTCTTTGGGGACCTCCCACTGCCTTTGTCCTCAGGCTGAGTCCCCTACTGAAGGCTGGGGACAGGCAGGGTCCAGGGAAAGGCACCCATGCTCCCCTAACACACCTCCCTGGGTTAAGACACCTGCCTGGAATGCAGCTGGAAGGTGCAGATTGGACCTTTGCTTAGGAGAGTCCTGGGGCTCGATCCTACCCTGCTCAGCACCGAGAGATGAGAAGCCCAGGGAGGTTGTGGGTGTCCCTGAGGAGTGGACTAGGCTCCCGGGAAGGGCTGTCCCTGCAGGGCACCCCTCTGACACAGGCATCCATGCAGAGCCACTGGGCTGGAGGGTGGATGGCTGGGCCGGGCGGGGGGTTGTTTCCAGAACAGAGTGGGATGCTCTACCCCCACTCCTCCAGCCCCCCTGTGTGCACTGCTGCCACCAGGGGCTGAGCAGGGCATTGCTGGGGGCTGTGGTCCCCACAGAGAGCCCTTCAGAACAGACCCCTCTGGGCCTCTGGGGGCCCAGCTACAGGACATAGGGCATTTGCCTAGCACGAGATTGACCCAGGTTTGATCCCCCGCCTCCTATGTGGTCCCCTGAGCACTGCCAGGAGTGATTCCTGAGCTCAGAGAGCCAGGAGTCAGCCCTGAGCATCACTGACTGTGACCCCCCCCCCCCCCCACACACACACACTCCAAAACAAACAAGCACAGCCGCCTCTGCTCAACCACGTTCCTGCCTTCTGGGTTGCCTTCTGTCCTCCCTCTGGTGTTGGTTGACCTGTTCTCTGCTTCTCCCCTCTGTGGTCGCGTGAGGACCCCTCCCTGGACAGGAGCTCTCTTCTGGGTACCCGCTCGCCGCACCTGCCCGCGGCCACCAACTAGGTAGTGTGTCCCCCACCCGCGCATGCCCCCTGCATGCCTGTCCACACACAGGCCGGCCTGGATCCCCCCACGCTGCAAGGCCGTGCGAGCTGCTCTGGCCCAGACCCCCGGACAGCGGGTCTTTGCCCTTCAGACCGCTAGGGGCCCTTGGCCCCGGCTCAGAAGCATCTTCCCAGCCTGCCCGCTGGCGGCCGAGAGCTGGTCCAGGCAGACACCTGCATGCCCCCGGGGAGGCCGTGGGGACAGACGCTGCAGACTCTGGCAACCTCTGATCCCTGTCCTGTGGGCGTGGTGTTCTTTCCCTGCAGGTGACCGTGTGCCGGGTGGACGAGGCCGGGGCCAGTCCCACGCTTAGCCTCTCCCCGCAGGCCGAGCACGCTGGGGTCCGCACCTACTTCTTCAGTGCGGAGAGCCCCGAGGAGCAGGAGGCCTGGATCCAGGCCATGGGGGAAGCGGCCCGCGTGCAGATCCCCCCGGCCCAGAAGTCAGTGCCTCAAGCTGTGCGTCACAGGTGAGCGCCTGGACACAGGGCCCGGGCATGGGGGGCCAGAGGAAGCCTGGGGGGGGGGGGCTTTGCCAGCTCCCCATCCTGGCCTGAGCTCCCAGTAAGTGATGCAGAGTCTGCAGCTTCGTCCGGCTCCTCAGTGCCCTGGAGGGGGAGGCCAGGAGACGAGTGGGTCCCTCCTGATGGAAAGGACGGGTCCCCGCCCCTGGTGCCCACTGGGCACATCACACACAGCCTTTGGTGGGAGAGGGCCTCGGGCTCCATTCCACATGGCATCGTCCTTGGTGTGATCTCAAGAAAGACTCCTGACCCGCTGCTTCTGCTCAGAGGCACTGGATCCCATGAGGTTTCCACAGAGAGTCAGATGTGGAGAGAGAAGGGGACAGCTTTGGCCACAGACGGCCGCCCAGCCCTTGGCCACCGTCACCTCAAGGCCCAAAGCCCCGCCCTGCCTCACCAGAGGCTGAGCCTTGGTTGAAGTTGTATGGGGAACCAGATGTTGTTTTGAGTACAAACCCCATATCTTCTTGTTGAACATGTTTCCCAAGAAAGCTCCTGGGGAAAGGGGCTTGGAATGTCATGGGGTTGTACTAGGGAGAATGTTGTCACAAGACCCCTCTCCCCAAATCCATTTTTTCTTCTTCTTCTTCTTCTTCTTCTTCTTCTTCTTCTTCTTCTTCTTCTTCTTCTTCTTCTTCTTCTTCTTCTTCTTCTTCCTCCTCCTCCTCCTCCTCCTCCTTCTTCTTCTTAGAATCACCGTGAGGTGGTTAGTTTCAGTCATACAATGATGGAGTACCCATCCCTCCACCAGTGCCCATTCACCACCACCAATGATCCCAGTATCCCTCTCACCCTCCCACCCCATCCCCACTCCCTCCTCCCCCCCCACCTCTGTGGCAGGGCATTCCCTTTTGCTCTCTCTCTCTCTCTCTTTTTGGGTATTGTGATTTGCAATAGAGGTATTGAGTGGCCATCAGGTTCAAAGACTCCCACCATCCTTTAATCATGGGGTATCTTTCCAGAAGTCCATGCACTCGTGGTTTATTAGAATCTACTGTTGACACAGTGCATGGGGGGCACAGGGGTGGGACCCGGAGCTGCTTGCCCTGGGGGGCTGATGGCCCTAGGGAGTCCCTTCTGGAGAAGCCTGGTGCTGGGTGGAGCAGAGACTCGCCTACAGCTTCCCTCCCACCGAAGTCCTGGGGGGTGGCTAGAAACCCATGATGCATGGCAGAGGGGACTTCTCGCGGTGAATTTCCTGGACACAGCCTCCGGTGGCTGGCCCATGCAGGATGTTTGCTGTTGGACGCTGGTGCCATGCTTCTGTGTTTGCGGCCGGACTGGAAGAGCTTGAAGCTGCAGAGTCTGACCTCAGCCATAGCTGACCTCAACCCAGGGCTGTGTCCGGGCGGGCCAGCCGAGGGAGAGGAGGGCCTGCACATGTGGGTCGGTCAGATCTACGGCGCAGTCACAGGTGCCACGGTGGCACTCAGAAAGCAGGTGCCACTCACGGAAGCCCGAGCGCACCCTGTGGAAGTTCCCTCAGCTCCCCCCCCCCCTTCCTGCGCCGGAGCTGGCCGGAGTTGCTTACACCTTTCCTTTGATCTTCCACAGCCAGGAGAAGCCAGACTCTGAGAACATCCCTCCCAGCAAACACCACCCGCAGACGCCCCACAACAGCCTCCCCAAGCCCGAGCCAGAAGCCAAGACGCGTGGGGAGGGGGACGGCCGCGGCTGCGAGAAGGCCGAGCGGAGGCTGGAGAGGCCCGAAGCCAAGACTGAGCGTCTGGGGAAGGTCAACGGTGTCCAAGCTGGCCCCGAGTCCACGTCCGAGCCAGGCAGCCCCTACCCCGAGGGCCCAAGGGTGCCAGGGGGTGGGGAGCAGCCGGCCCAGTCCAACGGCTGGCAGTACAGCTCCCCCAGCCGGCCCGGGAGCACGGCCTTCCCGCCTCAGGACGGGGACGGCGGCGGGGGACAGCGGCAGAGCTTCCCTCCACGCACCAACCCCGACAGGATTGCCCAGCGCAAGAGCTCCATGAACCAGCTTCAGCAGTGGGTGAACCTGCGGCGGGGGGTGCCTCCTGCTGAGGACCTCCGCAGGTGAGGCTGGTGGGGACCAGGGCTGAGCGAGGAGGCGACAAAATCGGGACACGCCTCCTTCTGAGTGCTCCCTGTTAAAGTGCTCCAAGAAAGACCAACAAAGTACGCCCGATTCTTTCGGTCTCAGGAGGAAGGGAGGAAACACTCAGAGTTCTGCCCACAGGCCGTCCTGGCTCTCCGTTCTGCCCACGCCCCCTTACCCACACCTTGAACATGCCACACTGCCAGCTCACTGCGGTCTCGAAGCGCCCTTGATAGGATGGGGGCCAGAGATGCAGCTCTGGTGACTGAGGACTTAGCTAGCAGCGGAGGGCGCTGGGTGCGAGTCTCGGCATAAGACCTGGTGGAATTTTGTTTGTTTTGATTTGGGGGGCCACACCTGGCGGTGCTCAGGGGTGACTCCTGGCTGTGCTCAGGGATCACTCCTGGCAATGTTTGGGGGACCACATGGGGTGCCAGGGATTGAACCTGGGTCAGCGTGTGCAAGGCAAGTGCCCTCTCTGCTGTACTATTGCTCTGGCCCCAAGACCCAGTGGGATTCTGGAAAAAAAAAAAAGCACAGGGTGGGTGGCTGGGGCATCCCTCCTGCTCTTCAGGAGTCCTTCATTGGGGTGGGGTGGGGGTGGGGGGTCCCAGGAACTGACAAGGTGCTAGAATCAGGGAAGCTGGGACCAGGGTGTGGCTCAGTGGCTGCACAGTGGCCTTGCATGGGTGAGGACCCAGGTTAGATCCACATATACACAGTCAAGGATGTGAACCTGTCTCCAAGCTGGCCCAGAGCCCACATCCTAGGGGCTGTGGAGGGGGGACAGCTCAGCCTGGCAGTACAGTTCCCTCAGCCCACCCGGAGCACAGCCTTCCCAGGAGGGGACAGTGGGGGGGACGCACAGAACTCCGCTCCACTCGGGGCACCCTCTGTCTCTGCCCCTTCCCCGGCTGGGATCTGATGCGTTAGTCCACTCTAGTGGAGAGAGCGGGCTGACCGCCCCCGCCCTGTGTCCCCATCCACAGCCACGATGAGCAGGGAAGTTCCCGGCGGGGAACTGGAGCTGGCAGTTCAGGGTCCTGCGCGCGCCTTAGGGTCCACGCGGAGTCCTAGGCGCCCCCGAAGGCGCGGGACTGGGAGTGGGGGCACGTCCCCTGGGTCCCGCTGCCTCACCGCGCCCCCTCTCTCAGCCCTTCCAGGTTCTACTCGGTGTCGCGCAGGGTCCCCGAGTATTACGGCCCCTACTCGGCGCAGTACCCCGAGGACTTCCAGTACTACCCGCCGGGCGTGCGGCCCGACAGCATCTGCTCCATGCCCGCCTACGACCGCATCAGCCCGCCCTGGGC